>NW_026870910.1:300094-600188 GCF_033118175.1 Dama dama
TCCACGTGCCACAGGGATCCTGGGACTCCTATCCATTTTCAGGAGGAATCAGGCATCGTCTCCTTTGGAAGCATTGTACTCCGTGGACCTCTCAAGTTTTCAAAGGATGTGAGGCCTCCGCTCGCGATGAGGAGGAGAATTAGGTCTTTCTCTGTGGTCTCCACAGGGGATTCAGACATCCATTCGTCTTGGGAGATGCACGACGAGCCTGCATTCAATTCACTGCAGGGATATCCGGGCTTACTTCGAGTCAGAGCATCTCGGTGTCCATTCCACTTGAGGCCACAAACTCAGGGGCCCTCTCACATACATGTAGCTGAGAGAAGCCTCCTCTTGAGGTGCTTGTGGAAAGTTGGTATTCCTCTTGTGTCGAAGCCACAGACTAAGCTCTAATCTCGAGTTGATTTGGGGTCCACGGAGCCCTTTCGTGTTGCTCCAGTGACCTCAGGATCCCTCTAGACTTGAGACAGTGATCTTGGGTTTTCTCTGGAGTGCCATCAAGGAAATCAAGGCTCCTTTCAAGTTTTATGTGGAACACGGAATTGCTCTGCACGCAGTGCAGGGGAATCGGGCCTCATTTCGCGGTAAGGGGGAAGTCTCATGGTTTTTCTCGTGTTGCAGCCAGAACCTGGGGTATATACTCGATTTACGACGGGGAGGGCCCTTCCAGACACGTGTTTGTTCAGCGACGTCAGGACTCCTGCCTAGGTGCGAGGGACACCTCGGGATTCTCCTCGAGTCTTGGCATGGCAATTGGGACGCGTCTCTACGTTAAGCGGGAGACCCAGGGTCCCTTTCCACGTGCCACAGGGATCGTGGGACTCCTATCCATTTTCAAGAGGAGTCAGGCATCGTCTCCTTTGGAAGCATTGATCTCCGCGGACCTGTCGAGTTTTCAAAGGATGTGAGGCCTCCGGTCTCGATGAGGCGGAGGTCGAGGTCTTTCTCTGTGGTCTCCACAGGGGATTCAGACAACCCTTCGTCTTGGGAGATGCAAGACGAGCCTGCATTCAATTCACTGCAGGGATATCCGGCCTTACTTCGAGTCAGAGCATCTCGGTGTCCATTCCACTTGAGGCCACAAACTCAGGGTCCCTCAAATATACCTGTAGCTGAGAGAAGCCTCCTCTTGAGGTGCTTGTGGAAAGTTGGTATTCCTCTTGAGTCGAAGCCAGGGACTAAGCTCTCATCTCGAGTTGATTTGGGGTCCACGGAGCCCTTTCCTGTTGGTCCAGTGACCTCAGGATCCCTCTAGACTTGAGACAGTGATCTTGGGTTTTCTCTGGAGTGCCATCAAGGAAATCCAGGATCCTTTCACGTTTGATGTTGAACACGGAATTGCTCTGCATGCACTGCATGGAATCGGGCCTCAACTCGCGGCGAGGGGGAAATCTCATGGTTTTTCTCGAGTTGCGGCCCGAACCTGGGGTATATTCTCGAGATACGACGGGGAGGGCCCTTCCAGACATGTGTTTGTTCAGCGACGTCAGGACTCCTGCCTAGGTGCGAGGGACACTTCGGGATTCTCCTCGAGTCTTGGCATGGCAATTTGGACGCGTCTCCACGTGAGGCGGGAGACCCAGGGTCCCTTTCCACGTGCCACAGGGATCCTGGGACTCCTATCCATTTTCAAGAGGAGTCAGGCATCCTCTCCTTTGGAAGCATTGATCTCCGCGGTCCTCTCGAGTTTTCAAAGGATGTGAGGCCTCCGGTCGCGATGAGGCGGAGAACTCGGTCTTTCTCTGTTGTCTCCACAGGGGATTCAGACATCCCTTCGTCTTGGGAGATGCAAGACGTTCCTGCATTCAATTCACTGCAGGGATATCCGGCCTTACTTCGAGTCAGAGCATCTCGGTGTCCATTCCACTTGAGGCCACAAACTCAGGGTCCCTCTCACATACCTGTAGCTGAGAGAAGCCTCCTCTTGAGGTGCTTGTGGAAAGTTGGTATTCCTCTTGAGTCGAAGCCAGGGACTAAGCTCTCATCTCGAGTTGATTTGGTGTCCACGGAGCCCTTTCGTGTTGCTCCAGTGACCTCAGGATCGCTCTAGACTTGAGACAGTGATCTTGGGTTTTCTCTGGAGTGCCATCAAGGAAATCAAGGCTCCTTTCACGTTTGATGTGGAACACGGAATTGCTCTGCAAGCAGTGCAGGGGAATCGGGCCTCAACTCGCGGCGAGGGGGAAATCTCATGGTTTTTCACGAGTTGCGGCAGGAACCTGGGCTATATTCTCGAGTTACGATGGGGAGGGCCCTTCCAGACACGTGTTTGTTCAGCGACGTCAGGATTCCTGCTTGGTGCGAGGGACACCTCGGGATTCTCCTCGAGTCTTGGCATGGCAATTGGGACGCGTCTCCACGAGAGGCGGGAGAAACAGTGTCCCTTTCCACGTGCCACAGGGATCCTGGGACTCCTATCCATTTTCAAGAGGAGTCAGGCATCGTCTCCTTTGGAAGCATTGATCTCCGCGGACCTCTTGACATTTCAAAGGATGTGAGGCCTCCGGTCGCGATGAGGTGGAGAACTAGGTCTTTCTCTGTGGTCTCCACAGGGGATTCAGACATCCCTTCGTCTTGGGAGATGCAAGACGAGCCTGCATTCAATTCACTGCAGGCATATCCGGCCTTACTTCGAGTCAGAGCATCTCGGTGTCCATTCCATTGATGCCACAAATTCAGGGTCCCTCTCACATACCTGTAGCTGAGAGAAGCCTCCTCTTGAGGTGCTTGTGGAAAGTTGGTATTCCTCTTGAGTCGAAGCCAGGGACTAAGCTCTCATCTCGAGTTGATTTGGGGTCCAAGGAGCCCTTTCGTGTTGGTCCAGTGACCTCAGGATCCGTCTAGACTTGAGACAGTGATCTTGGGTTTTCTCTGGAGTGCCATCAAGGAAATCAAGGCTCCTTTCACGTTTGATGTGGAACACGGAATTGCTCTGCATGCAGTGCATGAGAATCGGGCCGCATATCGCGGCGAGGGGGAAGTCTCATGGTTTTTCTCGAGTTGCGGCCAGAACCTGGGGTATATTCTCGAGTTACGACGGGGATGGCCCTTCCAGACACGTGTTTGTTCAGCGACGTCAGGACTCCTGCCTAGGTGCGAGGTAAACCTGGTGATTCTCCTCGAGTCTTGGCATGGCAATTGGCACGCGTCTCCACGTGAGGCGGGAGACCCAGGGTCCCTTTCCACGTGCCACAGGGATCCTGGGACTCCTATCCATTTTCAAGAAGAGTCGGGCATCGTCTCCTTTGGAAGCATTGTTCTCCGCGGACCTCTCGAGTTTTCAAAGGATGTGAGGCCTCCGGTCGCGATGATGCGGAGGACTAGGTCTTTGTCTGTCGTCTCCACAGGGGATTCAGACATCCCTTCGTCTTGGGAGATGCAAGACGAGCCTGCATTCAATTCACTGCAGGGATATCAGGCCTTACTTCGAGTCAGAGCATCTCGGTGTCCATTCCACTTGAGGCCACAAACTCAGGGGCCCTCTCACATACATGTAGCTGAGAGAAGCCTGCTCTTGAGGTGCTTGTGGAAAGTTCGTATTCCTCTTGAGTCGAAGCCAGGGACTAAGCTCTCATCTCGAGTTGACTTGGGGTCCACGGAGCCCTTTCGTGTTGCTCCAGTGACCTCAGGATCCCTCTAGACTTGAGACAGTGATCTTGGGTTTTCTGCGGAGTGCCATCAATGAAATCAAGGCTCCTTTCACGTTTGATGTGGAGCACGGAATTGCTCTGCACGCAGTGCAGGGGAATCGGGCCTCATCTCGCAGCGAGGGGGAAGTCACATGGTTTTTCTCGAGTTGCAGCCGGAACCTGGGGTATATTCTCGAGTTACGACGGGGAGGGCCCTTTCAGACACGTGTTTGTTCAGCGACGTCAGGACTCCTGCCTAGGTGCGAGGGACACCTCGGGATTCTCCTTGAGTCTTGGCATGGCAATTGGGATGCGTCTCCACGTGAGGCGGGAGACCCAGGGTCCCTTTCCACGTGCCACAGGGATCCTGGGACTCCTATCCATTTCCAAGAGGAGTCAGGCATCGTCTCCTTTGGAAGCATTGATCTCCGCGGACCTCTCGAGTTTTCAAAGAATGTGAGGCCTCCGGTCGCGATGAGGCGGAGAACTAGGTCATTCTCTGTGGTCTCCACAGGTGATTCAGACATCCCTTCGTTTGGGAGATGCAAGATGAGCCTGCATTCAATTCACTGCAGGGATATCCGGCCTTACTTAGAGTCAGAGCATCTCGGTGTCCATTCCACTTGAGGCCACAAACTCACGGTCCCTCTCACATACCTGTAACTTAGAGAAGCCTCCTCTTGAGGTGCTTGTGGAAACTTGGTATTCCTGTTGAGTCGAAGCAAGGGACTAAGCTCTCATCTAGAGTTGATTTGGGGTCCACGCAGCCCTTTCGTGTTGCCCCAGTGACCTCAGGATCCCTCTAGACTTGAAACAGTGATCTTGGGTTTTCTCTGGAGTGTCATCAAGGAAAGCAAGGCTCCTTTCATGTTTGATGTGGAACACGGAATTGCTTTGCACGCAGTGCAGGGGAATCGGGTCTCATCTCGCGGCGAGGGGGAAGTCTCATGGTTTTTCTCAAGTTGCGGCCGGAACCTGGGATATATTCTCGAGTTACGATGGGGAGGGCCCTTCCAGACACGTGTTTGTTCAGCGAAGTCAGGACTCCTGCCTAGGTGCGAGGGACACCTCGGGATTCTCCTCGAGTCTTGGCATGGCAATTGGGACGCGCCTCCACGTGAGGCGGGAGACCCAGCGACCCTTTCCACGTGCCACAGGAATCCTGGGACTCCTATCCATTTTCAAGAGGAGTCAGGCATCGTCTCCTTTGGAAGCATTGATCTCCGCGGACCTCCCGAGTTTTCAAAGGATGTGAGGCCTCCTGTCGCGTTGAGGCGGAGGACTAGGTCTTTCTCTGTGGTCTACACAGGGGATTCAGACATCCCTTCGTCTTGGGAGATGCAAGACGAGCCTGCATTCAATTCACTGTAGGGATATCCGGCCTTACTTCGAGTCAGAGCATCTCAGTGTCCATTCCACTTGAGGCCACAAACTCAGGGTTCCTCTCACATACCTGTAACTGAGAGAAGCCTCCTCTTGAGGTGCTTGTGGAAAGTTGGTATTCCTCTTGAGTCGAAGTCATGGACTAAGCTCTCATCTCGAGTTGATTTGGGGTCCACGGAGCCCTTTCGTGTTGCTAGAGTGACCTCAGGATCCCTCTAGACTTGAGAGAGTGATCTTGGGTTTTCTCTGGAGTGCCATCAAGGAAATAAAGGCTCCTTTCACGTTTGATGTGGAACACGGAATTGCTCTGCATGCAGTGCAGGTGAATCGGGCCTCATCTCGCGGCGAGGGGGAAGTCTCAGGGTTTTTCTCGAGTTGCGGCCGGAACCTGGGGTATATTCTCGATTTACGACGGGGAGGGCACTTCCAGACACGTGTTTGTTCAGCGACGTGAGGACTCCTGCCTATGTGCGAGGGACACCTCGGGATTCTCCTCGAGTCTTGGCATGGCAATTGGGACGCGTCTCCACGTGAGGCGGGGGACCCAGTGTCCCTTTCCACGTGCCACAGGGATCCTGGGACTCCTATCCATTTTCAAGAGGAGTCAGGCCTCGTCTCCTTTGGAAGCATTGATCTCCGCAGACCTCTCGAGTTGTCAAAGGATGTGAGGCCTCCGGTCGCGATGAGGCGGAGGACTAGGTCTTTCTCTGTCATCTCCACATGGGATTCAGACATCCCTTCGTCTTGGGAGACGCAAGACGAGCCTGCATTCAATTCATTGCAGGGATATCCAGCCTTACTTCGAGTCAGAGCCTCTCGGTGTCCATTCCACTTGAGGCCACAAACTCAGGGTCCCTCTCACATACCTGTAGCTGAGAGAAGCCTCCTCTTGAGGTGCTTGTGGAAAGTTGGTATTCCTCTTGTGTCGAAACCAGGGACTATGCTCTCATCTCGAGTTGATTTGGGGTCCACGGAGAACTTTCGTGTTGCTCCAGTGACCTCCGGATCCCTCTAGACTAGAGACAGTGACTTTGGGTTTTCTCTGCAGTGCCATCAAGGAAATCAAGGCTCCTTTCACGTTTGATGTGGAACTCGGAATTGCTCTTCACGCAGTGCAGGGGAATCGGGCCTGATCTCGCAGTGAGGGGGAAGTCTCATGGTTTTTCTCGAGTTGCGGCCGGAACCTGGGGTATATTCTCGAGTTACGAAGGGGAGGGCCCTTCCAGACAGGTGTTTGTTTAGCGACGTCAGGACTCCTGCCTAGGAGCGAGGGACAACTCGGGATTCTCCTCGAGTCTTGGCATGGCAATTGGGATGCGTCTCCACGTGAGGAGGGAGATCCAGGGTCCCTTTCCACGTGCCACAGGGATCTTGGGACTCCTATCCATTTTCAAGAAGAGTCAGGCATCGTCTCCTTTGGAAGCATTGATCTCCGCAGACCTCTCGAGTTTTCAAAGGATGTGATGCCTCCGGTCTCGATGAGGCGGAGGACTAGGTCTTTCTCTGTCATCTCCACAGGGGATTCAGACATCCCTTCGTCTTGGGAGACGCAAGACGAGCCTGCATTCAATTCACTGCAGGGATATCCGGCCTTACTTCGAGTCAGAGCCTCTCGGTGTCCATTCCACTTGAGGACACAAACTCAGGGTACCTCTCACATACCTGTCGCTGCGAGAAGCCTCCTCTTCAGGTGCTTGTGGAAAGTTGGTATTCCTCTTGAGTCGAAGCCAGGGACTAAGCTCTCATCTCGAGTTGATTTGGGGTCCACGGAGCCATTTCGTGTTCTTCCAGTGACCTCAGGATCCCTCTAGGCTTGAGACAGTGATCTTGGGTTTTCTCTGGAGTGCCATCAAGGAAATCAAGGCTCCTTTCACATTTGATGTGGAACACGGAATTGCTCTGCACGCAGTGCAGGGGAATCGGGCCTAATCTCGCGGCGAGGGGGAAGTCTCATGCTTTTTCTCGAGTTGCAGCCGGAACCTGGGGTATATTCTCGAGTTACGACGGGGAGGGCCCTTCCAGACACGTGTTTGTTCAGCGACGACAGGACCCCTGCCTAGGTGCGAGGGACACCTCGGGATTCTCCTCGAGTCTTTGCATTGCAATTGGGACGCGACTCCACGTGAGGCGGGAGACCTAGTGTCCCTTTCCACGTGCCATAGGGATCCTGGGACTCCTATCCATTATCAAGAGGAGTCAGGCATCGTTTCCTTTGGAAGCATTGATCTCCGAGGACCTCTCAAGTTTTCAAAGGATGTGAGGCCTCCACTCGCGATGAGGTGGAGAATTAGGTCTTTCTCTGTGGTCTCCACAGAGGACTCAGACATCCCTTCGTCTTGGGAGATGCAAGACGAGCCTGCATTCAATTCACTGCAGGGATATCCGGCCTTACTTCGAGTCAGAGCATCTCGGTGTCCATTCCAATTGATGCCACAAACTCAGGGTCCCTCTCACATACCTGTAGCTGAGAGAAGCCTCCTCTTGAGGTGCTTGTGGAAAGTTGGTATTCCTCTTGAGTCGAAGCCAGGGACTAAGCTCTCATCTCGAGTTGATTTGGGGTCCACGGAGCCCTTTCGTGTTGCTACAGTGACCTCAGGATCCCACTAGACTAGAGACAGTGATCTTGGGTTTTCTCTGGAGTGCCATCAAGGAAATCAAGGCTCCTTTTACGTTTGATGTGGAACACGGAATTACTCTGCACGCAGTGCAGGGGAATCGGGTCTCATCTCGCAGCGAGGGGGAAGTCTCATGGTTTTTCTCGAGTTGCTGCCGGAACCTGGGGTATATTCTCGAGTTACGACGGGGAGGGCCCTTCCAGACACGTGTTTTTTCAGCGAAGTCAGGACTCCTTCCTAGGTGCGAGGGACACAACGGGATTTTCCTCGAGTCTTGGCATGGCAATTGGGAGGCGTCTCCACGTGAGGCGGGAGACCCAGGGTCCCTTTCCACGTGCCACAGGGATCCTGGGACTCCTATCCATTTTCAAGAGGAGTCAGGCATCGTCTCCTTTGGAAGCATTGATCTCCGCGGACCTCTCGAGTTTTCAAAGGATGTGAGGCCTCCGGTCGCGATGAGGCGGAGGACTAGGTCTTTCTCTGTGGTCTCCACAGGGGATTCAGACATCCCTTCGTCTTGGGAGATGCAAGACGAGCCTGCATTCAATTCACTGCAGGGATATCCGGCCTTACTTCGAGTCAGAGCATCTCGGTGTCCATTCCACTTGCGGCCACAAACTCAGGGGCCCTCTCACATACCTGTAGCTGAGAGAAGCCTCCTCTTGAGGTGCTTGTGGAAAGTTGGTATTCCTCTTGAGTCGAAGCCAGGGACTATGCTCTCATCTCGAGTTGATTTGGGGTCCACGGAGAACTTTCGTGTTGCTCCAGTGACCTCAGGATCCCTCTAGACTTGAGACAGTCATCGTGGGTTTTCTCTGGAGTGCCATCAAGGAAATCAAGGCTCCTTTCACGTTTGATGTGGAACTCGGAATTGCTCTTCACGCAGTGTAGGGGAATCGGGCCTCATCTCGCAGTGAGGGGGAAGTCTCATGGTTTTTCTCGAGTTGCGGACGGAACCTGGGGTATATTCTCGAGTTACGACGGGGAGGGCCCTTCCAGACAGGTGTTTGTTTAGCGACGTCAGGACTCCTGTCTAGGAGCGAGGGACAACTCGGGATTCTCCTCGAGTCTTGGCATGGCAATTGGGATGCGTCTCCACGTGAGGAGGGAGACCCAGGGTCCGTTTCCACGTGCCACAGGGATCTTGAGACTCCTATCCATTTTCAAGAAGAGTCAGGCATCGTCTCCTTTGGAAGCATTGATCTCCGCAGACCTCTCGAGTTTTCAAAGTATGTGAAGCCTCCGGTCTCGATGAGGCGGAGGAGTAGGTCTTTCTCTGTCATCTCCACAGGGGATTCAGACATCCCTTCGTCTTGGGAGACGCAAGACGAGCCTGCATTCAATTCACTGCAGGGATATCCGGCCTTACTTCGAGTCAGAGCCTCTCGGTGTCCATTCCACTTGAGGACACAAACTCAGGGTACCTCTCACATACCTGTCGCTGCGAGAAGCCTCCTCTTCAGGTGCTTGTGGAAAGTTGGTATTCCTCTTGAGTCGAAGCCAGGGAATAAGCTCTCATCTCGAGTTGATTTGGGGTCCACGGAGCCCTTTCGTGTTCTTCCAGTGACCTCAGGATCGCTCTAGGCTTGAGACAGTGATCTTGGGTTTTCTCTGGAGTGCCATCAAGGAAATCAAGGCTCCTTTCACGTTTGATGTGGAACACGGAATTGCTCTGCACGCAGTGCAGGGGAATCGGGCCTCATCTCGCGGCGAGGGGGAAGTCTCATGCTTTTTCTCGAGTTGCAGCCGGAACCTGGGCTATATTCTCGAGTTACGACGGGGAGGGCCCTTCCAGACACGTGTTTGTTCAGCGACGACAGGACCCCTGCCTAGGTGCGAGGGACACCTCGGGATTCTCCTCGAGTCTTGGCATGGCAATTGGGACGCGTCTCCACGTGAGGCGGGAGACCCAGTGTCCCTTTCCACGTGCCATAGGGATCCTGGGACTCCTATCCATTTTCAAGAGGAGTCAGGCATCGTTTCCTTTGGAAGCATTGATCTCCGCGGACCTCTCGAGTTTTCAAAGGATGTGAGGCCTCCACTCGTGATGAGATGGAGAATTAGGTCTTTCTCTGTGGTCTCCACAGGGGACTCAGACATCCCTTCGTCTTGGGAGATGCAAGACGAGCCTGCATTCAATTCACTGCAGGGATATCCGGCCTTACTTCGAGTCAGAGCATCTCGGTGTCCATTCCAATTGATGCCAGAAACTCAGGGTCCCTCTCACATACCTGTAGCTGAGATAAGCCTCCTCTTGAGGTGCTTGTGGAAAGTTGGTATTCCTCTTGAGTCAAAGCCAGGGACTAAGCTCTCATCTCGAGTTGATTTGGGGTCCACGGAGCCCTTTCGTGTTGCTACAGTGACCTCAGGATCCCTCTAGACTAGAGACAGTGATCTTGGGTTTTCTCTGGAGTGCCATCAAGGAAATCAAGGCGCCTTTCACTTTCGATGTGGAATACGGAATTGTTCTGCACGCAGGGCAGGGGAATCGGGCCTCATCTCGCGGCGAGGGGGAAGTCTCATGGTTTTTCTCGAGTTGCGGCCCGAACTTGGGGTATATTCTCGAGTTACGACGGGGAGGGCGCTTCCAGACACGTGTTTGTTCAGCGACGTCAGGACTCCTGCCTAGGTGCGAGGGACACCTCGGGATTCACCTCGAGTCTTGGCATGGCAATTGGGACGCGTATCCACGGAGGCGGGAGACCCAGGGTCCCTTTCCACGTGCCACAGGGATCCTTGGACTCCTATCCATTTTCAGGAGTAGTCAGGCATCGTCTCCTTTGGAAGCATTGATCTCCGCAGACCTCTCGAGTTTTCAAAGGATGTGATGCCTCCGGTCTCGATTAGGCGGAGGACTAGGTCTTTCTCTGTCATCTCCACAGGGGATTCAGACATCCCTTCGACTTGGGAGATGCAAGACGAGCCTGCATTCCATTCACTGCAGGGATATCCGGCCTTACTTCGAGTCAGAGCATCTCGGTGTCCATTCCACTTGAGGACACAAACTCGGGGTCCCTCTCACATACCAGTAGCTAAGAGAAGCCTCCTCTTGAGGTGCTTGTGGAAAGTTGGTATTCCTCTTGAGTCGAAGCCAGGGACTAAGCTCTCATCTCGAGTTGATTTGGGGTCCACGGAGCCCTTTCCTGTTGGTCCAGAGACCTCAGGATCCCTCTAGACTTGAGACAGTGATCTTGGGTTTTCTCTGGAGTGCCATCAAGGAAATCAAGGCTCCTTTCACGTTTGATGTGGATCACGGAATTGCTCTGCACGCAGTGCAGGGGAATCGGGTCTCATCTCGCGGCGAGGGGGAAGTCTCATGGTTTTTCTCGAGTTGCGGACGGAACCTGGGGTATATTCTCGAGTTACGACGGGGAGGGCCCTTCCAGACACGTGTTTGTTCAGCGACGTCAGGACTCCTTCCTAGGTGCGAGGGACACCTCGGGATTTTCCTCGAGTCTTGGCATGGCAATTGGGACGCGTATCCACGTGAGGCGGGAGACCCAGGGTCCCTTTCCACGTGCCACAGGGATCCTGGGACTCCTATCCATTTTCAAGAGGAGTCAGGCATCGTCTCCTTTGTAAGCACTGATCTCCGTGGACCTCTCGAGTTTTCAAAGGATGTGAGGCCTCCGGTCGCGATGAGGCGGAGGACTAGGTCTTTCTCTGTGGTCTCCACATGGGATTCAGACATCCCTTCGTCTTGGGAGATGCATGACGAGCCTGCATTCAATTCACTGCAGGGATATCCGGCCTTACTTCGAGTCAGAGCATCTCGGTGTCCATTCCACTTGAGGCCATAAACTCAGGGTCCCTCTCACATACCTGTAGCTGAGAGAAGTCTCCTCTTGAGGTGCTTGTGGAAAGTTGGTATTCCTCTTGAGTCGAAGCCAGGGATAATCTCTCATCTCGAGTTGATTTGGGGTCTACGGAGTCCTTTCGTGTTGCTCCAGTGACCTCAGGATCCCTATATACTTGAGACAGTGATCTTGGTTTTTCTCTGGAGTGCCGTCAAGGAAATCAAGGCTCCTTTCACGTTTGATGTGGAACACGGAATTGCTCTGCTCGCAGGGCAGGGGAATCGGGCCTCATCTCGCGGCGAGGGGGAAGTCTCATGGTTTTTCTCGAGTTGCGGCCGGAACCTGGGGTATATTCTCGAGTTACGACGGGGAGGGCCCTTCCAGACACGTGTTTGTTCAGCGACGTCAGGACTCCTGCCTAGGTGCGAGGGACACCTCGGGATTCTCCTCGAGTCTTGGCATGGCAATTGGGACGCGTCTCCACGTGAGGCGGGAGACCCAGTGTCCCTTTCCACGTGCCACAGGTATCCTGGGACTCCTATCCATTTTCAACAGGAGTCAGGAATCGTCTCTTTTGGAAGCATTGATCTCCGTGGACCTCTCGAGTTTTCAAAGGATGTGAGGCCTCTGGTCGCGATGAGGCTGAGAACTCGGTCTTTCTCTGTGGTCTCCACAGGGGACTCAGACATCCCTTCTTCTTGGGAGATGCAAGACGAGCCTGCATTCAATTCACTGCAGGGATATCCGGCCTTACTTCGAGTCAGAGCATCTCGGTGTCCATTCCACTTGAGGCCACAAACTCAGGGTCCCTCTCACATACCTGTAGCTGAGAGAAGCCTCCTCTTGAGGTGCTTGTGGAAAGTTGGTATTCCTCTTGAGTCTAAGCCAGGGACTAAGCTCTCATCTCGAGTTGATTTGGGGTCCACGGAGACCTTTCCTGTTGCTCCAGTGACCTCAGGATCCCTCTAGACTTTAGACAGTGATCTTGGGTTTTCGCTGGAGTGCCATCAAGGAAATCAAGGCTCCTTTCAAGTTTGACGTGGAAAACGGAATTGCTCTGCACGCAGTGCAGGGGAATCGGGCCTCATCTCGCGGCGAGGGGGAAGTCTCATGGTTTTTCTCGAGTTCCGGCCAGAACCTGCGGTATATTCTTGAGTTACGACGCGGAGGGCCCGTCCAGACACGTGTCTGTTCAGCGACATCAGAACTCCTGCCTAGGTTCAATGGACACCTCGGTATTCTCCCCGAGTCTTGGCATAGCAATTGGGACGCGTCTCCACGTGACGCGGGAGATCCAGGGTCCCTTTCCATGTGCCACAGGGATCCTGGGCCTCCTATCCATTTTCAAGAGGCGTCAGGCTTCGTCTCCTTTGGAAGCATTGATCTCCGCAGACCTCTCGAATTTTCAAAGTTTGTGAGGCCTCCGGTCACGATGAGGCGGAGAACTAGGTCTTTCTCTGTGGTCTCCACAGGGGAATCAGACATCCCTTCGTCTTGGGAGATGCAAGACGAGCCTGCATTCAATTCACTGCAGGGATATCCGGCCTTACTTCGAGTCAGAGCATTTCGGTGTCCATTCCACTTGAGACCACAAACTCAGGGTTCCTCTCACATACCTGTAGCTGAGACAAGCCTCCTATTGAGGTGCTTGTGGAAAGTTGGTATTCCGCTTGAGTCGAAGCCAGGGACTAATCTCTCATCACGAGTTGATTGGGGGTCCACGGAGCACTTTGGTGTTGCTCCAGTGACCTCAGGATCCCTCTAGACTTGAGACAGTGATCTTGGGTTTTCTCTGGAGTGCCATCAAGGAAATCAAGGCTCCTTTCACGTTTGATGTGGAACACGGAATTGCTCTGCACGCAGTGCAGGGGAATCTTTCCTCATCTCGCGGTGAGGGGGAAGTCTCATGGCTTTTCTCGAGTTGTGGCCGGAACCTGGGGTATATTCTCGAGTTACGAAGGGGAGGGCCCTTCCAGACACGTGTTTGTTCAGCGACGTCAGGACTCCTGCCTAGGTGCGAGGGACACCTCGGGATTCTCCTCGAGTCTTGGCATGGCAATTGGGACGCGTCTCCACGTGAGGCGGGAGACCCAGGGTCCCTTTCCACGTGCCACAGGGATCCTGGGACTCCTATCCATTTTCAAGAGGAGTCAGGCATCGTCTACTTTGGAAGCATTGATCTCCACAGACCTCTCGATTTTCAAAGGATGTGAGGCCTCCGGTCGCGATGAGGCAGAGGACTAGGACTTTCTCTTTGATCTCCACAGGGGATTCAGACATCCATTCGTCTTGGGAGATGCACGACGAGCCTGCATTCAATTCACTGCAGGGATATCCGGGCTTACTTCGAGTCAGAGCATCTCGGTGTCCATTCCACTTGAGGCCACAAACTCAGGGGCCCTCTCACATACATGTAGCTGAGAGAAGCCTCCTCTTGAGGTGCTTGTGGAAAGTTGGTATTCCTCTTGTGTCGAAGCCACAGACTAAGCTCTAATCTCGAGTTGATTTGGGGTCCACGGAGCCCTTTCGTGTTGCTCCAGTGACCTCAGGATCCCTCTAGACTTGAGACAGTGATCTTGGGTTTTCTCTGGAGTGCCATCAAGGAAATCAAGGCTCCTTTCAAGTTTTATGTGGAACACGGAATTGCTCTGCACGCAGTGCAGGGGAATCGGGCCTCATTTCGCGGTAAGGGGGAAGTCTCATGGTTTTTCTCGTGTTGCAGCCAGAACCTGGGGTATATACTCGATTTACGACGGGGAGGGCCCTTCCAGACACGTGTTTGTTCAGCGACGTCAGGACTCCTGCCTAGGTGCGAGGGACACCTCGGGATTCTCCTCGAGTCTTGGCATGGCAATTGGGACGCGTCTCTACGTTAAGCGGGAGACCCAGGGTCCCTTTCCACGTGCCACAGGGATCGTGGGACTCCTATCCATTTTCAAGAGGAGTCAGGCATCGTCTCCTTTGGAAGCATTGATCTCCGCGGACCTGTCGAGTTTTCAAAGGATGTGAGGCCTCCGGTCTCGATGAGGCGGAGGTCGAGGTCTTTCTCTGTGGTCTCCACAGGGGATTCAGACAACCCTTCGTCTTGGGAGATGCAAGACGAGCCTGCATTCAATTCACTGCAGGGATATCCGGCCTTACTTCGAGTCAGAGCATCTCGGTGTCCATTCCACTTGAGGCCACAAACTCAGGGTCCCTCAAATATACCTGTAGCTGAGAGAAGCCTCCTCTTGAGGTGCTTGTGGAAAGTTGGTATTCCTCTTGAGTCGAAGCCAGGGACTAAGCTCTCATCTCGAGTTGATTTGGGGTCCACGGAGCCCTTTCCTGTTGGTCCAGTGACCTCAGGATCCCTCTAGACTTGAGACAGTGATCTTGGGTTTTCTCTGGAGTGCCATCAAGGAAATCCAGGATCCTTTCACGTTTGATGTTGAACACGGAATTGCTCTGCATGCACTGCATGGAATCGGGCCTCAACTCGCGGCGAGGGGGAAATCTCATGGTTTTTCTCGAGTTGCGGCCCGAACCTGGGGTATATTCTCGAGATACGACGGGGAGGGCCCTTCCAGACATGTGTTTGTTCAGCGACGTCAGGACTCCTGCCTAGGTGCGAGGGACACTTCGGGATTCTCCTCGAGTCTTGGCATGGCAATTTGGACGCGTCTCCACGTGAGGCGGGAGACCCAGGGTCCCTTTCCACGTGCCACAGGGATCCTGGGACTCCTATCCATTTTCAAGAGGAGTCAGGCATCCTCTCCTTTGGAAGCATTGATCTCCGCGGTCCTCTCGAGTTTTCAAAGGATGTGAGGCCTCCGGTCGCGATGAGGCGGAGAACTCGGTCTTTCTCTGTTGTCTCCACAGGGGATTCAGACATCCCTTCGTCTTGGGAGATGCAAGACGTTCCTGCATTCAATTCACTGCAGGGATATCCGGCCTTACTTCGAGTCAGAGCATCTCGGTGTCCATTCCACTTGAGGCCACAAACTCAGGGTCCCTCTCACATACCTGTAGCTGAGAGAAGCCTCCTCTTGAGGTGCTTGTGGAAAGTTGGTATTCCTCTTGAGTCGAAGCCAGGGACTAAGCTCTCATCTCGAGTTGATTTGGTGTCCACGGAGCCCTTTCGTGTTGCTCCAGTGACCTCAGGATCGCTCTAGACTTGAGACAGTGATCTTGGGTTTTCTCTGGAGTGCCATCAAGGAAATCAAGGCTCCTTTCACGTTTGATGTGGAACACGGAATTGCTCTGCAAGCAGTGCAGGGGAATCGGGCCTCAACTCGCGGCGAGGGGGAAATCTCATGGTTTTTCACGAGTTGCGGCAGGAACCTGGGCTATATTCTCGAGTTACGATGGGGAGGGCCCTTCCAGACACGTGTTTGTTCAGCGACGTCAGGATTCCTGCTTGGTGCGAGGGACACCTCGGGATTCTCCTCGAGTCTTGGCATGGCAATTGGGACGCGTCTCCACGAGAGGCGGGAGAAACAGTGTCCCTTTCCACGTGCCACAGGGATCCTGGGACTCCTATCCATTTTCAAGAGGAGTCAGGCATCGTCTCCTTTGGAAGCATTGATCTCCGCGGACCTCTTGACATTTCAAAGGATGTGAGGCCTCCGGTCGCGATGAGGTGGAGAACTAGGTCTTTCTCTGTGGTCTCCACAGGGGATTCAGACATCCCTTCGTCTTGGGAGATGCAAGACGAGCCTGCATTCAATTCACTGCAGGCATATCCGGCCTTACTTCGAGTCAGAGCATCTCGGTGTCCATTCCATTGATGCCACAAATTCAGGGTCCCTCTCACATACCTGTAGCTGAGAGAAGCCTCCTCTTGAGGTGCTTGTGGAAAGTTGGTATTCCTCTTGAGTCGAAGCCAGGGACTAAGCTCTCATCTCGAGTTGATTTGGGGTCCAAGGAGCCCTTTCGTGTTGGTCCAGTGACCTCAGGATCCGTCTAGACTTGAGACAGTGATCTTGGGTTTTCTCTGGAGTGCCATCAAGGAAATCAAGGCTCCTTTCACGTTTGATGTGGAACACGGAATTGCTCTGCATGCAGTGCATGAGAATCGGGCCGCATATCGCGGCGAGGGGGAAGTCTCATGGTTTTTCTCGAGTTGCGGCCAGAACCTGGGGTATATTCTCGAGTTACGACGGGGATGGCCCTTCCAGACACGTGTTTGTTCAGCGACGTCAGGACTCCTGCCTAGGTGCGAGGTAAACCTGGTGATTCTCCTCGAGTCTTGGCATGGCAATTGGCACGCGTCTCCACGTGAGGCGGGAGACCCAGGGTCCCTTTCCACGTGCCACAGGGATCCTGGGACTCCTATCCATTTTCAAGAAGAGTCGGGCATCGTCTCCTTTGGAAGCATTGTTCTCCGCGGACCTCTCGAGTTTTCAAAGGATGTGAGGCCTCCGGTCGCGATGATGCGGAGGACTAGGTCTTTGTCTGTCGTCTCCACAGGGGATTCAGACATCCCTTCGTCTTGGGAGATGCAAGACGAGCCTGCATTCAATTCACTGCAGGGATATCAGGCCTTACTTCGAGTCAGAGCATCTCGGTGTCCATTCCACTTGAGGCCACAAACTCAGGGGCCCTCTCACATACATGTAGCTGAGAGAAGCCTGCTCTTGAGGTGCTTGTGGAAAGTTCGTATTCCTCTTGAGTCGAAGCCAGGGACTAAGCTCTCATCTCGAGTTGACTTGGGGTCCACGGAGCCCTTTCGTGTTGCTCCAGTGACCTCAGGATCCCTCTAGACTTGAGACAGTGATCTTGGGTTTTCTGCGGAGTGCCATCAATGAAATCAAGGCTCCTTTCACGTTTGATGTGGAGCACGGAATTGCTCTGCACGCAGTGCAGGGGAATCGGGCCTCATCTCGCAGCGAGGGGGAAGTCACATGGTTTTTCTCGAGTTGCAGCCGGAACCTGGGGTATATTCTCGAGTTACGACGGGGAGGGCCCTTTCAGACACGTGTTTGTTCAGCGACGTCAGGACTCCTGCCTAGGTGCGAGGGACACCTCGGGATTCTCCTTGAGTCTTGGCATGGCAATTGGGATGCGTCTCCACGTGAGGCGGGAGACCCAGGGTCCCTTTCCACGTGCCACAGGGATCCTGGGACTCCTATCCATTTCCAAGAGGAGTCAGGCATCGTCTCCTTTGGAAGCATTGATCTCCGCGGACCTCTCGAGTTTTCAAAGAATGTGAGGCCTCCGGTCGCGATGAGGCGGAGAACTAGGTCATTCTCTGTGGTCTCCACAGGTGATTCAGACATCCCTTCGTTTGGGAGATGCAAGACGAGCCTGCATTCAATTCACTGCAGGGATATCCGGCCTTACTTAGAGTCAGAGCATCTCGGTGTCCATTCCACTTGAGGCCACAAACTCACGGTCCCTCTCACATACCTGTAACTTAGAGAAGCCTCCTCTTGAGGTGCTTGTGGAAACTTGGTATTCCTGTTGAGTCGAAGCAAGGGACTAAGCTCTCATCTAGAGTTGATTTGGGGTCCACGCAGCCCTTTCGTGTTGCCCCAGTGACCTCAGGATCCCTCTAGACTTGAAACAGTGATCTTGGGTTTTCTCTGGAGTGTCATCAAGGAAATCAAGGCTCCTTTCATGTTTGATGTGGAACACGGAATTGCTTTGCACGCAGTGCAGGGGAATCGGGTCTCATCTCGCGGCGAGGGGGAAGTCTCATGGTTTTTCTCAAGTTGCGGCCGGAACCTGGGATATATTCTCGAGTTACGATGGGGAGGGCCCTTCCAGACACGTGTTTGTTCAGCGAAGTCAGGACTCCTGCCTAGGTGCGAGGGACACCTCGGGATTCTCCTCGAGTCTTGGCATGGCAATTGGGACGCGCCTCCACGTGAGGCGGGAGACCCAGCGACCCTTTCCACGTGCCACAGGAATCCTGGGACTCCTATCCATTTTCAAGAGGAGTCAGGCATCGTCTCCTTTGGAAGCATTGATCTCCGCGGACCTCCCGAGTTTTCAAAGGATGTGAGGCCTCCTGTCGCGTTGAGGCGGAGGACTAGGTCTTTCTCTGTGGTCTACACAGGGGATTCAGACATCCCTTCGTCTTGGGAGATGCAAGACGAGCCTGCATTCAATTCACTGTAGGGATATCCGGCCTTACTTCGAGTCAGAGCATCTCAGTGTCCATTCCACTTGAGGCCACAAACTCAGGGTTCCTCTCACATACCTGTAACTGAGAGAAGCCTCCTCTTGAGGTGCTTGTGGAAAGTTGGTATTCCTCTTGAGTCGAAGTCATGGACTAAGCTCTCATCTCGAGTTGATTTGGGGTCCACGGAGCCCTTTCGTGTTGCTAGAGTGACCTCAGGATCCCTCTAGACTTGAGAGAGTGATCTTGGGTTTTCTCTGGAGTGCCATCAAGGAAATAAAGGCTCCTTTCACGTTTGATGTGGAACACGGAATTGCTCTGCATGCAGTGCAGGTGAATCGGGCCTCATCTCGCGGCGAGGGGGAAGTCTCAGGGTTTTTCTCGAGTTGCGGCCGGAACCTGGGGTATATTCTCGATTTACGACGGGGAGGGCACTTCCAGACACGTGTTTGTTCAGCGACGTGAGGACTCCTGCCTATGTGCGAGGGACACCTCGGGATTCTCCTCGAGTCTTGGCATGGCAATTGGGACGCGTCTCCACGTGAGGCGGGGGACCCAGTGTCCCTTTCCACGTGCCACAGGGATCCTGGGACTCCTATCCATTTTCAAGAGGAGTCAGGCCTCGTCTCCTTTGGAAGCATTGATCTCCGCAGACCTCTCGAGTTGTCAAAGGATGTGAGGCCTCCGGTCGCGATGAGGCGGAGGACTAGGTCTTTCTCTGTCATCTCCACATGGGATTCAGACATCCCTTCGTCTTGGGAGACGCAAGACGAGCCTGCATTCAATTCATTGCAGGGATATCCAGCCTTACTTCGAGTCAGAGCCTCTCGGTGTCCATTCCACTTGAGGCCACAAACTCAGGGTCCCTCTCACATACCTGTAGCTGAGAGAAGCCTCCTCTTGAGGTGCTTGTGGAAAGTTGGTATTCCTCTTGTGTCGAAACCAGGGACTATGCTCTCATCTCGAGTTGATTTGGGGTCCACGGAGAACTTTCGTGTTGCTCCAGTGACCTCCGGATCCCTCTAGACTAGAGACAGTGACTTTGGGTTTTCTCTGCAGTGCCATCAAGGAAATCAAGGCTCCTTTCACGTTTGATGTGGAACTCGGAATTGCTCTTCACGCAGTGCAGGGGAATCGGGCCTGATCTCGCAGTGAGGGGGAAGTCTCATGGTTTTTCTCGAGTTGCGGCCGGAACCTGGGGTATATTCTCGAGTTACGACGGGGAGGGCCCTTCCAGACAGGTGTTTGTTTAGCGACGTCAGGACTCCTGCCTAGGAGCGAGGGACAACTCGGGATTCTCCTCGAGTCTTGGCATGGCAATTGGGATGCGTCTCCACGTGAGGAGGGAGATCCAGGGTCCCTTTCCACGTGCCACAGGGATCTTGGGACTCCTATCCATTTTCAAGAAGAGTCAGGCATCGTCTCCTTTGGAAGCATTGATCTCCGCAGACCTCTCGAGTTTTCAAAGGATGTGATGCCTCCGGTCTCGATGAGGCGGAGGACTAGGTCTTTCTCTGTCATCTCCACAGGGGATTCAGACATCCCTTCGTCTTGGGAGACGCAAGACGAGCCTGCATTCAATTCACTGCAGGGATATCCGGCCTTACTTCGAGTCAGAGCCTCTCGGTGTCCATTCCACTTGAGGACACAAACTCAGGGTACCTCTCACATACCTGTCGCTGCGAGAAGCCTCCTCTTCAGGTGCTTGTGGAAAGTTGGTATTCCTCTTGAGTCGAAGCCAGGGACTAAGCTCTCATCTCGAGTTGATTTGGGGTCCACGGAGCCATTTCGTGTTCTTCCAGTGACCTCAGGATCCCTCTAGGCTTGAGACAGTGATCTTGGGTTTTCTCTGGAGTGCCATCAAGGAAATCAAGGCTCCTTTCACATTTGATGTGGAACACGGAATTGCTCTGCACGCAGTGCAGGGGAATCGGGCCTAATCTCGCGGCGAGGGGGAAGTCTCATGCTTTTTCTCGAGTTGCAGCCGGAACCTGGGGTATATTCTCGAGTTACGACGGGGAGGGCCCTTCCAGACACGTGTTTGTTCAGCGACGACAGGACCCCTGCCTAGGTGCGAGGGACACCTCGGGATTCTCCTCGAGTCTTTGCATTGCAATTGGGACGCGACTCCACGTGAGGCGGGAGACCTAGTGTCCCTTTCCACGTGCCATAGGGATCCTGGGACTCCTATCCATTATCAAGAGGAGTCAGGCATCGTTTCCTTTGGAAGCATTGATCTCCGAGGACCTCTCAAGTTTTCAAAGGATGTGAGGCCTCCACTCGCGATGAGGTGGAGAATTAGGTCTTTCTCTGTGGTCTCCACAGAGGACTCAGACATCCCTTCGTCTTGGGAGATGCAAGACGAGCCTGCATTCAATTCACTGCAGGGATATCCGGCCTTACTTCGAGTCAGAGCATCTCGGTGTCCATTCCAATTGATGCCACAAACTCAGGGTCCCTCTCACATACCTGTAGCTGAGAGAAGCCTCCTCTTGAGGTGCTTGTGGAAAGTTGGTATTCCTCTTGAGTCGAAGCCAGGGACTAAGCTCTCATCTCGAGTTGATTTGGGGTCCACGGAGCCCTTTCGTGTTGCTACAGTGACCTCAGGATCCCACTAGACTAGAGACAGTGATCTTGGGTTTTCTCTGGAGTGCCATCAAGGAAATCAAGGCTCCTTTTACGTTTGATGTGGAACACGGAATTACTCTGCACGCAGTGCAGGGGAATCGGGTCTCATCTCGCAGCGAGGGGGAAGTCTCATGGTTTTTCTCGAGTTGCTGCCGGAACCTGGGGTATATTCTCGAGTTACGACGGGGAGGGCCCTTCCAGACACGTGTTTTTTCAGCGAAGTCAGGACTCCTTCCTAGGTGCGAGGGACACAACGGGATTTTCCTCGAGTCTTGGCATGGCAATTGGGAGGCGTCTCCACGTGAGGCGGGAGACCCAGGGTCCCTTTCCACGTGCCACAGGGATCCTGGGACTCCTATCCATTTTCAAGAGGAGTCAGGCATCGTCTCCTTTGGAAGCATTGATCTCCGCGGACCTCTCGAGTTTTCAAAGGATGTGAGGCCTCCGGTCGCGATGAGGCGGAGGACTAGGTCTTTCTCTGTGGTCTCCACAGGGGATTCAGACATCCCTTCGTCTTGGGAGATGCAAGACGAGCCTGCATTCAATTCACTGCAGGGATATCCGGCCTTACTTCGAGTCAGAGCATCTCGGTGTCCATTCCACTTGCGGCCACAAACTCAGGGGCCCTCTCACATACCTGTAGCTGAGAGAAGCCTCCTCTTGAGGTGCTTGTGGAAAGTTGGTATTCCTCTTGAGTCGAAGCCAGGGACTATGCTCTCATCTCGAGTTGATTTGGGGTCCACGGAGAACTTTCGTGTTGCTCCAGTGACCTCAGGATCCCTCTAGACTTGAGACAGTCATCGTGGGTTTTCTCTGGAGTGCCATCAAGGAAATCAAGGCTCCTTTCACGTTTGATGTGGAACTCGGAATTGCTCTTCACGCAGTGTAGGGGAATCGGGCCTCATCTCGCAGTGAGGGGGAAGTCTCATGGTTTTTCTCGAGTTGCGGACGGAACCTGGGGTATATTCTCGAGTTACGACGGGGAGGGCCCTTCCAGACAGGTGTTTGTTTAGCGACGTCAGGACTCCTGTCTAGGAGCGAGGGACAACTCGGGATTCTCCTCGAGTCTTGGCATGGCAATTGGGATGCGTCTCCACGTGAGGAGGGAGACCCAGGGTCCGTTTCCACGTGCCACAGGGATCTTGAGACTCCTATCCATTTTCAAGAAGAGTCAGGCATCGTCTCCTTTGGAAGCATTGATCTCCGCAGACCTCTCGAGTTTTCAAAGTATGTGAAGCCTCCGGTCTCGATGAGGCGGAGGAGTAGGTCTTTCTCTGTCATCTCCACAGGGGATTCAGACATCCCTTCGTCTTGGGAGACGCAAGACGAGCCTGCATTCAATTCACTGCAGGGATATCCGGCCTTACTTCGAGTCAGAGCCTCTCGGTGTCCATTCCACTTGAGGACACAAACTCAGGGTACCTCTCACATACCTGTCGCTGCGAGAAGCCTCCTCTTCAGGTGCTTGTGGAAAGTTGGTATTCCTCTTGAGTCGAAGCCAGGGAATAAGCTCTCATCTCGAGTTGATTTGGGGTCCACGGAGCCCTTTCGTGTTCTTCCAGTGACCTCAGGATCGCTCTAGGCTTGAGACAGTGATCTTGGGTTTTCTCTGGAGTGCCATCAAGGAAATCAAGGCTCCTTTCACGTTTGATGTGGAACACGGAATTGCTCTGCACGCAGTGCAGGGGAATCGGGCCTCATCTCGCGGCGAGGGGGAAGTCTCATGCTTTTTCTCGAGTTGCAGCCGGAACCTGGGCTATATTCTCGAGTTACGACGGGGAGGGCCCTTCCAGACACGTGTTTGTTCAGCGACGACAGGACCCCTGCCTAGGTGCGAGGGACACCTCGGGATTCTCCTCGAGTCTTGGCATGGCAATTGGGACGCGTCTCCACGTGAGGCGGGAGACCCAGTGTCCCTTTCCACGTGCCATAGGGATCCTGGGACTCCTATCCATTTTCAAGAGGAGTCAGGCATCGTTTCCTTTGGAAGCATTGATCTCCGCGGACCTCTCGAGTTTTCAAAGGATGTGAGGCCTCCACTCGTGATGAGATGGAGAATTAGGTCTTTCTCTGTGGTCTCCACAGGGGACTCAGACATCCCTTCGTCTTGGGAGATGCAAGACGAGCCTGCATTCAATTCACTGCAGGAATATCCGGCCTTACTTCGAGTCAGAGCATCTCGGTGTCCATTCCAATTGATGCCAGAAACTCAGGGTCCCTCTCACATACCTGTAGCTGAGATAAGCCTCCTCTTGAGGTGCTTGTGGAAAGTTGGTATTCCTCTTGAGTCAAAGCCAGGGACTAAGCTCTCATCTCGAGTTGATTTGGGGTCCACGGAGCCCTTTCGTGTTGTTACAGTGACCTCATGATCCCACTAGACTAGAGACAGTGATCTTGGGTTTTCTCTGGAGTGCCATCAAGGAAATCAAGGCGCCTTTCACTTTCGATGTGGAATACGGAATTGTTCTGCACGCAGGGCAGGGGAATCGGGCCTCATCTCGGGGCGAGGGGGAAGTCTCATGGTTTTTCTCGAGTTGCGGCCCGAACTTGGGGTATATTCTCGAGTTACGACGGGGAGGGCGCTTCCAGACACGTGTTTGTTCAGCGACGTCAGGACTCCTGCCTAGGTGCGAGGGACACCTCGGGATTCACCTCGAGTCTTGGCATGGCAATTGGGACGCGTATCCACGGAGGCGGGAGACCCAGGGTCCCTTTCCACGTGCCACAGGGATCCTTGGACTCCTATCCATTTTCAGGAGTAGTCAGGCATCGTCTCCTTTGGAAGCATTGATCTCCGCAGACCTCTCGAGTTTTCAAAGGATGTGATGCCTCCGGTCTCGATTAGGCGGAGGACTAGGTCTTTCTCTGTCATCTCCACAGGGGATTCAGACATCCCTTCGACTTGGGAGATGCAAGACGAGCCTGCATTCCATTCACTGCAGGGATATCCGGCCTTACTTCGAGTCAGAGCATCTCGGTGTCCATTCCACTTGAGGACACAAACTCGGGGTCCCTCTCACATACCAGTAGCTAAGAGAAGCCTCCTCTTGAGGTGCTTGTGGAAAGTTGGTATTCCTCTTGAGTCGAAGCCAGGGACTAAGCTCTCATCTCGAGTTGATTTGGGGTCCACGGAGCCCTTTCCTGTTGGTCCAGAGACCTCAGGATCCCTCTAGACTTGAGACAGTGATCTTGGGTTTTCTCTGGAGTGCCATCAAGGAAATCAAGGCTCCTTTCACGTTTGATGTGGATCACGGAATTGCTCTGCACGCAGTGCAGGGGAATCGGGTCTCATCTCGCGGCGAGGGGGAAGTCTCATGGTTTTTCTCGAGTTGCGGACGGAACCTGGGGTATATTCTCGAGTTACGACGGGGAGGGCCCTTCCAGACACGTGTTTGTTCAGCGACGTCAGGACTCCTTCCTAGGTGCGAGGGACACCTCGGGATTTTCCTCGAGTCTTGGCATGGCAATTGGGACGCGTATCCACGTGAGGCGGGAGACCCAGGGTCCCTTTCCACGTGCCACAGGGATCCTGGGACTCCTATCCATTTTCAAGAGGAGTCAGGCATCGTCTCCTTTGTAAGCACTGATCTCCGTGGACCTCTCGAGTTTTCAAAGGATGTGAGGCCTCCGGTCGCGATGAGGCGGAGGACTAGGTCTTTCTCTGTGGTCTCCACATGGGATTCAGACATCCCTTCGTCTTGGGAGATGCATGACGAGCCTGCATTCAATTCACTGCAGGGATATCCGGCCTTACTTCGAGTCAGAGCATCTCGGTGTCCATTCCACTTGAGGCCATAAACTCAGGGTCCCTCTCACATACCTGTAGCTGAGAGAAGTCTCCTCTTGAGGTGCTTGTGGAAAGTTGGTATTCCTCTTGAGTCGAAGCCAGGGATAATCTCTCATCTCGAGTTGATTTGGGGTCTACGGAGTCCTTTCGTGTTGCTCCAGTGACCTCAGGATCCCTATATACTTGAGACAGTGATCTTGGTTTTTCTCTGGAGTGCCGTCAAGGAAATCAAGGCTCCTTTCACGTTTGATGTGGAACACGGAATTGCTCTGCTCGCAGGGCAGGGGAATCGGGCCTCATCTCGTGGCGAGGGGGAAGTCTCATGGTTTTTCTCGAGTTGCGGCCGGAACCTGGGGTATATTCTCGAGTTACGACGGGGAGGGCCCTTCCAGACACGTGTTTGTTCAGCGACGTCAGGACTCCTGCCTAGGTGCGAGGGACACCTCGGGATTCTCCTCGAGTCTTGGCATGGCAATTGGGACGCGTCTCCACGTGAGGCGGGAGACCCAGTGTCCCTTTCCACGTGCCACAGGTATCCTGGGACTCCTATCCATTTTCAACAGGAGTCAGGAATCGTCTCTTTTGGAAGCATTGATCTCCGTGGACCTCTCGAGTTTTCAAAGGATGTGAGGCCTCTGGTCGCGATGAGGCTGAGAACTCGGTCTTTCTCTGTGGTCTCCACAGGGGACTCAGACATCCCTTCTTCTTGGGAGATGCAAGACGAGCCTGCATTCAATTCACTGCAGGGATATCCGGCCTTACTTCGAGTCAGAGCATCTCGGTGTCCATTCCACTTGAGGCCACAAACTCAGGGTCCCTCTCACATACCTGTAGCTGAGAGAAGCCTCCTCTTGAGGTGCTTGTGGAAAGTTGGTATTCCTCTTGATTCTAAGCCAGGGACTAAGCTCTCATCTCGAGTTGATTTGGGGTCCACGGAGACCTTTCCTGTTGCTCCAGTGACCTCAGGATCCCTCTAGACTTTAGACAGTGATCTTGGGTTTTCGCTGGAGTGCCATCAAGGAAATCAAGGCTCCTTTCAAGTTTGACGTGGAAAACGGAATTGCTCTGCACGCAGTGCAGGGGAATCGGGCCTCATCTCGCGGCGAGGGGGAAGTCTCATGGTTTTTCTCGAGTTCCGGCCAGAACCTGCGGTATATTCTTGAGTTACGACGCGGAGGGCCCGTCCAGACACGTGTCTGTTCAGCGACATCAGAACTCCTGCCTAGGTTCAATGGACACCTCGGTATTCTCCCCGAGTCTTGGCATAGCAATTGGGACGCGTCTCCACGTGACGCGGGAGATCCAGGGTCCCTTTCCATGTGCCACAGGGATCCTGGGCCTCCTATCCATTTTCAAGAGGCGTCAGGCATCGTCTCCTTTGGAAGCATTGATCTCCGCAGACCTCTCGAATTTTCAAAGTTTGTGAGGCCTCCGGTCACGATGAGGCGGAGAACTAGGTCTTTCTCTGTGGTCTCCACAGGGGAATCAGACATCCCTTCGTCTTGGGAGATGCAAGACGAGCCTGCATTCAATTCACTGCAGGGATATCCGGCCTTACTTCGAGTCAGAGCATTTCGGTGTCCATTCCACTTGAGACCACAAACTCAGGGTTCCTCTCACATACCTGTAGCTGAGACAAGCCTCCTATTGAGGTGCTTGTGGAAAGTTGGTATTCCGCTTGAGTCGAAGCCAGGGACTAATCTCTCATCACGAGTTGATTGGGGGTCCACGGAGCACTTTGGTGTTGCTCCAGTGACCTCAGGATCCCTCTAGACTTGAGACAGTGATCTTGGGTTTTCTCTGGAGTGCCATCAAGGAAATCAAGGCTCCTTTCACGTTTGATGTGGAACACGGAATTGCTCTGCACGCAGTGCAGGGGAATCTTTCCTCATCTCGCGGTGAGGGGGAAGTCTCATGGCTTTTCTCGAGTTGTGGCCGGAACCTGGGGTATATTCTCGAGTTACGAAGGGGAGGGCCCTTCCAGACACGTGTTTGTTCAGCGACGTCAGGACTCCTGCCTAGGTGCGAGGGACACCTCGGGATTCTCCTCGAGTCTTGGCATGGCAATTGGGACGCGTCTCCACGTGAGGCGGGAGACCCAGGGTCCCTTTCCACGTGCCACAGGGATCCTGGGACTCCTATCCATTTTCAAGAGGAGTCAGGCATCGTCTACTTTGGAAGCATTGATCTCCACAGACCTCTCGATTTTCAAAGGATGTGAGGCCTCCGGTCGCGATGAGGCAGAGGACTAGGACTTTCTCTTTGATCTCCACAGGGGATTCAGACATCCCTTCGTCTTAGGAGATGCAAGACGAGCCTGCATTCAATTCACTGCAGGGATATCCAGCCTTACTTCGAGTCAGAGCATCTCGGTGTCCATTCCACTTGAGGCCACAAACTCAGGGTCCCTCTCACATACCTGTAGCTGAGAGAAGCCTCCTCTTGAGGTGCTTGTGGAAAGTTGGTATTCCGCTTGAGTCGAAGCCAGGGACTAATCTCTCATCACGAGTTGATTTGGGGTCCACGGAGCACTTTGGTGTTGCTCCAGTGACCTCAGGATCCCTCTAGACTTGAGACAGTGATCTTGGGTTTTCTCTGGAGTGCCATCAAGGAAATCAAGGCTCCTTTCACGTTTAATGTGGAACACGGAATTGCTCTGCACGCAGTGCAGGGGAATCGGGCCTCATCTCGCGGCGAATGGGAAGTCTCATGTTTTTTCTCGAGTTGCGGCCGGAACCTGGGGTATATTCTCGAGTTACGACAGGGAGGGCCCTTCCAGACACGTGTTTGTTCAGCGACGTCAGGACTCCTGCCTAGATGCGAGGGATATCTCGGGATTCTCCTCGAGTCTTGGCATGGCAATTGGGATGCGTCTCCACGTGAGGCGGGAGACCCAGGGTCCCTTTCCTCGTGCCACAGGGATCCTGGGCCTCCTATCCATTTTCAAGAGGAGTCAGGCATCGTCTCCTTTGGAAGCATTGATCCAGGCGGACCTCTCGTGTTTTCTAAGGATGTGAGGCCTCCGGTCGCGTTGAGGCGGAGGACAAGGTCTCTCTGTGGTCTCCACAGGGGATTCAGACATCCCTTCGTCTTGGCAGATGCAAGACGAGCCTGCATTCAATTCACTGCAGGGATATCCAGCCTTACTTCGAGTCAGAGCATCTCGGTGTCCATTCCACTTGAGGCCACAAACTCAGGGTCCCTCTCACATACCAGTAGCTAAGAGAAGCCTCCTCTTGAGGTGCTTGTGGAAAGTTGGTATTCCTCTTGAGTCGAATCCAGGGACTAAGATATCATCTCGAGTTGATTTGGGGTCCACGGAGCCTTTTCGTGTTGCTCCAAATACCTCTGGATCCCTCTAGACTTGAGACAGTGATCTTGGGTTTTCTCTGGGGTGCCATCAAGGAAATCAAGGCTCCTTTCACGTTTGATGTGGAACACGGAATTGCTCTGCACGCAGTGCAGGGGAATCGGGCCTCATCTCGCGGTGAAGGGGAAATCTCATGGTTTTTCTCGAGTTGCGGCCGGAACCTGGGGTATATTCTCGAGTTACGACGGGGAGGCCCTTCCAGACACGTGTTTGTTCAGCGACGTCAGGACTCCTCCCTAGGTGCGAGGGACACCTCGGGATTATCCTCGAGTCTTGGCATGGCAATTGGGACGCGTCTCCACGTGAGGCGGGAGACCCAGTGTCCCTTTCCACGTGCCACAGGGATCCTGGGACTCCTATCCATTTTAAAGAGGAGTCAGGCATCGTCTCCTTTGGAAGCATTGATCTCCGCGGACCTCTCGAATTTTCAAAGGATGTGAGGCCTCTGGTCGCGATGAGGCGGAGAACTCGGTCTTTCTCTGTGGTCTCCACAGGGGATTCAGACATCCCTTCGTCTTGGGAGATGCAAAACGAGCCTGCATTCAATTCACTGCAGGGATATCCGGCCTTACTTCGAGTCAGAGCATCTCGGTGTCCATTCCACTTGAGGCCACAAATTCAGGGGCCCTCTCACATACCTGTAGCTGAGAGAAGCCTCCTCTTGAGGTGCTTGTGGAAAGTTGGTATTCCTCTTGATTCTAAGCCAGGGACTAAGCTCTCATCTCGAGTTGATTTGGGGTCCACGGAGCCCTTTCGTGTTGCTCCACTGACCTCAGGATCCCTCTAGACTTGAGACAGTGATCTTGGGTTTTCTCTGGAGTGCCATCAAGGAAATCAAGGCTCCTTTCACGTTTGATGTGGAACACGGAATTGCTCTACACGCAGTGCAGGGGAATCGGGCCTCATCTCGCGGAGAGGGGGAAGTCTCATGGTTTTTCTCGAGTTGCGGCCCGAACCTGGGGTATATTCTCGAGTTACGACGGGGAGGGCCCTTCCAGACACGTGTTTTTTCAGGGACGTCAGGACTCCTGCCTACGTGCGAGGGACACCTCGGGATTCTCCTCGAGTCTTGCCATGGCAATTTGGACGCGTCTCCACGCGAGGCGGGGGACCCAGTGTCCCTATCCACGTGCCACAGGGATCCTGGGACTCCTATCCATTTTCAAGCGGAGTCAGGCATCGTCTCCTTTGGAAGCATTGATCTCCGCATACCTCTCGAATTTTCAAAGGATGTGAGGCCTCCGGTCGCGATGAGGCAGAGGTCTAGGTCTTTCTCTGTCGTCTCCACAGGGGATTCAGACATCCCTTCGTCTTGGGAGATGCAAGAGGAGCCTGCATTCAATTCACTGCAGGGATATCTGGCCTTACTTTGAGTCAGAGCATCTCGGTGTCCATTCCAATTGAGGCCACAAACTCAGGGTCCCTCTCACATACCTGTAGCTGAGAGAAGCCTCCTCTTGAGGTGCTTATGGAAAGTTGGTATTCCTCTTGAGTCGAAGCCAGGGACTAAGCTCTCATCTCGAGTTGATTTTGGGTCCACGGAGCCCTTTCGTGTTGCTCCAGTGACCTTAGGATGCCTCTAGACTTGAGACAGTGATCTTGGGTTTTCTCTGGAGTGCCATCAAGGAAATCAAGGCTCCTTTCACGTTTGATGTGGAACACGGAATTGCTCTGCACGCAGTGCAGGGGAATCGGATCTCAGCTCGCGGCGAGGGGGAAGTCTCATGGTTTTTCTCGAGTTGCGGCCGGAACCTGGGGTATATTATCGAGTTACGACGGGGAGGGCCCTTCCAGACACGTGTTTGTTCAGCGACGTCAGGACTCCTGCCTAGGTGCGAGGGACACCTCGGGATTCTCCTCGAGTCTTGGCATGGCAATTGGGACGCGTCTCCACGTAATTCGGGAGACCAAAGTTCCCTTTCCACGTGCCACAGGGATCCTGGGACTCCTATCCATTTTCAAGAGGAGTCAGGCATCGTCTCCTTTGGAAGCATTGATCTCTGCGGACCTCTCGAGTTTTCAAAGGATGTGAGGCCTCCGGTCGCGATGAGGCGGAGGACTAGGTCTTTCTCTGTGGTCTCCACAGCGGATTCAGATAACCCTTCGTCTTGGGAGATGCAAGAGGAGCCTGCATCCAATTCACTGCAGGGATATCCGGCCTTACTTCGAGTCAGAGCATCTAGGTGTCCATTCCACTTGAGGCCACAAATTCAGGGGCCCTCTCACATACCTGTAGCTGAGAGAAGCCTCCTCTTGAGGTGCTTGTGGAAAGTTGGTATTCCTCTTGAGTCGAAGCCAGGGACTAAGCTCTCATCTCGAGTTGATTTGGAGTCCACAGAGCCCTTTCGTGTTGCTCCACTGACCTCAGGATCCCTCTAGACTTGAGACAGTGGTCTTGGGTTTTCTCTGGAGTGCCATCAAGGAAATCAAGGCTCCTTTCACGTTTGATGTGGAACACGGAATTGCTCTGCACGCAGTGCAGGGGAATCGGGCCTCATCTCGCGGCGAGGGGGAAGTCTCATGGTTTTTCTCGAATTGCGGCCCGAACCTGGGGTATATTCTCGAGTTACGACGGGGAGGGCCCTTCCAGACACGTGTTTTTTCAGGGACGTCAGGACTCCTGCCTACGTGCGAGGGTCACCTCGGGATTCTCCTCGAGTCTTGGCATGGCAATTTGGTCGCGTCTCCACGCGAGGCGGGAGACCCAGGGTCCCTATCCACGTGCCAAAGGGATCCTGGGACTCCTATCCATTTTCAAGAGGAGTCAGGCATCGTCTCCTTTGGAACCATTGATCTCCGCATACCTCTCGAATTTTCAAAGGATGTGAGGCCTCCGGTCACGATGAGGCAGAGGTCTAGGTCTTTCTCTGTCGTCTCCACAGGGGATTCAGACATCCCTTCGTCTTGGGAGATGCAAGACGAGCCTGCATTCAATTCACTGCAGGGATATCTGGCCTTACTTTGAGTCACAGCATCTCAGTGTCCATTCCACTTGAGGCCACAACCTCAGGGTCCCTCTCACATACCTGTAGTTGAGAGAAGCCTCCTCTTGAGGTGCTTGTGGAAAGTTGGTATTCCTCTTGAGTCGAAGCCAGGGACTAAGCTCTCATCTCGAGTTGATTTTGGGTCCACGGAGCCCTTTCTTGTTGCTTCAGTGACCTTAGTATCCCTCTAGACTTGAGACAGTGATCTTGGGTTTTCTCTGGAGTGCCATCAAGGAAATCAAGGCTCCTTTCACGTTTGATGTGGAACACGGAATTGCTCTGCACGCAGTGCAGGGGAATCGGATCTCAGCTCGCGGCGAGGGGGAAGTCTCATGGTTTTTCTCGAGTTGCGGCCGGAACCTGGGGTATATTCTCGAGTTACGACGGGGAGGGCCCTTCCAGACACGGGTTTGTTCAGCGACGTCAGGACTCCTGCCTAGGTGCGAGGGACACCTCGGGATTCTCCTCGAGTCTTGGCATGGCAATTGGGACGCGTCTCCACGTGAGGCGCGAGACCCAGGGTCCCTTTTCACGTGACACAGGGATCCTGGGACTCCTATCCATTTTCAAGAGGAGTCAGGCATCGTCTTCTTTGGAAGCATTGATCTCCGCGGACCTCTCGAGTTTTCAAAGGATGTGAGGCCTCCGGTCGCGATGAGGCGGAGAACTAGGTCTTTCTCTGTGGTCTCCACAGGGGATTCAGACATCCCTTCGTCTTGGGAGATGCAAGACGAGCCTGCATTCAATTCACTGCAGGGATATCCGGCCTTACTTCGAGTCAGAGCATCTCCGTGTCCATTCCACTTGAAGCCACAAACTCAGGTTCCCTCTCACATAACTGTAGCTGAAAGAAGCCTCCTCTTGAGGTGCTTGTGGAAAGTTAGCATTCCTCTTGAGTCGAAGCCAGGGACTAAGCTCTCATCTCGAGTTGATTTGGGGTCCATGGAGCCCTTTCGTGTTGCTACAGTGGCCTCAGGATCCCTCTAGACTTGAGACAGTGATCTTGGGTTTTCTCTGGAGTGCCATCAAGAAAATCAAGGCTCCTTTCACGTTTGATGTGGAACGCGGAATTGCTCTGCACGCAGTGCAGTGGAATCGGGCCTCATCTCGAGGCGAGGGGGAAGTCTCATGGTTTTTTTCGAGTTGCGGCCGGAACCTGGCGTATATTCTCGAGTTACGACGGGGAGGACCCTTCGAGACACGTGTTTGTTCAGCGACGTCAGGATACCTGCCTAGGTGCGAGGGACACCTCGGGATTCTCCTCGAGTCTTGGCATGGCAATTGGGACGCGTCTCCACGTGAGGCGGGAGACCCAGGGTCCCTTTCCACGTGCCACAGGGATCCTAGGACTCCTATCCATTTTCAAGAGAAGTCAGGCATCGTCTCCTTTGGAAGCATTGATCTCCGAGGACCTCTCGAGTTTTCAAAGGATGTGAGGCCTTCGGTCGCGATGAGGCGGAGAACTAGGTCTTTATCTGTGGTTTCCACAGGGGATTAAGACATCCCTTCATCTTGGGAGATGCAAGACGAGCCTGCATTCAATTCAATGCAGCGATATCCGGTCTAACTTCGAGTCAGAGCATCACGGTGTCCATTCCACTTGAGGCCACAAACTCAGGGTCCCTCTCACATACCTGTAGCTGAGAGAAGGCTCCTCTTGAGGTGCTGGTGGAAACTTAGTATTCCTCTTGAGTCGAAGCCAGGGACTAAGCTCTCATCTCGAGTTGATTTGGGGTCCACGAAGCCCTTTCCTGTTGCTCCAGTGACCTCAGGATCCCTCTAGACTTGAGACAGTGATCTTGGGTTTTCTCTGGAGTGCCTACAATAAAATCAAGGCTCCTTTCACGTTTGATGTGGAACACGGAATTGCTCTGCACGCAGTGCAGGGAAATCGGGCCTCATCTCGCGGCGAGAGGGAAGCCACATGGTTTTTCTCGAGTTGCGGCCAGAACCTGGGGTATATTCTCGAGTTACGATGGGGAGAGCCCTTCCAGACATGTGCTTGTTCAGCGACGTCAGGACTCCTGCCTAGGCGCAGGGACAACTCGGGATTCTCCTCGAGTCTTGGCATGGCAATTGGGACGCGTCTCCACGTGACGCGGGAGACCCAGGGTCCCTTTCCACGTGCCACAGGGATCCTGGGACTCCTATCCTTTTTCAGGAGTAGTCAGGCATTGTCTCCTTTGGAAGCATTGATCTCTGCAGGCCTCTCGAGTTTTCAAAGGATGTGAGGCCTCCGGTCGCGATGAGGCGGAGGACTAGGTCTTTCTCTGTGGTCTCCACAGGGGATTCAGACATCCCTTCATCTTAAGAGTGCAAGACGAGCCTGCATTCAATTCACTGCAGGGATATCCGGCCTTACTTTGAGTCAGAGCATCTCGGTGTCCATTCCACTTGAGGCCACAAACTCAGGGTACCTCTCACATAGCTGTAGCTGAGAGAAGCCTCCTCTTGAGGTGCTTGTGGAAAGTTGGTATTCCTCTTGAGTCTAAGCCAGGGACTAAGCTCTCATCTCGAGTTGATTTGGGGTCCACGGAGCCCTTTCATGTTGCTCCAGTGACCTCAGGATCCCTCTAGACTTGAGAAAGTGATCTTGGATTTTCTCTGGAGTGCCATCAAGGAAATCAAGGCTCCTTTCACGTTTGATGTGGAACACGGAATTGCTCTGCATGCAGTGCAGGGGAATTGGGCCTCAACTCGCGGCGAGAGGGAAGTCTCATGGTTTTTCTGGAGTTGAGGCCGGAACCTTGGGTATATTCTCGAGTTACGACGGGGAGGGCCCTTCCAGACACGTGATTGTTCAACGACGTCTGGACTCCTGCCTAGGTACGAGGGACACCTCGGGATTCTCCTCGAGTCTTGGCATGGCAATTGGGACGCGTCTCCACTTGAGGCGGGAGACACAGTGTCCCTTTCCACGTGCCACAGGGATCCTGGGACTCCTATCCATTTTCAAGAGGAGTCAGGCATCGTCTCCTTTGGAACCATTGATCTCCGCGGACCTCTTGAATTTTCAAAGGATGTGAGGCCTCCAGTCGCGATGAGGCGGAGACTAGGTCTTACTCTGTGGTCTCCACAGCGGATTCAGACAACCCTTCGTCTTGGGAGATGGAAGACGAGCCTGCATTCAATTCAATGCAGCGATATCCGGTCTATCTTCGAGTCAGAACATCTCGGTGTCCATTCCAATTGAGGCCACAAACTCAGGGTCCCTCTCACATACCTGTAGCTGAGAGAAGGCTCCTCTTGAGGTGCTGGTGGAAACTTGGTATTCCTCTTGAGTCGAAGCCAGGGACTAAGCTCTCATCTCGAGTTCATTTGGGGTCCACGAAGCCCTTTCCTGTTGCTCCAGTGACCTCAGGATCCCTCTAGACTTGAGACAGTGATCTTGGGTTTTCTCTGGAGTGCCATCAAGGAAATCAAGGCTCCTTTCACGTTTGATGTGGAACACGGAATTGCTCTGCACGCAGTGCAGGGGAATCGGGCCTCATCTCGCGGCGAGGGGGAAGTCTCATGGTTTTTCTCGAGTTGCGGCCCGAACCTGGGGTATATTCTCGAGTTACGACGGGGAGGGCCCTTCCAGACACGTGTTTTTTCAGGGACGTCAGGACTCCTGCCTACGTGCGAGGGACACCTCGGGATTCTCCTCGAGTCTTGGCATGGCAATTTGGTCGCGTCTCCACGCAAGGCGGGGGACCCAGAGTCCCTGTCCACGTGCCACATGGATCCTGGGACTCCTATCCATTTTCAAGAGGAGTCAGGCATCGGCTCCTTTGGAAGCATTGATCTCCGCATACCTCTCGAGTTTTCAAAGGATGTGAGGCCTACGGTCGCGTTGAGGCTGAGGACTAGGTCTCTCTGTGGTCTCCACAGGGGATTCAGACATCCCTTCGTCTTGGGAGACGCAAGACGAGCCTTCATTCAATTCACTGCAGGGATATCCAGCCTTACTTCGAGTCAGAGCATCTCGGTGTCCATTCCACTTGAGGCCACAAACTCAGGGTCCCTCTCACATACATGTAGATGAGAGAAGCCTCCTCGTGAGGTGCTTGTGGAAAGTTGGTATTCCTCTTGAGTCGAAGCCAGGGACTAAGCTCTCATCTGAAGTGTATTTGGGGTCCATGGAGCCCTTTCCTGTTGCTCCAGTGACCTAAGGATCCCTCTAGACTTGAGACAGTGATCTTGGGTTTTCTCTGGAGTGCCATCAAGGAAATCAAGGCTCCTTTCACGTTTGATGTGGAACACGGAATTGCTCTGCACGCAGTGCAGGGGAATTGGGCCTCATACAGCGGCGAGGGGGAAGTCTCATGGTTTTTCTCGAGTTGCGGCCGGAACCTGGGTATATTCTCGAGTTACGACGGGGAGGGCCCTTCCAGACACGTGTTTGTTCAGCGACATCAGGACTCCTGCCTAGGTGCAAGGGACACCTCGGGATTCCCCTCGAGTCTTGGCATGGCAATGGGGACGTGTCTCGACGTGAGGAGAAAGACCCAGGGTCCCTTTCCACGTGCCACAGGGATCCTGGGACTCCTATCCATTTTCAAGAGGAGTCAGGCATCGTCTCCTTTGGAAGCATTGATCTCCGCGGACCTCTCGAATTTTCAAAGGATGTGAGGCCTCCGGTCGCGATGAGGCAGAAAATTAGGTCTTTCTCTGTGGTCTCCACAGGGGATTCAGACATCCCTTCGTCTTGGGAGATGCAAGACGAGCCTGCATTCAATTCACTGCAGGGATATCCGGCCTTACTTCGAGTCAGAGCATCTCGGGGTCCATTCCACTTGAGGCCACAAACTCAGGGTCCCTCTCACATACCTGTAGCTGAGAGAAGCCTCCTCTTGAGGTGCTTGTGGAAAGTTGGCATTCCTCTTGAGTCGAAGCCAGGGACTAAGCTCTCATCTCGAATTGATTTGGGGTCCACCGAGCCCTTTCGTGTTGCTCCAGTGACCTCAGGATCCCTCTAGACTTGAGACAGTGATCTTGGGTTTTCTCTGGAGTGCCATCAAGGAAATCAAGTCTCCTTTCACGTTTGATGTGGAACACGGAATTGCTCTGCACGCAGTCCAGGGGAATCGGGACTCATGTCGCGGCGAGGGGGAAGTCTCATGGTTTTTCTCGAGTTGCGGCCGGAACCTGGGGTATATTCTCGAGTTACGACGGGGAGGGCCCTTCCAGACACGTGTTTGTTCAGCGACGTCAGGACTGCTGCCTAGGAGCGAGGGACACCTCGGGATTCTCCTCGAGTCTTGGCATGGCAACTGGGAGGCGTCTCCAGGTGAGGCGGTAGACCCAGTGTCCCTTTCCACGTGCCACAGGGATCCTGGGAATCCTATCCATTTTCAAGAGGAGTCAGGCATCGTCTCCTTTGGAAGCATTGATCTCCGCGGACCTCTCGAGTTTTCAAAGGATGTGAGGCCTCCGGTCGCGATGAGGCGGAGGACTAGGTCTTTCTCTGTGGTCTCCACAGCGGATTCAGACATCCCTTCCTCTTGGGAGATGCAAGACGAGCCTGCATTCATTTCAGTGCTTGGATATCCGGCCTTACTTCGAGTCAGAGCATCTCGGTGTCCATTCCACTTGAGGCCACAAACTCAGGTTCCCTCTCACATACCTGTAGCTGAGAGAAGCCTCCTCTTGAGGTGCTTGTGGAAAGTTGGTATTCCTCTTGAGTCGAAGCCAGGGACTAAGCTCTCATCTCGAGATGGTTTGGGGTCCATGGAGCCCTTTCGTGTTGCTCCAGTGACCGCAGGATCCCTCTAGACTAGAGACAGTGACTTTGGGTTTTCTCTGGAGTGCCATCAAGGAAATCAAGGCTCCTTTCACGTTTGATGTGGAACACGGAATTGCTCTGCACGCAGTGCGGGGGAATCGGGCCTCATCTCGCGGCGAGGGGGAAGTCTCATGGTTTTTCTTGAGTTGCGGCCAGAACCTGGGGTATATTCTCGAGTTACGACGGGTAGGGCCCTTCCAGACACGTGTTTGTTCAGCGACGTCAGGACTCCTGCCTAGGTGCGAGGGACAACTCGGGATTCTCCTCGAGTCTTGGCATGGCAATTGGGACGCGTCTCCACGTGGGGCGGGAGACCCAGGGTCCCTTTCCACGTGCCACAGGGATCCTGGGACTCCTATCCTTTTTCAGGAGTAGTCAGGCATTGTCTCCTTTGGAAGCATTGATCTCCGCAGGCCTCTCGAGTTTTCAAAGGATGTGAGGCCTCCGGTCGCGATGAGGCGGAGGACTAGGTCTTTCTCTGTGGTCTCCACAGGGGATTCAAACATCCCTTCATCTTGGGAGTGCAAGACGAGCCTGCATTCAATTCAGTGCAGTGATATCCAGCCTTACTTTGAGTCAGAGCATCTCGGTGTCCATTCCACTTGAGGCCACAAACTCAGGGTACCTCTCACATAGCTGTAGCTGAGAGAAGCCTCCTCTTGAGGTGCTTGTGTAAAGTTGGTATTCCTCTTGAGTCGAAGCCAGGGACTAAGCTCTCATCTCGAGTTGATTTGGGGTCCACGGAGCCCTTTCGTGTTGCTCCCGTGACCTCAGGATCCCTCTAGACTTGAGAAAGTGATCTTGGATTTTCTCTGGAGTGCCATCAAGGAAATCAAGGCTCCTTTCACGTTTGATGTGGAACAAGGAATTGCTCTGCATGCAGTGCAGGGGAATCGGGCCTCAACACGCGGCGAGGGGGAAGTCTCATGGTTTTTCTCGAGTTGCGGCTGGAACCTGGGGTATATTCTCGAGTTACGACGGGGAGGGCCCTTCCAGACACGTGTTTGTTCAGCGACCTCAGGACTCCTGCCTAGGTGCGAGGGACACCTCGGGATTCTCCTCGAGTCTTGGCATGGCAATTGGGACGCGTCTCCACGTGAGGCGGGAGACCCACGGTCCCTGTCCACGTGCCACATGGATCCAGGGACTCCTATCCATTTTCAAGAGGAGTCAGGCATCGTCTCCTTTGGAAGCATTGATCTCCGCAGACCTCTCGAGTTTTCAAAGGATTGAGGCCTATGGTCGCGTTGAGACGGAGGACTAGGTCTCTCTGTGGTCTCCACAGGGGATTCAGACATCCCTTCGTTTTGGGAGATGCAAGATGAGCCTTCATTCAATTCACTGCAGGGATATCCAGCCTTACTTCGAGTCAGAGCATCTCGGTGTCCATTCCACTTGAGGCCACAAACTAAGGGTCCCTCTCACATACATGTAGATGAGAGAAGGCTCCTCTTGAGGTGCTTGTGGAAAGTTGGTATTCCTCTTGAGTCTAAGCCAGGGACTAAGCTCTCATCTGGAGTTTATTTGGGGTCCATGAAGCCCTTTCCTGTTGCTCCAGTGACTTCAGGATCCCTCTAGACTTGAGACAGTGATCTTGGGTTTTCTCTGGAGTGCCATCAAGGAAATCAAGGCTCCTTTCACGTTTGATGTGGAACACGGAATTGCTCTGCACGCAGTGCAGGGGAAATGGGCCTCATAAAGCGACGAGGGGGAAGTCTCATGGTTTTTCTCGAGTTGCGGCCGGAACCTGGGGTATATTCTCGAGTTACGACGGGGAGGACCCTTCCAGACACGTGTTTGTTCAGCGACATCAGGACTCCTGCCTAGGTGCAAGGGACACCTCGGGATTCCCCTCGAGTCTTGGCATGGCAATGGGGACGCGTCTCAACGTGAGGAGAAAGACCCAGGGTCCCTTTCCACGTGCCACAGGGATCCTGGGACTCCTATCCATTTTCAAGAGGAGTCAGGCATCGTCTCCTTTGGAAGCATTGATCTCCGCGGACCTCTCGAGTTTTCAAAGGATGTGAGGCCTCCGGTCGCGATGAGGCGGAAAATTAGGTCTTTCTCTGTGGTCTCCACAGGGGATTCAGACATCCCTTCGTCTTGGGAGATGCAAGACGAGCCTGCATTCAATTCACTGCAGGGATATCCGGCCTTACTTCGAGTCAGAGCATCTCGGGGTCCATTCCACTTGAGGCCACCAACTCAGGGTCCCTCTCACATACCTGTAGCTGAGAGAAGCCTCCTGTTGAGGTGCTTGTGGAAAGTTGGCATTCCTCTTGAGTCGAAGCCAGGGACTAAGCTCTCCTCTCGAGTTGATTTGTGGTCCACTGAGCACTTTCGTGTTGCTCCAGTGACTTCAGGATCCCTCTAGACTAGAGACAGTGATCTTGGGTTTTCTCTGGAGTGCCATCAAGGAAATCAAGGCTCCTTTCACGTTTGATGTGGAACGCGGAATTGCTCTGCATGCAGTGCAGGGGAATCGGGCCTCATCTCGCGGCGAGGGGGAAGTCTCATGGTTTTTTTCGAGTTGCGGCCAGAACCTGGGGAATATTCTCGAGTTAGGACGGGGAGGGCCCTTCCAGACACGTGTTTGTTCAGCGACGTCAGGACTCCTGCCTAGGTGCAAGGGATACCTCGGGATTCTCCTCGAGTCTTGGCATGGCAATTGGGACGCGTCTCCACATGAGGCGGGAGACCCAGGGTCCCTTTCCACGTGCCACAGGGATCCTGGGACTCCTATCCATTTTCAAGAGGAGTCAGGCATCGTCTCCTTTGGAAGCATTGATCTCCGAGGACCTCTCGAGTTTTCAAAGGATGTGAGGCCTTCGGTCGCGATGAGGCGGAGAACTAGGTCTTTATCTGTGGTCTCCACAGGGGATTAAGACATCCCTTCATCTTGGGAGATGCAAGACGAGCCTGCATTCAATTCAATGCAGCGATATCCGGTCTAACTTCGAGTCAGAGCATATCGGTGTCCATTCCACTTGAGGCCACAAACTCAGGGTCCCTCTCACATACCTGTAGCTGAGAGAAGGCTCCTCTTGAGGTGCTGGTGGAAACTTGGTATTCCTCTTGAGTCGAAGCCAGGGACTAAGCTCTCATCTCGAGTTTATCTGGGGTCCACGAAGCCCTTTCCTGTTGCTGCAGTGACCTCAGGATCCCTCTAGACTTGAGACAGTGATCTTGGGTTTTCTCTGGAGTGCCATCAAGGAAATCAAGGCTCCTTTCACGTTTGATGTGGAACACGGAATTGCTCTGCACGCAGTGCAAAGGAATTGGGCCTCATCTCGCGTCGAGGGGGAAGTCTCATGGTTTTTCTCGAGTTGCGGCTGGAACCTGGGGTATATTCTCGAGTTACGACGGGGAGGGCCCTTCCAGACACGTGTTTGTTCAGCGACCTCAGGACTCCTGCCTAGGTGCGAGGGACACCTCGGGATTCTCCTCGAGTCTTGGCATGGCAATTGGGACGCGACTCCATGTGAGGCGGGAGACCCAGGGTCCCTGTCCACGTGCCACATGGATCCTGGGACTCCTATCCATTTTCAAGAGGAGTCAGGCATCATTTCCTTTGGAAGCATTGATCTCCGCAGACCTCTCGAATCTTCAAAGGATGTGAGGCCTCCGGTCGCGATGAGGCGGAGGACTAGGACTTTCTCTGTGGTCTCCACAGGGGATTCAGACATCCCTTCATCTTGGGAGATGCAAGACGAGCCTGCATTCAATTCACTGCAGGGATATCCGGCCTTACCTCGAGTCAGAGCATCTCGGTGTCCATTCCACTTGAGGCCACAACCTCAGGGTCCCTCTCACTTAAAGTAGCTGAGAGAAGGCTCCACTTGAGGTGCTTGTGGAAACTTGGTATTCCTCTTGAGTCGAAGCCAGGGACTAAGCTCTCATCACGAGTTGATTTGGGGTCAACGGAGCCCTTTGGTGTTGCTCCAGTGACCTCAGGATACCCCTAGAATTGAGACAGTGATCTTGGGTTTTCTCTGGAGTGCCATCAAGGAAATCAAGGCTCCTTTCACGTTTAATGTCGAACACGGAATTGCTCTGCACGCAGTGCAGGGAAATCGGGCCTCATCTCGCGGCTAGGGGGAAGTCTCATGGTGTTTCTCGAGTTGTGCAGGAACCTGGGGTATATTCTCGAGTTGCAACGGGGAGGGCCCTTCCAGACACTTGTTTGTTCAGTGATGTCAGGACTCCTGCCTAGGTGCGAGGGACACCTCGGGATTCTCCACGAGTCTTTTCATTGCAATTGGGACTCGTCTCCACGTGAGGCGGGAGACCCAGTGTCCCTTTCAACGTGCCACAGGCATCCTGGGACTCGTCTCTATTTTCAAGAGGAGTCAGGCATCGTCTCCTTTGGAAGCATTGATCTCCACAGACCTCTCGAGTTTTCAAAGGATGTGAGGCCTACGGTCGCGTTGAGGCGGAGGACTAGGTCTCTCTGTGGTCTCCACAGTGGATTCAGACATCCCTTCGTCTTGGGAGATGCAAGACGAGCCTTCATTCAATTCACTGCAGGGATATCCAGACTTACTTCGAGTCAGAGCATCTCGGTGTCCATTCCACTTGAGGCCACAAACTCAGGGTCCCTCAAATATACCTGTAGCTGAGAGAAGCCTCCTCTTGAGGTGCTTGTGGAATGTTGGTATTCCTCTTGAGTCTAAGCTAGGGACTAAGCTCTCATCTCGAGTTGATTTGGGGTCCATGGAGCCCTTTCCTGTTGGTCCAGTGACCTCAGGATCCCTCTAGACTTGAGACAGTGATCTTGGGTTTTCTCTGGAGTGCCATCAAGGAAATCAAGGCTCCTTTCACGTTTGATGTGGAACACGAAATTGCTCTGCATGCAGTGCAGGGGAATCGGGCCTCAACTCGCGGCGAGGGGGAAATCTCATTGTTTTTCTCGAGTTGCGGCCGGAATCTGGGGTATATTCTCGAATTACGACGGGGAGGGCCCTTCCAGACACGTGTTTGTTCAGCGACGTCAGGACTCCTGCCTAGGTGCGAGGGACACCTCGGGATTCTCCTCGAGTCTTGGCATGGCAATTGGGTCGCGTCTCCACGTGAAGCGGGAGACCCAGGGTCCCTTTCCATCTGCCACAGTTATCCTGGGACTCGTATCCATTTTCAAGAGGAGTCAGGCATCGTCTGCTTTGGAAGCATTGATCTCCGCAGACCTCTCGAGTTTTCAAATGATGTGAGGCCTCCGGTCATGATGAGGCGGAGATCTCGGTCTTTCTCTGTGGTCTCCACAGGGAATTCAGACATCCCTTCGTCTTGGGAGATGCAAGACGAGCCTGCATTCAATTCACTGCAGGGATATCAGGCCTTACTTCGAGTCAGAGCATCTCGGTGTCCATTGCACTTGAGGCCACAAACTCAGGGTCCCTCTCACATACCTGTAGCTGAGAGAAGCCTCCTCTTGAGGTGCTTGTGGAAAGTTGATATTCCTCTTGAGTCAAAGGCAGGGACTAAGCTCTCATCTCGAGTTGATTTGGGGTCCACGGAGCCCTTTCGTGTTGCTCCAGTGACCTCAGGATGCCTCTAGACTTGAGACAGTGATCTTGGGTTTTCTCAGGAGTGCCATCAAGGAAATCAAGGCTCCTTTCACGTTTGATGTGGAACACGGAATTGCTCTGCATGCAGTGCAGGGGAATTAGGCCTCATCTCGCCGCGAGGGGGAAGTCTCATGGTTTTTCTCGAGTTGCGCCGGAACCTGGGGTATATTCTCGAGTTACGACGGGGAGGGCCCTTCCAGACACGTGTTTGTTCAGCGACGTCAGGACTCCTGCCTAGGTGCGAGGGACACCTCGGGATTCTCCTCGAGTCTTGGCATGGCAATTTGGACGCGTCTCCACGTGAGGCGGGAGACCCAGGGTCCCTTTCCACGTGCCACAGGGATCCTGGGACTCCTATTCATTTTCAAGAGGAGTCAGGCATCGTCTCCTTTGGAAGCATTGATCTCCGCATACCTCTCGAATTTTCAAAGGATGTGAGGCCTCCGGTCGCGATGAGTCGGAGGACTAGGTCTTTCTCTTTCGCCTCCACAGCGGATTCAGACAACCCTTCGTCCTGGGAGATGCAAGACGAGCCTGCATTCAATTCACTGCAGGGATATCCGGCCTTACTTTGAGTCAGAGCATCTCGGTGTCCATTCCACTGGAGGCCACAAACTCAGGGGCCCTCTCACATACCTGTAGCTGAGAGAAGCCTCCTCTTGAGGTGCTTGTGGAAAGTTCGTATTCCTCTTGAGTCGAAGCCAGGGACTAAGCTCTCATCTCGAGTTGATTTGGGGTCCACGGAGACATTTCGTGTTGCTCCAGTGACCTCAGGATCCCTCTAGACTTGAGACAGTGATCTTGGGTTTTCTCTGTAGTGCCATCAAGGAAATCAAGGCCCCTTTCAAGTTTGATGTCGAACACGGAATTGCTCTGCACACAGTGCAGGGGAATCGGGCCTCATCTCGCTGCAAGGGGGATATCTCATGGTTTTTCTCAAGTTGCGGATGGAACCTGGGGTATATTCTCGAGTTACGACGGGGAGGGACCTTCCAGACACGTGTTTGTTCAGCGACGACAGGACTTCTGCCTAGGTGCGAGGGACACCTCGGGATTCTCCTCGAGTCTTGGCATGGCAATTTGGACGCGTCTCCACGTGAGGCGGGATACCCAGGGTCCCTTTCCACGTGCCACAGGGATCCTGGGACTCCTATCCATTTTCAAGAAGAGTCAGGCATCTTCTCCTTTGGAAGCATTGATCTACGCGGACCTCTCGATTTTTCAAAGGATGTGAGGCCTCCGCTCGCGATGAGGCGGAGAACGAGGTCTTTTTCTCTGGTCTCCACAGGGGATTCAGACAACCCTTCGTCTTGGGAGATGCAAGACGAGCCTGCATTCAATTCACTGCAGGGATATCCGGCCTTACTTCGAGTCAGAGCATCTCGGTGTCCATTCCACTTGAGGCCACAAACTCAGGGTCCCTCTCACATACCTGTAGCTGAGAGAAGCCTCCTCTTCAGGTGCTTGTGGAAAGTGGGTATTCCTCTTGAGTCGAAGCCAGTGACTAAGCTCTCATCTCAAGTTGATTTGGGGTCCACGGAGCCCTTTCGTGTTGCTCCAGTGACCTCAGGATCCCTCTAGACTTGAGACAGTGATTTTGGGTTTACTCTAGAGTGCCATCAAGGAAATCAAGGCTCCTTTCACGTTTGATGTGGAACACGGAATTGTTCTACACGCAGTGCAGGGGAATCGGGCCTCATCCAGCGGCGAGGGGGAAGTCTCATGGTTTTACTCGAGTTGCGGCCGGAACCTGGGGTATATTCTCGAGTTACGACGGGGAGGGCCCTTCCAGACACGTGTTTGTTCAGCGACGTCAGGACTCCTGCCTAGGTGCGAGGGACACCTCGGGATTCTCCTCGAGTCTTGGCATGGCAATTGGGACGCCTATCCACGTGAGGCGGGAGACCAAAGGTCCCTTTCCACGTGCCACAGGGATCCTGGGACTCCTATCCATTTTCAAGAGGAGTCAGGCATCGTCTCCTTTGGAAGCATTGATCTCTGCGGACCTCTCGAGTTTTCAAAGGATGTGAGGCCTCCGGTCGCGATGAGGCGGAGGACTAGGTCTTTCTCTGTGGTCTCCACAGCGGATTCAGATAACCCTTCGTCTTGGGAGATGCAAGAGGAGCCTGCATTCAATTCACTGCAGGGATATCCGGCCTTACTTCGAGTCAGAGCATCTCGGTGTCCATTGCACTTGAGGCCACAAACTCAGGGTCCCTCTCACATACCTGTAGCTGAGAGAAGCCTCCTCTTGAGGTGCTTGTGGAAAGTTGGTATTCCTCTTGAGTCGAAGCCAGGGACTAAGCTCTCATCTCGAGTTGATTTGGGGTCCACAAAGCCCTTTCCTGTTGCTACAGTGACCTCAGGATCCCTCTAGACTAGAGACAGTGATCTTGGGTTTTCTCTGGAGTGCCATCAAGGAAATCAAGGCTCCTTTCACTTTTGATGTGGAATATGGTATTGCTCTGCACGCAGGGCAGGGGAATCGAGCCTCATCTCGCGGCGAGGGGGAAGTTTCATGGTTTTTCTCGAGTTGCGGCCGGAACCTGGGGTATATTCTCGAGTTACAACGGGGAGGGCCCTTCCAGACACGTGTTTGTTCAGCGACGTCAGGACTCCTGCCTAGGTGCGAGGGACACTTCGGGATTCTCCTCGAGTCTTGGCATGGCAATTGGGACGCGTCTCCACGTGAGGCGGGAGACCCAGTGTCCCTTTCCATGTGCCACAGGGATCTTGGGACTCCTATCCATTTTCAAGAGGAGTCAGGCATCGTCTCCTTTGGAAGCATTGATCTCTGCAGACCTCTCGAGTTTTCAAAGGATGTGAGGCCTCCGGTCGAGATGAGGCGGAGAACGAGGTCTTTCTCTGTGGTCTCCACAGGGAATTCAGACATCCCTTCGTTTTGGGAGATGCAAGACGAGCCTGCATTCAATTCACTGCAGGGATATCCGGCCTTACTTCGAGTCAGAGCATCTCAGTGTCCATTCCACTTGAGGCCACAAACTCAGGGTCCCTCAAATATACCTGTAGCTGAGACAAGCCTCCTCTTGAGGTGCTTGTGGAAAGTTGGTATTCCTCTTGAGTCTAAGCCAGGGACTAAGCTCACATCTCGAGTTGATTTGGGGTCCACGGAGCCCTTTCCTATTGGTCCAGTGACCTCAGGATCCCTCTAGTCTTGAGACAGTGATCTTTGGTTTTCTCTGGAGTGCCATCAAGGAAATCAAGGCTCCGTTCACGTTTGATGTGGAACACGGAATTGCTCTGCATGCAGTGCAGGGGAATCGGGCCTCAACTCGCGGCGAGGGGGAAATCTCATGGTTTTTCTCGAGTTGCGGCCGGAACCTTGGGTATATTCTCGAGTTACAACGGGGAGGGCCCTTCCAGACACGTGTTTGTTCAGCGACGTCAGGACTCCTGCCTAGGTGCAAGGGATACCTCGGGATTCTCCTCGAGTCTTGGCATGGCAATTGGGACGCGTCTCCACGTGAGGCGGGAGACCAAGTGTCCCTTTCCACGTGCCACAGGGATCCTGGGACTCCTATCCATTTTCAAGAGAACTCAGGCATCGTCTCCTTTGGAAGCATTGATCTCCGCATACCTCTCAAATTTTCAAAGGATGTCAGGCCTCCGGTCGCGATGACGCGGAGGTCTAGGTCTTTCTCTGTGGTCTCCACAGGGGATTCAGACATCCCTTCGTCTTGGGATATGCAAGACGAGCCTGCATTCAATTCACTGCAGGGATATCTGGCCTTACTTTGAGTCAGAGCATCTCGGTGTCCATTCCACTTGAGGCCACAAACTCAGGGACCCTCTCACATACCTGTAGCTGAGAGAAGCCTCCTCTTGAGGTGCTTGTGGAAAGTTGGTATTCCTCTTGAGTCTAAGCCAGGGACTAAGCTCTCATCTCGAGTTGATTTGGGGTCCACGGAGCCCTTTCCTGTTGGTCCAGTGACCTCAGGATCTCTCTAGACTTGAGACAGTGATCTTGGGTTTTCTCTGGAGTGCCATCAAGGAAATCAAGGCTCCTTTCACGTTTGATGTGGAACACGGAATTGCTCTGCATGCAGTGCAGGGGAATCGGGCCTCAACTCGCGCCAAGGGGGAAATCTCATGGTTTTTCTCGAGTTGCGGCCGGAACCTGGGGTATATTCTCGAGTTACGACGGGGAGGGCCCTTCCAGACACGTGTTTGTTCAGCGACGTCAGGACTCCTGCCTAGGTGCGAGGGACACCTCGGGATTCTCCTCGAGTCTTGGCATGGCAATTTGGACGCGTCTCCACGTGAGGCGGGAGACCCAGGGCCCCTTTCCACGTGCCACAGGAATCCTGGGACTTCTATTCATTTTCAAGAGGAGTCAGGCATCGTCTCCTTTGGAAGCATTGATCTCCGCATACCTCTCGAATTTTCAAAGGATGTGAGGCCTCAGGTCGCGATGAGTCGGAGGACTAGGTCTTTCTCTTTCGCCTCCACAGCGGATTCAGACATCCCTTCGTCTTGGGAGATGCAAGACGAGCCTGCATTCAATTCACTGCAGGGATATCCGGCCTTACTTCGAGTCAGAGCATCTCGGTGTCCATTCCACTTGAGGCCACAAACTCAGGGTCCCTCTCACATACCTGTAGCTGAGAGAAGCCTCCTCTTGAGGTGCTTGTGGAAAGTTGGTATTCCTCTTGAGTATAAGCCAGGGACTAAGCTCTCATCTCGAGTTGATTTGGGGTCCACGGAGCCCTTTCCTGTTGCTACAATGACCTCAGGATCCCTCTAGACTTGAGACAGTGATCTTGGGTTTTCTCTGGAGTGCCATCAAGGAAATCAAGGCTCCTTTCACGTTTGATGTGGAACACGGAATTGCTCTGCACGCAGTGCAGGGGAATCGGGCCTCATCTCGCGGCGAGGGGGAAGTCTCATGGTTTTTCTCGAGTTGCGGCCAGAACCTGGGGTATATTCTCGAGTTACGACGGGGAGGGCCCTTCCAGACACGTGTTTGTTCAGCGACGTCAGGACTCCTGCCTAGGTGCGAGGGACACTTCGGGATTCTCCTCGAGTGTTGGCATGGCAATTGGGACACGTCTCCACGTGAGGCGGGAGACCCAGGGTCCCTTTCCACGTGCCACAGGGATCCTGGGACTCCTATCCATTTTCAAGAGGAGTCAGGCATCTTCTACTTTGGAAGCATTGGTCTCCGCGGACCTCTCGTGTTTTCAAAGGATGTGAGGCCTCCGGTCGCGTTGAGGCGGAGGACTAGGTCTTTCTCTGTGTTCTGCACAGGGGATTCAGACATCCCTTCGTCTTGGGAGATGCAAGATGAGCCTGCATTCAATTCACTGCAGGGATATCCGGCCTTACTTCGAGTCAGAGCATCTCGGTGTCCATTCCACCCGATGCCACAAACTCAGGGTCCCTCTCACATACCTGTAGCTGAGAGAAGCCTCTTCTTGAGGGGCTTGTGGAAAGTTCGTATTCCTCTTGAGTTGAAGCCAGGGACTAATCTCTCATCTCGAGTTGATTTGGGGTCCACGGAGCCCTTTCGTGTTGCTCCAGTGACCTCAGGATCCCTCTAGACTTGAGACAGTGATCTTGGGTTTTCTCTGGAGTGCCATCAAGGAAATCAAGGCTCCTTTCACGTTTGATGTGGAACACGGAATTGCTCTGCACGCAGTGCAGGGGAATCGGGCCTCATCTCGCGGCGAGGGGGAAATCTCATGGTTTTTCTCGAGTTGCGGCCGGAACCTGGGGCATATTCTCGAGTTACGACGGGGAGGGCCCTTCCAGACACGGGTTTGTTCAGCGACGTGAGGACTCCTGCCTAGGTGCGAGGGACACCTCGGAATTCTCCTCGAGTCTTGGCATGGCAATTGGGACGCGTCTCCACGTGAGGCGGGAGACCCAGGGTCCCTTTCCACGTGCCACAGGGATCCTGGGACTCCTATCCATTTTCAAGAGGAGTCAGGCATCGTCTCCTTTGGAAGCATTGATGTCCGCGGACCTCTCGAGTTTTCAAAGGATGTGAGGCCTGCGGTCGCGATGAGGCGGAGAACTCGGTCTTTCTCTGTGGTCTCCACAGGGGATTCAGACATCCCTTCGTCTTGGGAGATGCAAGACGAGACTGCATTCAATTCACTGCAGGGATATCCGGCCTTACTTCGAGTCAGAGCATCTCGGTGTCCATTCCACTTGAGGCCACAAACTCAGAGTCCCTCTCACATACCTGTAGCTGAGAGAAGCCTCCTCTTGAGGTGCTTGTGGAAAGTTGGTATTCCTCTTGAATCGAAGCCAGGGACTAAGCTCTCATCTCGAGTTGATTTGGGGTCCACGGAGACATTTCGTGTTGCTCCAGTGACCTCAGGATCCCTCTAGACTTGAGACAGTGATCTTGGGTTTTCTCTGTAGTGCCATCAAGGAAATCAAGGCTCCTTTCAGTTTGATGTGGAACACGGAATTGCTCTGCACGCAATGCAGGGGAATCGGGCCTCATCTCGCGGCGAGGGGGAAATCTCATGGTTTTTCTCGAGTTGCGGCCAGAACCTGGGGTATATTCTCGAGTTACGATGGGGAGGGCCCTTCCAACACGGGTTTGTTCAGCGACGTGAGGACTCCTGCCTAGGTGCGAGGGACACTTCGGGATTCTCCTCGAGTATTGGCATGGCAATTTGGACGCGTCTCCACGTGAGGCGGGAGACCCAGGGTCCCTTTACATGTTCCTCAGGGATCCTGGGACTCCTATCCATTTTCAAGAGGAGTCAGGAATCGTCTGCTTTGGAAGCATTGATCTCTGCAGACCTCTCGAGTTTTCAAACGATGTGAGGCCTCCGGTCGCGATGAGGCGGAGGACTAGGTCTTTCTCTGTGGTCTCCACAGGGGATTCAGACATCCGTTCATCTTGGGAGATGCAAGACGAGCCTGCATTCAATTCACTGCAGGGATATCCGGCCTTACTTCGAGTCGAGCATCTAGGTGTCCATTGCACTTGAGGCCACAAACTCAGGGTCCCTCTCACATACCTGTAGCTGAGAGAAGCCTCCTCTTGAGGTGCTTTTGGAAAGTTGGTATTCCTCTTGAGTCGAAGCCAGGGACTAAGCTCCCATCTCGAGTTGATTTGGGGTCCACGGAGCCCTTTCATTTTGCTACAGTGACCTCAGGATCCCTCTAGACTTGAGACAGTGATCTTGGGTTTTCTCTGGAGTGCCATCAAGGAAATCAAGGCTCTTTTCATTTTTGATGTCGAATACGGAATTGCTCTGCATGCAGGGCAGGGGAATCGGGCCTCATCTCGCGGCGAGGCGTAAGTCTCATGGTTTTTCTCGAGTTGCGGCCGGAACCTGGGGTATATTCTCGAGTTACAACGGGAGGGCCCTTCGAGACACGTGTTTGTTCAGCGACGTCAGGACTCCTGCCTAGGTGCGAGGGACACCTCGGGATTCTCCTAAAGTCTTGGCATGGCAATTGGGAGGCGTATCCACGTGAGTCGGGACACCCAGTGTCCCTTTCCACGTGGCACAGGGATCCTGGGACTCCTATCCATTTTCAAGAGGAGTCAGGCATCGTCTCCTTTGGAAGCATTGATCTCCACGGACCTCTCTAGTTTTCAAAGGATGTGAGGCCTCCGGTCGCGTTGAGGCGGAGGACTAGGTCTTTCTCTGTGTTCTGCACAGGGGATTCAGACATCCTTTCGTCTTGGGAGATGCAAGATGAGCCTGCATTCAATTCACTGCAGGGATATCTGGCCTTACTTCGAGTCAGAGCATCGCGGTGTCCATTCCACTTGATGCCACAAACTCAGGGTCCCTCTCACATACCTGTAGCTGAGAGAAACCTCCTCTTGAGGTGCTTGTGGATAGTTGGTATTCCTCTTGAGTCGAAGCCAGGGGCTAAGCTCTCATCACGAGTTGATTTGGGGTCCACGGAGACCTTTGGTGTTGCTCCAGTGACCTCAGGATCCCTCTAGACTTGAGACAGTGATCTTGGGTTTTCTCTGGAGTGCCATCAAGAAAATCAAGGCTCCTTTCACGTTTAATGTGGAACACGGAATTGCTCAGCATGCAGTGCAGGGGAATCGGGCCTCATCTCGTGGCGAGTGGGAAGTCTCATGGTGTTTCTCGAGTTGTGGCCGGAACCTGGGGTATATTCTCGAGTTACGACGGGGAGGGCCCTTCCAGACACGTGTTTGTTCAGCGACGTCAGGACTCCTGCCTAGGTGCGAGGGACACCTCGGGATTCTCCACGAGTCTTGGCATGGCAATTGGGACTCGTCTCCACGTGAGGCGGGAGACCCAGTGTTCCTTTCATCGTGCCACAGGGAACCTGGGTCTCCTATCTATTTTCAAGCTTAGTCAGGCATCGTCTCCTTTGGAAGCATTGATCTCCGCGGAACTCCCGAGTTTTCAAAGGATGTGAGGCCTCCGTTCGCGTTGAGGCGGAGGACTAGGTCTTTCTCTGTGGGCTCCACAGGGGATTCAGACATCCCTTCGTCTTGGGAGTTTCAAGACGAGCCTGCATTCAATTCACTGCAGGGATATCCAGCCTTACTTCGAGTCAGAGCATCTCGGTGTCCATTCCAATTGAGGCCACAAACTCAGGGTCCCTCTCACATACCTGTAGCTGAGAGAAGCCTCCTCTTCAGGTGCTTGTGGAAAGTTGGTATTCCTCTTGAGTCGAAGCCAGGGACTAAGCTCTCATCTCGAGTTGATTTGGGGTCCATGGAGCTTTTTCGAGTTGCTACAGTGACCTCAGGATCCCTCTAGACTTGAGACAGTGATCTTGGGTTTTCTCTGGAGTGCCATCAAGGAAATCAAGGCTCCTTTCACGTTTGATGTGGAACACGGAATTGCTCTGCACGCAGTGCAGGGGAATCGGGCCTCATCTCGCGGCGAGGGGGAAATCTCATGGTTTTTCTCGAGTTGCGGCCGGAACCTGGGGCATATTCTCGAGTTACGACGGGGAGGGCCCTTCCAGACACGGGTTTGTTCAGCGACGTGAGGACTCCTGCCTAGGTGCGAGGGACACCTCGGAATTCTCCTCGAGTCTTGGCATGGCAATTGGGACGCGTCTCCACGTGAGGCGGGAGACCCAGGGTCCCTTTCCACGTGCCACAGGGATCCTGGGACTCCTATCCATTTTCAAGAGGAGTCAGGCATCGTCTCCTTTGGAAGCATTGATGTCCGCGGACCTCTCGAGTTTTCAAAGGATGTGAGGCCTGCAGTCGCGATGAGGCGGAGAACTCGGTCTTTCTCTGTGGTCTCCACAGGGGATTCAGACATCCCTTCGTCTTGGGAGATGCAAGACGAGACTGCATTCCATTCACTGCAGGGATATCCGGCCTTACTTCGAGTCAGAGCATCTCGGTGTCCATTCCACTTGAGGCCACAAACTCAGAGTCCCTCTCACATACCTGTAGCTGAGAGAAGCCTCCTCTTGAGGTGCTTGTGGAAAGTTGGTATTCCTCTTGAATCGAAGCCAGGGACTAAGCTCTCATCTCGAGTTGATTTGGGGTCCACGGAGACATTTCGTGTTGCTCCAGTGACCTCAGGATCCCTCTAGACTTGAGACAGTGATCTTGGGTTTTCTCTGTAGTGCCATCAAGGAAATCAAGGCTCCTTTCAGTTTGATGTGGAACACGGAATTGCTCTGCACGCAATGCAGGGGAATCGGGCCTCATCTCGCGGCGAGGGGGAAATCTCATGGTTTTTCTCGAGTTGCGGCCAGAACCTGGGGTATATTCTCGAGTTACGATGGGGAGGGCCCTTCCAACACGGGTTTGTTCAGCGACGTGAGGACTCCTGCCTAGGTGCGAGGGACACTTCGGGATTCTCCTCGAGTATTGGCATGGCAATTTGGACGCGTCTCCACGTGAGGCGGGAGACCCAGGGTCCCTTTACATGTTCCTCAGGGATCCTGGGACTCCTATCCATTTTCAAGAGGAGTCAGGAATCGTCTGCTTTGGAAGCATTGATCTCTGCAGACCTCTCGAGTTTTCAAACGATGTGAGGCCTCCGGTCGCGATGAGGCGGAGGACTAGGTCTTTCTCTGTGGTCTCCACAGGGGATTCAGACATCCGTTCATCTTGGGAGATGCAAGACGAGCCTGCATTCAATTCACTGCAGGGATATCCGGCCTTACTTCGAGTCGAGCATCTAGGTGTCCATTGCACTTGAGGCCACAAACTCAGGGTCCCTCTCACATACCTGTAGCTGAGAGAAGCCTCCTCTTGAGGTGCTTTTGGAAAGTTGGTATTCCTCTTGAGTCGAAGCCAGGGACTAAGCTCCCATCTCGAGTTGATTTGGGGTCCACGGAGCCCTTTCATTTTGCTACAGTGACCTCAGGATCCCTCTAGACTTGAGACAGTGATCTTGGGTTTTCTCTGGAGTGCCATCAAGGAAATCAAGGCTCTTTTCATTTTTGATGTCGAATACGGAATTGCTCTGCATGCAGGGCAGGGGAATCGGGCCTCATCTCGCGGCGAGGCGTAAGTCTCATGGTTTTTCTCGAGTTGCGGCCGGAACCTGGGGTATATTCTCGAGTTACAACGGGAGGGCCCTTCGAGACACGTGTTTGTTCAGCGACGTCAGGACTCCTGCCTAGGTGCGAGGGACACCTCGGGATTCTCCTAAAGTCTTGGCATGGCAATTGGGAGGCGTATCCACGTGAGTCGGGACACCCAGTGTCCCTTTCCACGTGGCACAGGGATCCTGGGACTCCTATCCATTTTCAAGAGGAGTCAGGCATCGTCTCCTTTGGAAGCATTGATCTCCACGGACCTCTCTAGTTTTCAAAGGATGTGAGGCCTCCGGTCGCGTTGAGGCGGAGGACTAGGTCTTTCTCTGTGTTCTGCACAGGGGATTCAGACATCCTTTCGTCTTGGGAGATGCAAGATGAGCCTGCATTCAATTCACTGCAGGGATATCTGGCCTTACTTCGAGTCAGAGCATCGCGGTGTCCATTCCACTTGATGCCACAAACTCAGGGTCCCTCTCACATACCTGTAGCTGAGAGAAACCTCCTCTTGAGGTGCTTGTGGATAGTTGGTATTCCTCTTGAGTCGAAGCCAGGGGCTAAGCTCTCATCACGAGTTGATTTGGGGTCCACGGAGACCTTTGGTGTTGCTCCAGTGACCTCAGGATCCCTCTAGACTTGAGACAGTGATCTTGGGTTTTCTCTGGAGTGCCATCAAGAAAATCAAGGCTCCTTTCACGTTTAATGTGGAACACGGAATTGCTCTGCATGCAGTGCAGGGGAATCGGGCCTCATCTCGTGGCGAGTGGGAAGTCTCATGGTGTTTCTCGAGTTGTGGCCGGAACCTGGGGTATATTCTCGAGTTACGACGGGGAGGGCCCTTCCAGACACGTGTTTGTTCAGCGACGTCAGGACTCCTGCCTAGGTGCGAGGGACACCTCGGGATTCTCCACGAGTCTTGGCATGGCAATTGGGACTCGTCTCCACGTGAGGCGGGAGACCCAGTGTTCCTTTCATCGTGCCACAGGGAACCTGGGTCTCCTATCTATTTTCAAGCTTAGTCAGGCATCGTCTCCTTTGGAAGCATTGATCTCCGCGGAACTCCCGAGTTTTCAAAGGATGTGAGGCCTCCGTTCGCGTTGAGGCGGAGGACTAGGTCTTTCTCTGTGGGCTCCACAGGGGATTCAGACATCCCTTCGTCTTGGGAGTTTCAAGACGAGCCTGCATTCAATTCACTGCAGGGATATCCAGCCTTACTTCGAGTCAGAGCATCTCGGTGTCCATTCCAATTGAGGCCACAAACTCAGGGTCCCTCTCACATACCTGTAGCTGAGAGAAGCCTCCTCTTCAGGTGCTTGTGGAAAGTTGGTATTCCTCTTGAGTCGAAGCCAGGCACTAAGCTCTCATCTCGAGTTGATTTGGGGTCCACCGAGACATTTCGTGTTGCTCCAGTGACCTCAGGATCCGTCTCGAATTGAGACAGTGATCTAGGGTTTTCTCTGGAGTGTCATCAAGGAAATCAAGGCTCCTTTCACGTTTGATGTGGAACACGGAATTGCTCTGCACGCAGTGCAGGGGAATCGGGCCTCATCTCGCGGCGAGGGGGAAATCTCATGGTTTTTCTCGAGTTGCGGCCGGAACCTGGGGCATATTCTCGAGTTACGACGGGGAGGGCCCTTCCAGACACGGGTTTGTTCAGCGACGTGAGGACTCCTGCCTAGGTGCGAGGGACACCTCGGAATTCTCCTCGAGTCTTGGCATGGCAATTGGGACGCGTCTCCACGTGAGACGGGAGACCCAGGGTCCCTTTCCACGTGCCACAGGGATCCTGGGACTCCTATCCATTTTCAAGAGGAGTCAGGCATCGTCTCCTTTGGAAGCATTGATGTCCACGGACCTCTCGAGTTTTCAAAGGATGTGAGGCCTGCGGTCGCGATGAGGCGGAGAACTCGGTCTTTCTCTGTGGTCTCCACAGGGGATTCAGACATCCCTTCGTCTTGGGAGATGCAAGACGAGACTGCATTCAATTCACTGCAGGGATATCCGGCCTTACTTCGAGTCAGAGCATCTCGGTGTCCATTCCACTTGAGGCCACAAACTCAGAGTCCCTCTCACATACCTGTAGCTGAGAGAAGCCTCCTCTTGAGGTGCTTGTGGAAAGTTGGTATTCCTCTTGAATCGAAGCCAGGGACTAAGCTCTCATCTCGAGTTGATTTGGGGTCCACGGAGACATTTCGTGTTGCTCCAGTGACCTCAGGATCCCTCTAGACTTGAGACAGTGATCTTGGGTTTTCTCTGTAGTGCCATCAAGGAAATCAAGGCTCCTTTCAGTTTGATGTGGAACACGGAATTGCTCTGCACGCAATGCAGGGGAATCGGGCCTCATCTCGCGGCGAGGGGGAAATCTCATGGTTTTTCTCGAGTTGCGGCCAGAACCTGGGGTATATTCTCGAGTTACGATGGGGAGGGCCCTTCCAACACGGGTTTGTTCAGCGACGTGAGGACTCCTGCCTAGGTGCGAGGGACACTTCGGGATTCTCCTCGAGTATTGGCATGGCAATTTGGACGCGTCTCCACGTGAGGCGGGAGACCCAGGGTCCCTTTACATGTTCCTCAGGGATCCTGGGACTCCTATCCATTTTCAAGAGGAGTCAGGAATCGTCTGCTTTGGAAGCATTGATCTCTGCAGACCTCTCGAGTTTTCAAACGATGTGAGGCCTCCGGTCGCGATGAGGCGGAGGACTAGGTCTTTCTCTGTGGTCTCCACAGGGGATTCAGACATCCGTTCATCTTGGGAGATGCAAGACGAGCCTGCATTCAATTCACTGCAGGGATATCCGGCCTTACTTCGAGTCGAGCATCTAGGTGTCCATTGCACTTGAGGCCACAAACTCAGGGTCCCTCTCACATACCTGTAGCTGAGAGAAGCCTCCTCTTGAGGTGCTTTTGGAAAGTTGGTATTCCTCTTGAGTCGAAGCCAGGGACTAAGCTCCCATCTCGAGTTGATTTGGGGTCCACGGAGCCCTTTCATTTTGCTACAGTGACCTCAGGATCCCTCTAGACTTGAGACAGTGATCTTGGGTTTTCTCTGGAGTGCCATCAAGGAAATCAAGGCTCTTTTCATTTTTGATGTCGAATACGGAATTGCTCTGCATGCAGGGCAGGGGAATCGGGCCTCATCTCGCGGCGAGGCGTAAGTCTCATGGTTTTTCTCGAGTTGCGGCCGGAACCTGGGGTATATTCTCGAGTTACAACGGGAGGGCCCTTCGAGACACGTGTTTGTTCAGCGACGTCAGGACTCCTGCCTAGGTGCGAGGGACACCTCGGGATTCTCCTAAAGTCTTGGCATGGCAATTGGGAGGCGTATCCACGTGAGTCGGGACACCCAGTGTCCCTTTCCACGTGGCACAGGGATCCTGGGACTCCTATCCATTTTCAAGAGGAGTCAGGCATCGTCTCCTTTGGAAGCATTGATCTCCACGGACCTCTCTAGTTTTCAAAGGATGTGAGGCCTCCGGTCGCGTAGAGGCGGAGGACTAGGTCTTTCTCTGTGTTCTGCACAGGGGATTCAGACATCCTTTCGTCTTGGGAGATGCAAGATGAGCCTGCATTCAATTCACTCCAGGGATATCTGGCCTTACTTCGAGTCAGAGCATCGCGGTGTCCATTCCACTTGATGCCACAAACTCAGGGTCCCTCTCACATACCTGTAGCTGAGAGAAACCTCCTCTTGAGGTGCTTGTGGATAGTTGGTATTCCTCTTGAGTCGAAGCCAGGGGCTAAGCTCTCATCACGAGTTGATTTGGGGTCCACGGAGACCTTTGGTGTTGCTCCAGTGACCTCAGGATCCCTCTAGACTTGAGACAGTGATCTTGGGTTTTCTCTGGAGTGCCATCAAGAAAATCAAGGCTCCTTTCACGTTTAATGTGGAACACGGAATTGCTCTGCATGCAGTGCAGGGGAATCGGGCCTCATCTCGTGGCGAGTGGGAAGTCTCATGGTGTTTCTCGAGTTGTGGCCGGAACCTGGGGTATATTCTCGAGTTACGACGGGGAGGGCCCTTCCAGACACGTGTTTGTTCAGCGACGTCAGGACTCCTGCCTAGGTGCGAGGGACACCTCGGGATTCTCCACGAGTCTTGGCATGGCAATTGGGACTCGTCTCCACGTGAGGCGGGAGACCCAGTGTTCCTTTCATCGTGCCACAGGGAACCTGGGTCTCCTATCTATTTTCAAGCTTAGTCAGGCATCGTCTCCTTTGGAAGCATTGATCTCCGCGGAACTCCCGAGTTTTCAAAGGATGTGAGGCCTCCGTTCGCGTTGAGGCGGAGGACTAGGTCTTTCTCTGTGGGCTCCACAGGGGATTCAGACATCCCTTCGTCTTGGGAGTTTCAAGACGAGCCTGCATTCAATTCACTGCAGGGATATCCAGCCTTACTTCGAGTCAGAGCATCTCGGTGTCCATTCCAATTGAGGCCACAAACTCAGGGTCCCTCTCACATACCTGTAGCTGAGAGAAGCCTCCTCTTCAGGTGCTTGTGGAAAGTTGGTATTCCTCTTGAGTCGAAGCCAGGGACTAAGCTCTCATCTCGAGTTGATTTGGGGTCCACGGAGACATTTCGTGTTGCTCCAGTGACCTCAGGATCCGTCTCGAATTGAGACAGTGATCTTGGGTTTTCTCTGGAGTGCCATCAAGGAAATCAAGGCTCCTTTCACGTTTGATGTGGAACACGGAATTGCTCTGCACGCAGTGCAGGGGAATCGGGCCTCATCTCGCGGCGAGGGGGAAATCTCATGGTTTTTCTCGAGTTGCGGCCGGAACCTGGGGCATATTCTCGAGTTACGACGGGGAGGGCCCTTCCAGACACGGGTTTGTTCAGCGACGTGAGGACTCCTGCCTAGGTGCGAGGGACACCTCGGAATTCTCCTCGAGTCTTGGCATGGCAATTGGGACGCGTCTCCACGTGAGGCGGGAGACCCAGGGTCCCTTTCCACGTGCCACAGGGATCCTGGGACTCCTATCCATTTTCAAGAGGAGTCAGGCATCGTCTCCTTTGGAAGCATTGATGTCCGCGGACCTCTCGAGTTTTCAAAGGATGTGAGGCCTGCGGTCGCGATGAGGCGGAGAACTCGGTCTTTCTCTGTGGTCTCCACAGGGGATTCAGACATCCCTTCGTCTTGGGAGATGCAAGACGAGACTGCATTCAATTCACTGCAGGGATATCCGGCCTTACTTCGAGTCAGAGCATCTCGGTGTCCATTCCACTTGAGGCCACAAACTCAGAGTCCCTCTCACATACCTGTAGCTGAGAGAAGCCTCCTCTTGAGGTGCTTGTGGAAAGTTGGTATTCCTCTTGAATCGAAGCCAGGGACTAAGCTCTCATCTCGAGTTGATTTGGGGTCCACGGAGACATTTCGTGTTGCTCCAGTGACCTCAGGATCCCTCTAGACTTGAGACAGTGATCTTGGGTTTTCTCTGTAGTGCCATCAAGGAAATCAAGGCTCCTTTCAGTTTGATGTGGAACACGGAATTGCTCTGCACGCAATGCAGGGGAATCGGGCCTCATCTCGCGGCGAGGGGGAAATCTCATGGTTTTTCTCGAGTTGCGGCCAGAACCTGGGGTATATTCTCGAGTTACGATGGGGAGGGCCCTTCCAACACGGGTTTGTTCAGCGACGTGAGGACTCCTGCCTAGGTGCGAGGGACACTTCGGGATTCTCCTCGAGTATTGGCATGGCAATTTGGACGCGTCTCCACGTGAGGCGGGAGACCCAGGGTCCCTTTACATGTTCCTCAGGGATCCTGGGACTCCTATCCATTTTCAAGAGGAGTCAGGAATCGTCTGCTTTGGAAGCATTGATCTCTGCAGACCTCTCGAGTTTTCAAACGATGTGAGGCCTCCGGTCGCGATGAGGCGGAGGACTAGGTCTTTCTCTGTGGTCTCCACAGGGGATTCAGACATCCGTTCATCTTGGGAGATGCAAGACGAGCCTGCATTCAATTCACTGCAGGGATATCCGGCCTTACTTCGAGTCGAGCATCTAGGTGTCCATTGCACTTGAGGCCACAAACTCAGGGTCCCTCTCACATACCTGTAGCTGAGAGAAGCCTCCTCTTGAGGTGCTTTTGGAAAGTTGGTATTCCTCTTGAGTCGAAGCCAGGGACTAAGCTCCCATCTCGAGTTGATTTGGGGTCCACGGAGCCCTTTCATTTTGCTACAGTGACCTCAGGATCCCTCTAGACTTGAGACAGTGATCTTGGGTTTTCTCTGGAGTGCCATTAAGGAAATCAAGGCTCTTTTCATTTTTGATGTCGAATACGGAATTGCTCTGCATGCAGGGCAGGGGAATCGGGCCTCATCTCGCGGCGAGGCGTAAGTCTCATGGTTTTTCTCGAGTTGCGGCCGGAACCTGGGGTATATTCTCGAGTTACAACGGGAGGGCCCTTCGAGACACGTGTTTGTTCAGCGACGTCAGGACTCCTGCCTAGGTGCGAGGGACACCTCGGGATTCTCCTAAAGTCTTGGCATGGCAATTGGGAGGCGTATCCACGTGAGTCGGGACACCCAGTGTCCCTTTCCACGTGGCACAGGGATCCTGGGACTCCTATCCATTTTCAAGAGGAGTCAGGCATCGTCTCCTTTGGAAGCATTGATCTCCACGGACCTCTCTAGTTTTCAAAGGATGTGAGGCCTCCGGTCGCGTTGAGGCGGAGGACTAGGTCTTTCTCTGTGTTCTGCACAGGGGATTCAGACATCCTTTCGTCTTGGGAGATGCAAGATGAGCCTGCATTCAATTCACTGCAGGGATATCTGGCCTTACTTCGAGTCAGAGCATCGCGGTGTCCATTCCACTTGATGCCACAAACTCAGGGTCCCTCTCACATACCTGTAGCTGAGAGAAACCTCCTCTTGAGGTGCTTGTGGATAGTTGGTATTCCTCTTGAGTCGAAGCCAGGGGCTAAGCTCTCATCACGAGTTGATTTGGGGTCCACGGAGACCTTTGGTGTTGCTCCAGTGACCTCAGGATCCCTCTAGACTTGAGATAGTGATCTTGGGTTTTCTCTGGAGTGCCATCAAGAAAATCAAGGCTCCTTTCACGTTTAATGTGGAACACGGAATTGCTCTGCATGCAGTGCAGGGGAATCGGGCCTCATCTCGTGGCGAGTGGGAAGTCTCATGGTGTTTCTCGAGTTGTGGCCGGAACCTGGGGTATATTCTCGAGTTACGACGGGGAGGGCCCTTCCAGACACGTGTTTGTTCAGCGACGTCAGGACTCCTGCCTAGGTGCGAGGGACACCTCGGGATTCTCCACGAGTCTTGGCATGGCAATTGGGACTCGTCTCCACGTGAGGCGGGAGACCCAGTGTTCCTTTCATCGTGCCACAGGGAACCTGGGTCTCCTATCTATTTTCAAGCTTAGTCAGGCATCGTCTCCTTTGGAAGCATTGATCTCCGCGGAACTCCCGAGTTTTCAAAGGATGTGAGGCCTCCGTTCGCGTTGAGGCCGAGGACTAGGTCTTTCTCTGTGGTCTCCACAGGGGATTCAGACATCCCTTCGTCTTGGGAGTTTCAAGACGAGCCTGCATTCAATTCACTGCAGGGATATCCAGCCTTACTTCGAGTCAGAGCATCTCGGTGTCCATTCCAATTGAGGCCACAAACTCAGGGTCCCTCTCACATACCTGTAGCTGAGAGAAGCCTCCTCTTCAGGTGCTTGTGGAAAGTTGGTATTCCTCTTGAGTCGAAGCCAGGGACTAAGCTCTCATCTCGAGTTGATTTGGGGTCCACGGAGACATTTCGTGTTGCTCCAGTGACCTCAGGATCCGTCTCGAATTGAGACAGTGATCTTGGGTTTTCTCTGGAGTGCCATCAAGGAAATCAAGGCTCCTTTCACGTTTGATGTGGAACACGGAATTGCTCTGCACGCAGTGCAGGGGAATCGGGCCTCATCTCGCGGCGAGGGGGAAATCTCATGGTTTTTCTCGAGTTGCGGCCGGAACCTGGGGCATATTCTCGAGTTACGACGGGGAGGGCCCTTCCAGACACGGGTTTGTTCAGCGACGTGAGGACTCCTGCCTAGGTGCGAGGGACACCTCGGAATTCTCCTCGAGTCTTGGCATGGCAATTGGGACGCGTATCCACGTGAGGCGGGAGACCCAGGGTCCCTTTCCACGTGCCACAGGGATCCTGGGACTCCTATCCATTTTCAAGAGGAGTCTGGCAACGTCTCCTTTGGAAGCATTGATGTCCGCGGACCTCTCGAGTTTTCAAATGATGTGAGGCCTGCGGTCGCTATGAGGCGGAGAACTCGGTCTTTCTCTGTGGTCTCCACAGGGGATTCAGACATCCCTTCGTCTTGGGAGATGCAAGACGAGACTGCATTCAATTCACTGCAGGGATATCCGGCCTTACTTCGAGTCAGAGCATCTCGGTGTCCATTCCACTTGAGGCCACAAACTCAGAGTCCCTCTCACATACCTGTAGCTGAGAGAAGCCTCCTCTTGAGGTGCTTGTGGAAAGTTGGTATTCCTCTTGAATCGAAGCCAGGGACTAAGCTCTCATCTCGAGTTGATTTGGGGTCCACGGAGACATTTCGTGTTGCTCCAGTGACCTCAGGATCCCTCTAGACTTGAGACAGTGATCTTGGGTTTTCTCTGTAGTGCCATCAAGGAAATCAAGGCTCCTTTCAGTTTGATGTGGAACACGGAATTGCTCTGCACGCAATGCAGGGGAATCGGGCCTCATCTCGCGGCGAGGGGGAAATCTCATGGTTTTTCTCGAGTTGCGGCCAGAACCTGGGGTATATTCTCGAGTTACGACGGGGAGGGCCCTTCCAACACGGGTTTGTTCAGCGACGTGAGGACTCCTGCCTAGGTGCGAGGGACACCTCGGGATTCTCCTCGAGTATTGGCATGGCAATTTGGACGCGTCTCCACGTGAGGCGGGAGACCCAGGGTCCCTTTACATGTTCCTCAGGGATCCTGGGACTCCTATCCATTTTCAAGAGGAGTCAGGAATCGTCTGCTTTGGAAGCATTGATCTCTGCAGACCTCTCGAGTTTTCAAACGATGTGAGGCCTCCGGTCGCGATGAGGCGGAAGACTAGGTCTTTCTCTGTGGTCTCCACAGGGGATTCAGACATCCGTTCATCTTGGGAGATGCAAGACGAGCCTGCATTCAATTCACTGCAGGGATATCCGGCCTTACTTCGAGTCGAGCATCTAGGTGTCCATTGCACTTGAGGCCACAAACTCAGGGTCCCTCTCACATACCTGTAGCTGAGAGAAGCCTCCTCTTGAGGTGCTTTTGGAAAGTTGGTATTCCTCTTGAGTCGAAGCCAGGGACTAAGCTCCCATCTCGAGTTGATTTGGGGTCCACAGAGCCCTTTCATTTTGCTACAGTGACCTCAGGATCCCTCTAGACTTGAGACAGTGATCTTGGGTTTTCTCTGGAGTGCCATCAAGGAAATCAAGGCTCTTTTCATTTTTGATGTCGAATACGGAATTGCTCTGCATGCAGGGCAGGGGAATCGGGCCTCATCTCGCGGCGAGGCGTAAGTCTCATGGTTTTTCTCGAGTTGCGGCTGGAACCTGGGGTATATTCTCGAGTTACAACGAGAGGGCCCTTCGAGACACGTGTTTGTTCAGCGACGTCAGGACTCCTGCCTAGGTGCGAGGGACACCTCGGGATTCTCCTAAAGTCTTGGCATGGCAATTGGGAGGCGTATCCACGTGAGTCGGGACACCCAGTGTCCCTTTCCACGTGGCACAGGGATCCTGGGACTCCTATCCATTTTCAAGAGGAGTCAGGCATCGTCTCCTTTGGAAGCATTGATCTCCATGGACCTCTCTAGTTTTCAAAGGATGTGAGGCCTCCGGTCGCGTTGAGGCGGAGGACTAGGTCTTTCTCTGTGTTCTGCACAGGGGATTCAGACATCCTTTCGTCTTGGGAGATGCAAGATGAGCCTGCATTCAATTCACTGCAGGGATATCTGGCCTTACTTCGAGTCAGAGCATCGCGGTGTCCATTCCACTTGATGCCACAAACTCAGGGTCCCTCTCACATACATGTAGCTGAGAGAAACCTCCTCTTGAGGTGCTTGTGGAAAGTTGGTATTCCTCTTGAGTCGAAGCCAGGGGCTAAGCTCTCATCACGAGTTGATTTGGGGTCCACGGAGACCTTTGGTGTTGCTCCAGTGACCTCAGGATCCCTCTAGACTTGAGACAGTGATCTTGGGTTTTCTCTGGAGTGCCATCAAGAAAATCAAGGCTCCTTTCACGTTTAATGTGGAACACGGAATTGCTCTGCATGCAGTGCAGGGGAATCGGGCCTCATCTCGTGGCGAGTGGGAAGTCTCACGGTGTTTCTCGAGTTGTGGCCGGAACCTGGGGTATATTCTCGAGTTACGACGGGGAGGGCCCTTCCAGACACGTGTTTGTTCAGCGACGTCAGGACTCCTGCCTAGGTGCGAGGGACACCTCGGGATTCTCCACGAGTCTTGGCATGGCAATTGGGACTCGTCTCCACGTGAGGCGGGAGACCCAGTGTCCCTTTCATCGTGCCACAGGGATCCTGGGACTCCTATCTATTTTCAAGCTTAGTCAGGCATCGTCTCCTTTGGAAGCATTGATCTCTGCGGAACTCTCGAGTTTTCAAAGGATGTGAGGCCTCCGTTCGCGTTGAGGCGGAGGACTAGGTCTTTCTCTGTGGTCTCCACAGGGGATTCAGACATCCCTTCGTCTTGGGAGTTTCAAGACGAGCCTGCATTCAATTCACTGCAGGGATATCCAGCCTTACTTCGAGTCAGAGTATCTCGGTGTCCATTCCAATTGAGGCCACAAACTCAGGGTCCATCTCAAATACATCTAGCTGAGAGAAGCCTCCTCTTCAGGTGCTTGTGGAAAGTTGGTATTCCTCTTGAGTCGAAGCCAGGGACTAAGCTCTCATCTCGAGTTGATTTGGGGTCCACGGAGCCCTTTCCTGTTGGTCCAGTGATCTCAGGATCCCTCTAGACCTGAGACAGTGATCTTGGGATCTCTGGAGTGCCATCAAGGAAATCAAGGCTCCTTTCACGTTTGATGTGGAACACGGAATGGCTCTGCATGCAGTGCAGAGGAATCGGGCCTCAACTTGCGGTGAGGGGGAAATCTCATGGTTTTTCTCGAGTTGCGGCCGAAACCTGGGGTATATTCTCGAGTTACGACGGGGAGGGCCCTTCCAGACACGTGTTTGTTCAGCGACGTCAGGACTCCTGCCTAGGTGCGAGGGACACCTCGGGATTCTCCTCGAGTCTTGGCATTGCAATTGGGACGCGTATCCACGTGAGGCGGGAGACCCAGGGTCCCTTTCCCCGTGCCACAGGGATCCTGGGACTCCTATCCATTTTCAAGAGGAGTCGGGCATCGTCTCCTTTGGAAGCATTGATCTCTGCAGACCTCTCGAGTTTTCAAAGGATGTGAGGCCTCCGGTCGCGATGAGGAGGAGAACTCGGTCTTTGTCTGTGGTCTCCACAGGGGATTCAGACATCCCTTCGTCTTGGGAGATGCAAGACGAGCCTGCATTCAATTCACTGCAGGGATATCCGCCCTTACTTCGAGTCAGAGAATCTCAGTGTCCATTCCACTTGAGGCCACAAACTCAGGGTCCCTCAAATATACGTGTAGCTGAGAGGAGCCTCCTCTTGAGGTGCTTGTGGAAAGTTGGTATTCCTCTTGAGTCGCAGCCAGGGACTAGGCACTCATCTCGAGTTGATTTGGGGTCCACGGAGCCCTTTCCTGTTGGTCCAGTGACCTCAGGATCCCTCTAGACTTGAGACAGTGATCTTGGGTTTTCTCTGGAGTGCCATCAAGGAAATCAAGGCTCCTTTCACGTTTGATGTGGAACACGCAATTGCTCTGCACGCAGTGCAGGGGAATTGGGCCTCAACTCGCGGTGAGGGGGAAATCTCATGGTTTTTCTCGAGTTGCGGCCGGAACCTGGGGTATATTCTCGAGTTACGACGGGTAGGGCCCTTACAGACACGTGTTTGTTCAGCGACGTCAGGACTCCTGCCTAGGTGCGAGGGACACCTCGGGATTCTCCTCGAGTCTTGGCATGGCAATTTGGACGCGTCTCCACGTGAGGCGGGAGACCCAGGGTCCCTTTCCACGTGCCAAAGGGATCCTGGGACTCCTATCCATTTTCAAGAGGAGTCAGGCATCGTCTCCTTTGGAAGCATTGATGTCCGCGGACCTCTCGAGTTTTCAAAGGATGTGAGGCCTGCGGTCGCGATGAGGCGGAGAACTCGGTCTTTCTCTGTGGTCTCCACAGGGGATTCAGACATCCCTTCGTCTTGGGAGATGCAAGACGAGACTGCATTCAATTCACTGCAGGGATATCCGGCCTTACTTCGAGTCAGAGCATCTCGGTGTCCATTCCACTTGAGGCCACAAACTCAGAGTCCCTCTCACATACCTGTAGCTGAGAGAAGCCTCCTCTTGAGGTGCTTGTGGAAAGTTGGTATTCCTCTTGAATCGAAGCCAGGGACTAAGCTCTCATCTCGAGTTGATTTGGGGTCCACGGAGACATTTCGTGTTGCTCCAGTGACCTCAGGATCCCTCTAGACTTGAGACAGTGATCTTGGGTTTTCTCTGTAGTGCCATCAAGGAAATCAAGGCTCCTTTCAGTTTGATGTGGAACACGGAATTGCTCTGCACGCAATGCAGGGGAATCGGGCCTCATCTCGCGGCGAGGGGGAAATCTCATGGTTTTTCTCGAGTTGCGGCCAGAACCTGGGGTATATTCTCGAGTTACGATGGGGAGGGCCCTTCCAACACGGGTTTGTTCAGCGACGTGAGGACTCCTGCCTAGGTGCGAGGGACACTTCGGGATTCTCCTCGAGTATTGGCATGGCAATTTGGACGCGTCTCCACGTGAGGCGGGAGACCCAGGGTCCCTTTACATGTTCCTCAGGGATCCTGGGACTCCTATCCATTTTCAAGAGGAGTCAGGAATCGTCTGCTTTGGAAGCATTGATCTCTGCAGACCTCTCGAGTTTTCAAACGATGTGAGGCCTCCGGTCGCGATGAGGCGGAGGACTAGGTCTTTCTCTGTGGTCTCCACAGGGGATTCAGACATCCGTTCATCTTGGGAGATGCAAGACGAGCCTGCATTCAATTCACTGCAGGGATATCCGGCCTTACTTCGAGTCGAGCATCTAGGTGTCCATTGCACTTGAGGCCACAAACTCAGGGTCCCTCTCACATACCTGTAGCTGAGAGAAGCCTCCTCTTGAGGTGCTTTTGGAAAGTTGGTATTCCTCTTGAGTCGAAGCCAGGGACTAAGCTCCCATCTCGAGTTGATTTGGGGTCCACGGAGCCCTTTCATTTTGCTACAGTGACCTCAGGATCCCTCTAGACTTGAGACAGTGATCTTGGGTTTTCTCTGGAGTGCCATCAAGGAAATCAAGGCTCTTTTCATTTTTGATGTCGAATACGGAATTGCTCTGCATGCAGGGCAGGGGAATCGGGCCTCATCTCGCGGCGAGGCGTAAGTCTCATGGTTTTTCTCGAGTTGCGGCCGGAACCTGGGGTATATTCTCGAGTTACAATGGGAGGGCCCTTCGAGACACGTGTTTGTTCAGCGACGTCAGGACTCCTGCCTAGGTGCGAGGGACACCTCGGGATTCTCCTAAAGTCTTGGCATGGCAATTGGGAGGCGTATCCACGTGAGTCGGGACACCCAGTGTCCCTTTCCACGTGGCACAGGGATCCTGGGACTCCTATCCATTTTCAAGAGGAGTCAGGCATCGTCTCCTTTGGAAGCATTGATCTCCACGGACCTCTCTAGTTTTCAAAGGATGTGAGGCCTCCGGTCGCGTTGAGGCGGAGGACTAGGTCTTTCTCTGTGTTCTGCACAGGGGATTCAGACATCCTTTCGTCTTGGGAGATGCAAGATGAGCCTGCATTCAATTCACTGCAGGGATATCTGGCCTTACTTCGAGTCAGAGCATCGCGGTGTCCATTCCACTTGATGCCACAAACTCAGGGTCCCTCTCACATACCTGTAGCTGAGAGAAACCTCCTCTTGAGGTGCTTGTGGATAGTTGGTATTCCTCTTGAGTCGAAGCCAGGGGCTAAGCTCTCATCACGAGTTGATTTGGGGTCCACGGAGACCTTTGGTGTTGCTCCAGTGACCTCAGGATCCCTCTAGACTTGAGATAGTGATCTTGGGTTTTCTCTGGAGTGCCATCAAGAAAATCAAGGCTCCTTTCACGTTTAATGTGGAACACGGAATTGCTCTGCATGCAGTGCAGGGGAATCGGGCCTCATCTCGTGGCGAGTGGGAAGTCTCATGGTGTTTCTCGAGTTGTGGCCGGAACCTGGGGTATATTCTCGAGTTACGACGGGGAGGGCCCTTCCAGACACGTGTTTGTTCAGCGACGTCAGGACTCCTGCCTAGGTGCGAGGGACACCTCGGGATTCTCCACGAGTCTTGGCATGGCAATTGGGACTCGTCTCCACGTGAGGCGGGAGACCCAGTGTTCCTTTCATCGTGCCACAGGGAACCTGGGTCTCCTATCTATTTTCAAGCTTAGTCAGGCATCGTCTCCTTTGGAAGCATTGATCTCCGCGGAACTCCCGAGTTTTCAAAGGATGTGAGGCCTCCGTTCGCGTTGAGGCCGAGGACTAGGTCTTTCTCTGTGGTCTCCACAGGGGATTCAGACATCCCTTCGTCTTGGGAGTTTCAAGACGAGCCTGCATTCAATTCACTGCAGGGATATCCAGCCTTACTTCGAGTCAGAGCATCTCGGTGTCCATTCCAATTGAGGCCACAAACTCAGGGTCCCTCTCACATACCTGTAGCTGAGAGAAGCCTCCTCTTCAGGTGCTTGTGGAAAGTTGGTATTCCTCTTGAGTCGAAGCCAGGGACTAAGCTCTCATCTCGAGTTGATTTGGGGTCCACGGAGACATTTCGTGTTGCTCCAGTGACCTCAGGATCCGTCTCGAATTGAGACAGTGATCTTGGGTTTTCTCTGGAGTGCCATCAAGGAAATCAAGGCTCCTTTCACGTTTGATGTGGAACACGGAATTGCTCTGCACGCAGTGCAGGGGAATCGGGCCTCATCTCGCGGCGAGGGGGAAATCTCATGGTTTTTCTCGAGTTGCGGCCGGAACCTGGGGCATATTCTCGAGTTACGACGGGGAGGGCCCTTCCAGACACGGGTTTGTTCAGCGACGTGAGGACTCCTGCCTAGGTGCGAGGGACACCTCGGAATTCTCCTCGAGTCTTGGCATGGCAATTGGGACGCGTATCCACGTGAGGCGGGAGACCCAGGGTCCCTTTCCACGTGCCACAGGGATCCTGGGACTCCTATCCATTTTCAAGAGGAGTCTGGCAACGTCTCCTTTGGAAGCATTGATGTCCGCGGACCTCTCGAGTTTTCAAATGATGTGAGGCCTGCGGTCGCTATGAGGCGGAGAACTCGGTCTTTCTCTGTGGTCTCCACAGGGGATTCAGACATCCCTTCGTCTTGGGAGATGCAAGACGAGACTGCATTCAATTCACTGCAGGGATATCCGGCCTTACTTCGAGTCAGAGCATCTCGGTGTCCATTCCACTTGAGGCCACAAACTCAGAGTCCCTCTCACATACCTGTAGCTGAGAGAAGCCTCCTCTTGAGGTGCTTGTGGAAAGTTGGTATTCCTCTTGAATCGAAGCCAGGGACTAAGCTCTCATCTCGAGTTGATTTGGGGTCCACGGAGACATTTCGTGTTGCTCCAGTGACCTCAGGATCCCTCTAGACTTGAGACAGTGATCTTGGGTTTTCTCTGTAGTGCCATCAAGGAAATCAAGGCTCCTTTCAGTTTGATGTGGAACACGGAATTGCTCTGCACGCAATGCAGGGGAATCGGGCCTCATCTCGCGGCGAGGGGGAAATCTCATGGTTTTTCTCGAGTTGCGGCCAGAACCTGGGGTATATTCTCGAGTTACGACGGGGAGGGCCCTTCCAACACGGGTTTGTTCAGCGACGTGAGGACTCCTGCCTAGGTGCGAGGGACACCTCGGGATTCTCCTCGAGTATTGGCATGGCAATTTGGACGCGTCTCCACGTGAGGCGGGAGACCCAGGGTCCCTTTACATGTTCCTCAGGGATCCTGGGACTCCTATCCATTTTCAAGAGGAGTCAGGAATCGTCTGCTTTGGAAGCATTGATCTCTGCAGACCTCTCGAGTTTTCAAACGATGTGAGGCCTCCGGTCGCGATGAGGCGGAAGACTAGGTCTTTCTCTGTGGTCTCCACAGGGGATTCAGACATCCGTTCATCTTGGGAGATGCAAGACGAGCCTGCATTCAATTCACTGCAGGGATATCCGGCCTTACTTCGAGTCGAGCATCTAGGTGTCCATTGCACTTGAGGCCACAAACTCAGGGTCCCTCTCACATACCTGTAGCTGAGAGAAGCCTCCTCTTGAGGTGCTTTTGGAAAGTTGGTATTCCTCTTGAGTCGAAGCCAGGGACTAAGCTCCCATCTCGAGTTGATTTGGGGTCCACAGAGCCCTTTCATTTTGCTACAGTGACCTCAGGATCCCTCTAGACTTGAGACAGTGATCTTGGGTTTTCTCTGGAGTGCCATCAAGGAAATCAAGGCTCTTTTCATTTTTGATGTCGAATACGGAATTGCTCTGCATGCAGGGCAGGGGAATCGGGCCTCATCTCGCGGCGAGGCGTAAGTCTCATGGTTTTTCTCGAGTTGCGGCTGGAACCTGGGGTATATTCTCGAGTTACAACGAGAGGGCCCTTCGAGACACGTGTTTGTTCAGCGACGTCAGGACTCCTGCCTAGGTGCGAGGGACACCTCGGGATTCTCCTAAAGTCTTGGCATGGCAATTGGGAGGCGTATCCACGTGAGTCGGGACACCCAGTGTCCCTTTCCACGTGGCACAGGGATCCTGGGACTCCTATCCATTTTCAAGAGGAGTCAGGCATCGTCTCCTTTGGAAGCATTGATCTCCATGGACCTCTCTAGTTTTCAAAGGATGTGAGGCCTCCGGTCGCGTTGAGGCGGAGGACTAGGTCTTTCTCTGTGTTCTGCACAGGGGATTCAGACATCCTTTCGTCTTGGGAGATGCAAGATGAGCCTGCATTCAATTCACTGCAGGGATATCTGGCCTTACTTCGAGTCAGAGCATCGCGGTGTCCATTCCACTTGATGCCACAAACTCAGGGTCCCTCTCACATACATGTAGCTGAGAGAAACCTCCTCTTGAGGTGCTTGTGGAAAGTTGGTATTCCTCTTGAGTCGAAGCCAGGGGCTAAGCTCTCATCACGAGTTGATTTGGGGTCCACGGAGACCTTTGGTGTTGCTCCAGTGACCTCAGGATCCCTCTAGACTTGAGACAGTGATCTTGGGTTTTCTCTGGAGTGCCATCAAGAAAATCAAGGCTCCTTTCACGTTTAATGTGGAACACGGAATTGCTCTGCATGCAGTGCAGGGGAATCGGGCCTCATCTCGTGGCGAGTGGGAAGTCTCACGGTGTTTCTCGAGTTGTGGCCGGAACCTGGGGTATATTCTCGAGTTACGACGGGGAGGGCCCTTCCAGACACGTGTTTGTTCAGCGACGTCAGGACTCCTGCCTAGGTGCGAGGGACACCTCGGGATTCTCCACGAGTCTTGGCATGGCAATTGGGACTCGTCTCCACGTGAGGCGGGAGACCCAGTGTCCCTTTCATCGTGCCACAGGGATCCTGGGACTCCTATCTATTTTCAAGCTTAGTCAGGCATCGTCTCCTTTGGAAGCATTGATCTCTGCGGAACTCTCGAGTTTTCAAAGGATGTGAGGCCTCCGTTCGCGTTGAGGCGGAGGACTAGGTCTTTCTCTGTGGTCTCCACAGGGGATTCAGACATCCCTTCGTCTTGGGAGTTTCAAGACGAGCCTGCATTCAATTCACTGCAGGGATATCCAGCCTTACTTCGAGTCAGAGTATCTCGGTGTCCATTCCAATTGAGGCCACAAACTCAGGGTCCATCTCAAATACATCTAGCTGAGAGAAGCCTCCTCTTCAGGTGCTTGTGGAAAGTTGGTATTCCTCTTGAGTCGAAGCCAGGGACTAAGCTCTCATCTCGAGTTGATTTGGGGTCCACGGAGCCCTTTCCTGTTGGTCCAGTGATCTCAGGATCCCTCTAGACCTGAGACAGTGATCTTGGGATCTCTGGAGTGCCATCAAGGAAATCAAGGCTCCTTTCACGTTTGATGTGGAACACGGAATGGCTCTGCATGCAGTGCAGAGGAATCGGGCCTCAACTCGCGGTGAGGGGGAAATCTCATGGTTTTTCTCGAGTTGCGGCCGAAACCTGGGGTATATTCTCGAGTTACGACGGGGAGGGCCCTTCCAGACACGTGTTTGTTCAGCGACGTCAGGACTCCTGCCTAGGTGCGAGGGACACCTCGGGATTCTCCTCGAGTCTTGGCATTGCAATTGGGACGCGTATCCACGTGAGGCGGGAGACCCAGGGTCCCTTTCCCCGTGCCACAGGGATCCTGGGACTCCTATCCATTTTCAAGAGGAGTCGGGCATCGTCTCCTTTGGAAGCATTGATCTCTGCAGACCTCTCGAGTTTTCAAAGGATGTGAGGCCTCCGGTCGCGATGAGGAGGAGAACTCGGTCTTTGTCTGTGGTCTCCACAGGGGATTCAGACATCCCTTCGTCTTGGGAGATGCAAGACGAGCCTGCATTCAATTCACTGCAGGGATATCCGCCCTTACTTCGAGTCAGAGAATCTCAGTGTCCATTCCACTTGAGGCCACAAACTCAGGGTCCCTCAAATATACGTGTAGCTGAGAGGAGCCTCCTCTTGAGGTGCTTGTGGAAAGTTGGTATTCCTCTTGAGTCGCAGCCAGGGACTAGGCACTCATCTCGAGTTGATTTGGGGTCCACGGAGCCCTTTCCTGTTGGTCCAGTGACCTCAGGATCCCTCTAGACTTGAGACAGTGATCTTGGGTTTTCTCTGGAGTGCCATCAAGGAAATCAAGGCTCCTTTCACGTTTGATGTGGAACACGCAATTGCTCTGCACGCAGTGCAGGGGAATTGGGCCTCAACTCGCGGTGAGGGGGAAATCTCATGGTTTTTCTCGAGTTGCGGCCGGAACCTGGGGTATATTCTCGAGTTACGACGGGTAGGGCCCTTACAGACACGTGTTTGTTCAGCGACGTCAGGACTCCTGCCTAGGTGCGAGGGACACCTCGGGATTCTCCTCGAGTCTTGGCATGGCAATTTGGACGCGTCTCCACGTGAGGCGGGAGACCCAGGGTCCCTTTCCACGTGCCAAAGGGATCCTGGGACTCCTATCCATTTTCAAGAGGAGTCAGGCATCGTCTCCTTTGGAAGCATTGATGTCCGCGGACCTCTCGAGTTTTCAAAGGATGTGAGGCCTGCGGTCGCGATGAGGCGGAGAACTCGGTCTTTCTCTGTGGTCTCCACAGGGGATTCAGACATCCCTTCGTCTTGGGAGATGCAAGACGAGACTGCATTCAATTCACTGCAGGGATATCCGGCCTTACTTCGAGTCAGAGCATCTCGGTGTCCATTCCACTTGAGGCCACAAACTCAGAGTCCCTCTCACATACCTGTAGCTGAGAGAAGCCTCCTCTTGAGGTGCTTGTGGAAAGTTGGTATTCCTCTTGAATCGAAGCCAGGGACTAAGCTCTCATCTCGAGTTGATTTGGGGTCCACGGAGACATTTCGTGTTGCTCCAGTGACCTCAGGATCCCTCTAGACTTGAGACAGTGATCTTGGGTTTTCTCTGTAGTGCCATCAAGGAAATCAAGGCTCCTTTCAGTTTGATGTGGAACACGGAATTGCTCTGCACGCAATGCAGGGGAATCGGGCCTCATCTCGCGGCGAGGGGGAAATCTCATGGTTTTTCTCGAGTTGCGGCCAGAACCTGGGGTATATTCTCGAGTTACGATGGGGAGGGCCCTTCCAACACGGGTTTGTTCAGCGACGTGAGGACTCCTGCCTAGGTGCGAGGGACACTTCGGGATTCTCCTCGAGTATTGGCATGGCAATTTGGACGCGTCTCCACGTGAGGCGGGAGACCCAGGGTCCCTTTACATGTTCCTCAGGGATCCTGGGACTCCTATCCATTTTCAAGAGGAGTCAGGAATCGTCTGCTTTGGAAGCATTGATCTCTGCAGACCTCTCGAGTTTTCAAACGATGTGAGGCCTCCGGTCGCGATGAGGCGGAGGACTAGGTCTTTCTCTGTGGTCTCCACAGGGGATTCAGACATCCGTTCATCTTGGGAGATGCAAGACGAGCCTGCATTCAATTCACTGCAGGGATATCCGGCCTTACTTCGAGTCGAGCATCTAGGTGTCCATTGCACTTGAGGCCACAAACTCAGGGTCCCTCTCACATACCTGTAGCTGAGAGAAGCCTCCTCTTGAGGTGCTTTTGGAAAGTTGGTATTCCTCTTGAGTCGAAGCCAGGGACTAAGCTCCCATCTCGAGTTGATTTGGGGTCCACGGAGCCCTTTCATTTTGCTACAGTGACCTCAGGATCCCTCTAGACTTGAGACAGTGATCTTGGGTTTTCTCTGGAGTGCCATCAAGGAAATCAAGGCTCTTTTCATTTTTGATGTCGAATACGGAATTGCTCTGCATGCAGGGCAGGGGAATCGGGCCTCATCTCGCGGCGAGGCGTAAGTCTCATGGTTTTTCTCGAGTTGCGGCCGGAACCTGGGGTATATTCTCGAGTTACAATGGGAGGGCCCTTCGAGACACGTGTTTGTTCAGCGACGTCAGGACTCCTGCCTAGGTGCGAGGGACACCTCGGGATTCTCCTAAAGTCTTGGCATGGCAATTGGGAGGCGTATCCACGTGAGTCGGGACACCCAGTGTCCCTTTCCACGTGGCACAGGGATCCTGGGACTCCTATCCATTTTCAAGAGGAGTCAGGCATCGTCTCCTTTGGAAGCATTGATCTCCACGGACCTCTCTAGTTTTCAAAGGATGTGAGGCCTCCGGTCGCGTTGAGGCGGAGGACTAGGTCTTTCTCTGTGTTCTGCACAGGGGATTCAGACATCCTTTCGTCTTGGGAGATGCAAGATGAGCCTGCATTCAATTCACTGCAGGGATATCTGGCCTTACTTCGAGTCAGAGCATCGCGGTGTCCATTCCACTTGATGCCACAAACTCAGGGTCCCTCTCACATACCTGTAGCTGAGAGAAACCTCCTCTTGAGGTGCTTGTGGATAGTTGGTATTCCTCTTGAGTCGAAGCCAGGGGCTAAGCTCTCATCACGAGTTGATTTGGGGTCCACGGAGACCTTTGGTGTTGCTCCAGTGACCTCAGGATCCCTCTAGACTTGAGATAGTGATCTTGGGTTTTCTCTGGAGTGCCATCAAGAAAATCAAGGCTCCTTTCACGTTTAATGTGGAACACGGAATTGCTCTGCATGCAGTGCAGGGGAATCGGGCCTCATCTCGTGGCGAGTGGGAAGTCTCATGGTGTTTCTCGAGTTGTGGCCGGAACCTGGGGTATATTCTCGAGTTACGACGGGGAGGGCCCTTCCAGACACGTGTTTGTTCAGCGACGTCAGGACTCCTGCCTAGGTGCGAGGGACACCTCGGGATTCTCCACGAGTCTTGGCATGGCAATTGGGACTCGTCTCCACGTGAGGCGGGAGACCCAGTGTTCCTTTCATCGTGCCACAGGGAACCTGGGTCTCCTATCTATTTTCAAGCTTAGTCAGGCATCGTCTCCTTTGGAAGCATTGATCTCCGCGGAACTCCCGAGTTTTCAAAGGATGTGAGGCCTCCGTTCGCGTTGAGGCCGAGGACTAGGTCTTTCTCTGTGGTCTCCACAGGGGATTCAGACATCCCTTCGTCTTGGGAGTTTCAAGACGAGCCTGCATTCAATTCACTGCAGGGATATCCAGCCTTACTTCGAGTCAGAGCATCTCGGTGTCCATTCCAATTGAGGCCACAAACTCAGGGTCCCTCTCACATACCTGTAGCTGAGAGAAGCCTCCTCTTCAGGTGCTTGTGGAAAGTTGGTATTCCTCTTGAGTCGAAGCCAGGGACTAAGCTCTCATCTCGAGTTGATTTGGGGTCCACGGAGACATTTCGTGTTGCTCCAGTGACCTCAGGATCCGTCTCGAATTGAGACAGTGATCTTGGGTTTTCTCTGGAGTGCCATCAAGGAAATCAAGGCTCCTTTCACGTTTGATGTGGAACACGGAATTGCTCTGCACGCAGTGCAGGGGAATCGGGCCTCATCTCGCGGCGAGGGGGAAATCTCATGGTTTTTCTCGAGTTGCGGCCGGAACCTGGGGCATATTCTCGAGTTACGACGGGGAGGGCCCTTCCAGACACGGGTTTGTTCAGCGACGTGAGGACTCCTGCCTAGGTGCGAGGGACACCTCGGAATTCTCCTCGAGTCTTGGCATGGCAATTGGGACGCGTATCCACGTGAGGCGGGAGACCCAGGGTCCCTTTCCACGTGCCACAGGGATCCTGGGACTCCTATCCATTTTCAAGAGGAGTCTGGCAACGTCTCCTTTGGAAGCATTGATGTCCGCGGACCTCTCGAGTTTTCAAAGGATGTGAGGCCTGCGGTCGCTATGAGGCGGAGAACTCGGTCTTTCTCTGTGGTCTCCACAGGGGATTCAGACATCCCTTCGTCTTGGGAGATGCAAGACGAGACTGCATTCAATTCACTGCAGGGATATCCGGCCTTACTTCGAGTCAGAGCATCTCGGTGTCCATTCCACTTGAGGCCATAAACTCAGGGTCCCTCTCACATACCTATATCTGAGAGAAGCCTTCTCTTGAGGTGCTTGTGGAAAGTTGATATTCCTCTTGAGTCGAAGCCAGGGAGTAAGCTCTCATCTCGAGTTGATTTGGGGTTCACGGAGCCCTTTCGTGTTGCTACAGTGACCTCAGGATCCCTCTAGACTAGAGACAGTGATCTTGGGTTTTCTCTGGAGTGCCATCAAGGAAATCAAGGCTCCTTTCACATTTGATGTGGAACACGGAATTGCTCTGCACGCAGTGCAGGGGAATCGGGCCTAATCTCGCGGCGAGGGGGAAGTCTCATGCTTTTTCTCGAGTTGCAGCCGGAACCTGGGGTATATTCTCGAGTTACGACGGGTAGGGCCCTTCCAGACACGTGTTTGTTCAGCGACGTCAGGACTCCAGCCTAGGTGCGAGGGACACCTCGGGATTCTCCTCGAGTCTTGGCATGGCAATTGGGACGCGTCTCCACGTGAGGCGGGAGACCCAGGGTCTCTTTCCACGTGCCACAGGGTTCCTGGGACTCGTATCCATTTTCAAGAGGAGTCAGGCATCGTCTGCTTTGGAAGCATTGATCTTCGCGGACCTCTCGAGTTTTCGAAGGATGTGAGGCCTCCGGTCATGATGAGGCGGAGAACTCGGTCTTTCTCTGTGGTCTCCACAGGGGATTCAGACATCCCTTCGTCTTGGGAGATGCAAGACGAGCCTGCATTCAATTCACTGCAGGGATATCCGGCCTTATTTCGAGTCAGAGCATCTCGGTGTCCATTGCACTTGAGGCCACAAACTCAGTGTCCCTCTCACATACCTGTAGCTGAGAGAAGCCTCCTCTTGAGGTGCTTATGGAAAGTTGGTATTCCTCTTGAGTCAAAGCCAGGAACTAACCTCTCATCTCGAGTTGATTTGAGGTCCACGGAGCCCTTTCGTGTTGCTCCAGTGACCTCAGGATCCCTCTAGACTTGAGACAGTGATCTTGGGTTTTCTCTGTAGTGCCATCAAGGAAATCCAGGCTCCTTTCACGTTTGATGTGGAACACGGAATTGCTCTGCACGCAGGGTATGGGAATCGGGCCTCAACTCGCGGCGAGTGGGAAGTCTCATGGTTTTTCTCGAGTTGCGGCCGGAACCTGGGGTATATTCTCGAGTTACGACGGGTAGGGCCCTTCCAGACACGTGTTTGTTCAGCGACGTCAGGACTCCAGCCTAGGTGCGAGGGACACCTCGGGATTCTCCTCGAGTCTTGGCATGGCAATTGGGACGCGTCTCCACGTGAGGCGGGAGACCCAGGGTCTCTTTCCACGTGCCACAGGGATCCTGGGACTCCTATCCATTTTCAAAAGAGTCAGGCATCGTCTCCTTTGGAAGCATTGATCTCCGCGGACCTCTCGAGTTTTCAAAGGATGTGAGGCCTCCGCTCGAGATGAGGCGGAGAATTAGGTCTTTCTCTGTGGTCTCCACAGGGGATTCAGACATCCCTTTGTCTTGGGAGATGCAAGACGAGCCTGCATTCAATTCACTGCAGGGATATCCGGCCTTACTTCGAGTCAGAGCATCTCGGTGTCCATTCCACTTGAGGCCACAAACTCAGGGTCCCTCTCACATACCTGTAGCTGAGAGAAGCCTCCTCTTGAGGTGCTTGTGGAAAGTTGGTATTCCTCTTGAGTTGAAGCCAGGGACTAAGCTCTCATCTAGAGTTGATTTGGAGGCCACGGAGCCCTTTCGTGTTGCTCCTCTGACCTCAGGATCCCTCTAGACTTGAGACAGTGATCTTGGGTTTTCTCTGGAGTGCCATCAAGGAAATCAAGGCTCCTTTCACGTTTGATGTGGAATACGGAATTGCTCTGCACGCAGGGTATGGGAATCGGGCCTCATCTCGCGGCGAGTGGGAAGTCTCATGGTTTTTCTCGAGTTGCGGCCGGAACCTGGGGTATATTCTCGAGTTACAACGGGGAGGGCCCTTCCAGACAAGTGTTTGTTCAGCGACGTCAGGACTCCTGCCTAGGTGCGAGGGACACCTCGGGATTCTCCTCGAGTCTTGGCATTGCAATTGGGACGCGTATCCACGTGAGGCGGGAGACCCAGGGTCCCTTTCCCCGTGCCACAGGGATCCTGGGACTCCTATCCATTTTCAAGAGGAGTCGGGCATCGTCTCCTTTGGAAGCATTGATCTCTGCAGACCTCTCGAGTTTTCAAAGGATGTGAGGCCTCCGGTCGCGATGAGGCGGAGAATTAGGTCTTTCTCTGTGGTCTCCACAGGGGATTCAGACATCCCTTCATCTTGGGAGAGGCAAGACGAGCCTGCATTCAATTCACTGCAGGGATATCCGGCCTTACTTCGAGTCAGAGCATCTCGGTGTCCATTCCACTTGAGGCCACAAACTCAGGGGCCCTCTCACATACTTGTAGCTGAGAGAAGCCTCCTCTTGAGGTGTTTGTGGAAAGTTGGTATTCCTCTTGAGTCGAAGCCAGGGACTAAGCTCACATCTCGAGTTGATTTGGAGTCCACGGAGCCCTTTCGTGTTGCCCCAGTGACCTCAGGATCCCTCTAGACTTGAGACAGTGATCTTGGGTTTTCTCTGGAGTGCCATCAAGGAAATCAAGGCTCCTTTCACGTTTGATGTGGAATACGGAATTGCTCTGCACGGAAGGTAGGGGAATCGGGCCTCATCTCGCGGCGAGGGGGAAGTCTCATTGTTTTTCTCGAGTTGCGGCCGGAACCTGGGGTATATTCTCGAGTTACAACGGGGAGGGCCCTTCCAGACACGTGTTTGTTCAGCGACGTCAGGACTCCTGTCTAGGTGCGAGGGACACCTCGGGATTCTCCTCGAGTCTTGGCATTGCAATTGGGACGCGTATCCATGTGAGGCGGGAGACCCAGGGTCCCTTTCCACGTGCCACAGGGATCCTGGGACTCCTATCAATTTTCAAGAGGAGTCGGGCATCGTCTCCTTTGGAAGCATTGATCTCTGCAGACCTCTCGAGTTTTCAAAGGATGTGAGGCCTCCGGTCGCGATGAGGCGGAGAACTCGGTCTTTTTCTGTGGTCTCCACAGGAGATTCAGACATCCCTTCGTCTTGGGAGATGCAAGACGAGCTTGCATTCAAATCACTGCAGGGATATCCGGCCTTACTTCGAGTCAGAGCATCTCGGTGTCCATTCCACTTGAGGCCAGAAACTCAGGGTCCCTCAAATATACCTGTAGCTGAGAGAAGCCTCCTCTTGAGGTGCTTGTGGAAAGTTGGTATTCCTCTTGAGTCTAAGCCAGGGACTAAGCTCTCATCTCGAGTTGATTTGGGGTCCACGGAGCCCTTTCCTGTTGGTCCAGTGACCTCAGGATCCCTCTAGACTTGAGACAGTGATCTTGGGTTTTCTCTGGAGTTCCATCAAGGAAATCAAGGCTCCTTTCACGTTTGATGTGGAACACGGAATTGCTCTGCATGCAGTGCAGGGGAATCAGGCCTCAACTCGCGGCGAGGGGGAAATCTCATGGTTTTTCTCGAGTTGTGGCCGGAACCTGGGGTATATTCTCGAGTTACGATGGGTAGGGCCCTTCCAGACACGTGTTTGTTCAGCGACGTCAGGACTCCAGCCTAGGTGCGAGGGACACCTCGGGATTCTCCTCGAGTCTTGGCATGGCAATTGGGACGCGTCTCCACGTGAGGCGGGAGACCCAGGGTCTCTTTCCACGTGCCACAGGGTTCCTGGGACTCGTATCCATTTTCAAGAGGAGTCAGGCATCGTCTGCTTTGGAAGCATTGATCTTCGCGGACCTCTCGAGTTTTCAAAGGATGTGAGGCCTCCGGTCATGATGAGGCGGAGAACTCGGTCTTTCTCTGTGGTCTCCACAGGGGATTCAGACATCCCTTCGTCTTGGGAGATGCAAGACGAGCCTGCATTCAATTCACTGCAGGGATATCCGGCCTTATTTCGAGTCAGAGCATCTCGGTGTCCATTGCACTTTAGGCCACAAACTCAGTGTCCCTCTCACATACCTGTAGCTGAGAGAAGCCTCCTCTTGAGGTGCTTATGGAAAGTTGGTATTCCTCTTGAGTCAAAGCCAGGGACTAACCTCTCATCTCGAGTTGATTTGAGGTCCACGGAGCCCTTTCGTGTTGCTCCAGTGACCTCAGGATCCCTCTAGACTTGAGACAGTGATCTTGGGTTTTCTCTGGAGTGCCATCAAGGAAATCCAGGCTCCTTTCACGTTTGATGTGGAACACGGAATTTTTCTGCACGCAGTGCAGGGGAATCGGGCCTCATCCAGCGGCGAGGGGGAAGTCTCATGGTTTTTCTCGAGTTGCGGCCAGAACTTGGGGTATATTCTCGAGTTACAACGGGGAGGGCCCTTCCAGACACGTGTTTGTTCAGCGACGTCAGGACTCCTGCCTAGGTGGGAGTGACACCTCGGGATTCTCCTCGAGTCTGGTATGGCAATGGGGACGCATCTCCACATGAGGCGGGAGACCCAGGGACCCTTTCCACGAGCCACAGGGATCCTGGGACTCCTATCCATTTTCAAGAGGAGTCAGGCATCGTCTCCTTTGGAAGCATTGATCTCCGTGGACCTCTCGAATTTTCAAAGGATGTGAGGCCTCCCGTCGCGATGAGGAGGAAAACTAGGTCTTTCTCTGTGGTCTCCACAGGGGATTCAGACATCCCTTCGTCTTGGGAGATGCAAGACGAGCCTGCATTCAATTCACTGCAGGGATATCCGGCCTTACTTCGAGTCAGAGCATCTCGGTGTCCATTCCACTTGAGGCCACAAACTCAGGGTCCCTCTCACATACCTATAGCTGAGAGAAGCCTTCTCTTGAGGTGCTTGTGGAAAGGTGATATTCCTCTTGAGTCGAAGCCAGTGAGTAAGCTCTCATCTCGAGTTGATTTGGGGTTCACGGAGCCCTTTCGTGTTGCTACAGTGACCTCAGGATCCCTCTAGACTAGAGACAGTGATCTTGGGTTTTCTCTGGAGTGCCATCAAGGAAATCAAGGCTCCTTTCACATTTGATGTGGAACACGGAATTGCTCTGCACGCAGTGCAGGGGAATCGGGCCTAATCTCGCGGCGAGGGGGAAGTCTCATGCTTTTTCTCGAGTTGCAGCCGGAACCTGGGGTATATTCTCGAGTTACGACGGGTAGGGCCCTTCCAGACACGTGTTTGTTCAGCGACGTCAGGACTCCAGCCTAGGTGCGAGGGACACCTCGGGATTCTCCTCGAGTCTTGGCATGGCAATTGGGACGCGTCTCCACGTGAGGCGGGAGACCCAGGGTCTCTTTCCACGTGCCACAGGGTTCCTGGGACTCGTATCCATTTTCAAGAGGAGTCAGGCATCGTCTGCTTTGGAAGCATTGATCTTCGCGGACCTCTCGAGTTTTCAAAGGATGTGAGGCCTCCGGTCATGATGAGGCGGAGAACTCGGTCTTTCTCTGTGGTCTCCACAGGGGATTCAGACATCCCTTCGTCTTGGGAGATGCAAGACGAGCCTGCATTCAATTCACTGCAGGGATATCCGGCCTTATTTCGAGTCAGAGCATCTCGGTGTCCATTGCACTTGAGGCCACAAACTCAGTGTCCCTCTCACATACCTGTAGCTGAGAGAAGCCTCCTCTTGAGGTGCTTATGGAAAGTTGGTATTCCTCTTGAGTCAAAGCCAGGAACTAACCTCTCATCTCGAGTTGATTTGAGGTCCACGGAGCACTTTCGTGTTGCTCCAGTGACCTCAGGATCCCTCTAGACTTGAGACAGTGATCTTGGGTTTTCTCTGGAGTGCCATCAAGGAAATCCAGGCTCCTTTCACGTTTGATGTGGAACACGGAATTTTTCTGCACGCAGTGCAGGGGAATCGGGCCTCATCCAGCGGCGAGGGGGAAGTCTCATGGTTTTTCTCGAGTTGCGGCCAGAACTTGGGGTATATTCTCGAGTTACAACGGGGAGGGCCCTTCCAGACACGTGTTTGTTCAGCGACGTCAGGACTCCTGCCTAGGTGGGAGTGACACCTCGGGATTCTCCTCGAGTCTGGTATGGCAATGGGGACGCATCTCCACATGAGGCAGGAGACCCAGGGACCCTTTCCACGAGCCACAGGGATCCTGGGACTCCTATCCATTTTCAAGAGGAGTCAGGCATCGTCTCCTTTGGAAGCATTGATCTCCGTGGACCTCTCGAATTTTCAAAGGATGTGAGGCCTCCCGTCGCGATGAGGAGGAAAACTAGGTCTTTCTCTGTGGTCTCCACAGGGGATTCAGACATCCCTTCGTCTTGGGAGATGCAAGACGAGCCTGCATTCAATTCACTGCAGGGATATCCGGCCTTACTTCGAGTCAGAGCATCTCGGTGTCCATTCCACTTGAGGCCACAAACTCAGGGTCCCTCTCACATACCTATAGCTGAGAGAAGCCTTCTCTTGAGGTGCTTGTGGAAAGTTGATATTCCTCTTGAGTCGAAGCCAGGGAGTAAGCTCTCATCTCGAGTTGATTTGGGGTTCACGGAGCCCTTTCGTGTTGCTACAGTGACCTCAGGATCCCTCTAGACTAGAGACAGTGATCTTGGGTTTTCTCTGGAGTGCCATCAAGGAAATCAAGGCTCCTTTCACTTTTGATGTGGAATACGGAATTGCTCTGCACGCAGGGTAGGGAAATCGGGCCTCATCTCGCGGCGAGGGGGAAGTCTCATGGTTTTTCTCGAGTTGCGGCCGGAACCTGGGGTATATTCTCGAGTTACAACGGGGAGGGCCCTTCCAGACACGTGTTTGTTCAGCGACGTCAGGACTCTTGCCTAGGTGCGAGGGACACCTCCGGATTCTCCTCGAGTCTTGGTATGGCAATGGGGACGCATCTCCACGTGAGGCGGGAGACCCAGGGTCCCTTTCCACGTGCCACAGGGATCCTGGGACTCCTATCCATTTTCAAGAGGAGTCAGGCATCGTCTCCTTTGGAAGCATTGATCTCCGCGGACCTCTCGAGTTTTCAAAGGATGTGAGGCCTCCGCTCGAGATGAGGCGGAGAATTAGGTCTTTCTCTGTGGTCTCCACAGGGGATTCAGACATCCCTTTGTCTTGGGAGATGCAAGACGAGCCTGCATTCAATTCACTGCAGGGATATCCGGCCTTACTTCGAGTCAGAGCATCTCGGTGTCCATTCCACTTGAGGCCACAAACTCAGGGGCCCTCTCACATACCTGTAGCTGAGAGAAGCCTCCTCTTGAGGTGCTTGTGGAAAGTTGGTATTCCTCTTGAGTTGAAGCCAGGGACTAAGCTCTCATCTCGAGTTGATTTGGAGGCCACGGAGCCCTTTCGTGTTGCTCCAGTGACCTCAGGATCCCTCTAGACTTGAGACAGTGATCTTGGGTTTTCTCTGGAGTGCCATCAAGGAAATCAAGGCTCCTTTCACGTTTGATGTGGAATACGGAATTGCTCTGCACGGAAGGTAGGGGAATCGGGCCTCATCTCGCGGCGAGGGGGAAGTCTCATTGTTTTTCTCGAGTTGCGGCCGGAATCTGGGGTATATTCTCGAGTTACAACGGGGAGGGCCCTTCCAGACACGTGTTTGTTCAGCGACGTCAGGACTCCTGTCTAGGTGCGAGGGACACCTCGGGATTCTCCTCGAGTCTTGGCATTGCAATTGGGACGCGTATCCACGTGAGGCGGGAGACCCAGGATCCCTTTCCCCGTGCCACAGGGATCCTGGGACTCCTATCCATTTTCAAGAGGAGTCGGGCATCGTCTCCTTTGGAAGCATTGATCTCTGCAGACCTCTCGAGTTTTCAAAGGATGTGAGGCCTCCGGTCGCGATGAGGCGGAGAATTAGGTCTTTCTCTGTGGTCTCCACAGGGGATTCAGACATCCCTTCATCTTGCGAGAGGCAAGACGAGCCCGCATTCAATTCACTGCAGGGATATCCGGCCTTACTTCGAGTCAGAGCATCTCGGTGTCCATTCCACTTGAGGCCACAAACTCAGGGGCCCTCTCACATACCTGTAGCTGAGAGAAGCCTCCTCTTGAGGTGCTTGTGGAAAGTTGGTATTCCTCTTGAGTCGAAGCCAGGGACTAAGCTCACATCTCGAGTTGATTTGGAGTCCACGGAGCCCTTTCGTGTTGCTCCAGTGACCTCAGGATCCCTCTAGACTTGAGACAGTGATCTTGGGTTTTCTCTGGAGTGCCATCAAGGAAATCAAGGCTCCTTTCACGTTTGATGTGGAATACGGAATTGCTCTGCACGGAAGGTAGGGGAATCGGGCCTCATCTCGCGGCGAGGGGGAAGTCTCATTGTTTTTCTCGAGTTGCGGCCGGAATCTGGGGTATATTCTCGAGTTACAACGGGGAGGGCCCTTCCAGACACGTGTTTGTTCAGCGACGTCAGGACTCCTGTCTAGGTGCGAGGGACACCTCGGGATTCTCCTCGAGTCTTGGCATTGCAATTGGGACGCGTATCCATGTGAGGCGGGAGACCCAGGGTCCCTTTCCACGTGCCACAGGGATCCTGGGACTCCTATCAATTTTCAAGAGGAGTCGGGCATCGTCTCCTTTGGAAGCATTGATCTCTGCAGACCTCTCGAGTTTTCAAAGGATGTGAGGCCTCCGGTCGCGATGAGGCGGAGAACTCGGTCTTTTTCTGTGGTCTCCACAGGGGATTCAGACATCCCTTCGTCTTGGGAGATGCAAGACGAGCTTGCATTCAAATCACTGCAGGGATATCCGGCCTTACTTCGAGTCAGAGCATCTCGGTGTCCATTCCACTTGAGGCCAGAAACTCAGGGTCCCTCAAATATACCTGTAGCTGAGAGAAGCCTCCTCTTGAGGTGCTTGTGGAAAGTTGGTATTCCTCTTGAGTCTAAGCCAGGGACTAAGCTCTCATCTCGAGTTGATTTGGGGTCCACGGAGCCCTTTCGTGTTGCTACAGTGACCTCAGGATCCCTCTAGACTTGAGACAGTGATCTTGGGTTTTCTCTGGAGTTCCATCAAGGAAATCAAGGCTCCTTTCACGTTTGATGTGGAACACGGAATTGCTCTGCATGCAGTGCAGGGGAATCAGGCCTCAACTCGCGGCGAGGGGGAAATCTCATGGTTTTTCTCGAGTTGTGGCCGGAACCTGGGGTATATTCTCGAGTTACGATGGGTAGGGCCCTTCCAGACACGTGTTTGTTCAGCGACGTCAGGACTCCAGCCTAGGTGCGAGGGACACCTCGGGATTCTCCTCGAGTCTTGGCATGGCAATTGGGACGCGTCTCCACGTGAGGCGGGAGACCCAGGGTCTCTTTCCACGTGCCACAGGGTTCCTGGGACTCGTATCCATTTTCAAGAGGAGTCAGGCATCGTCTGCTTTGGAAGCATTGATCTTCGCGGACCTCTCGAGTTTTCAAAGGATGTGAGGCCTCCGGTCATGATGAGGCGGAGAACTCGGTCTTTCTCTGTGGTCTCCATGGGGGATTCAGACATCCCTTCGTCTTGGGAGATGCAAGACGAGCCTGCATTCAATTCACTGCAGGGATATCCGGCCTTATTTCGAGTCAGAGCATCTCGGTGTCCATTGCACTTGAGGCCACAAACTCAGGGTCCCTCTCACCTACCTGTAGCTGAGAGAAGCCTCCTCTTGAGGTGCTTATGGAAAGTTGGTATTCCTCTTGAGTCAAAGCCAGGGACTAACCTCTCATCTCGAGTTGATTTGAGGTCCACGGAGCCCTTTCGTGTTGCTCCAGTGACCTCAGGATCCCTCTAAACTTGAGACAGTGATCTTGGGTTTTCTCTGGAGTGCCATCAAGGAAATCCAGGCTCCTTTCACGTTTGATGTGGAACACGGAATTTTTCTGCACGCAGTGAAGGGGAATCGGGCCTCATCCAGCGGCGAGGGGGAAGTCTCATGGTTTTTCTCGAGTTGCGGCCAGAACTTGGGGTATATTCTCGAGTTACAACGGGGAGGGCCCTTCCAGACACGTGTTTGTTCAGCGACGTCAGGACTCCTGCCTAGGTGGGAGTGACACCTCGGGATTCTCCTCGAGTCTGGTATGGCAATGGGGACGCATCTCCACATGAGGCGGGAGACCCAGGGACCCTTTCCACGAGCCACAGGGATCCTGGGACTCCTATCCATTTTCAAGAGGAGTCAGGCATCGTCTCCTTTGGAAGCATTGATCTCCGTGGACCTCTCGAATTTTCAAAGGATGTGAGGCCTCCCGTCGCGATGAGGAGGAAAACTAGGTCTTTCTCTGTGGTCTCCACAGGGGATTCAGACATCCCTTCGTCTTGGGAGATGCAAGACGAGCCTGCATTCAATTCACTGCAGGGATATCCGGCCTTACTTCGAGTCAGAGCATCTCGGTGTCCATTCCACTTGAGGCCACAAACTCAGGGTCCCTCTCACATACCTATAGCTGAGAGAAGCCTTCTCTTGAGGTGCTTGTGGAAAGTTGATATTCCTCTTGAGTCGAAGCCAGGGAGTAAGCTCTCATCTCGAGTTGATTTGGGGTTCACGGAGCCCTTTCGTGTTGCTACAGTGACCTCAGGATCCCTCTAGACTAGAGACAGTGATCTTGGGTTTTCTCTGGAGTGCCATCAAGGAAATCAAGGCTCCTTTCACTTTTGATGTGGAAAACGGAATTGCTCGGCACGCAGGGTAGGGAAATTGGGCCTCATCTCGCGGCGAGGGGGAAGTCTCATGGTTTTTCTCGAGTTGCGGCCGGAACCTGGGGTATATACTCGAGTTACAACGGGGAGGGCCCTTCCAGACACGTGTTTGTTCAGCGACGTCAGGACTCCTGCCTAGGTGCGAGGGACACCTCGGGATTCTCCTCGAGTCTTGGTATGGCAATGGGGACGCATCTCCACGTGAGGCGGGAGACCCAGGGTCCCTTTCCACGTGCCACAGGGATCCTGGGACTCCTATCCATTTTCAAGAGGAGTCAGGCATCGTCTCCTTTGGAAGCATTGATCTCCGCGGACCTCTCGAGTTTTCAAAGGATGTGAGGCCTCCGCTCGAGATGAGGCGGAGAATTAGGTCTTTCTCTGTGGTCTCCACAGGGGATTCAGACATCCCTTTGTCTTGGGAGATGCAAGACGAGCCTGCATTCAATTCACTGCAGGGATATCCGGCCTTACTTCGAGTCAGAGCATCTCGGTGTCCATTCCACTTGAGGCCACAAACTCAGGGGCCCTCTCACATACCTGTAGCTGAGAGAAGCCTCCTCTTGAGGTGCTTGTGGAAAGTTGGTATTCCTCTTGAGTTGAAGCCAGGGACTAAGCTCTCATCTCGAGTTGATTTGGAGGCCACGGAGCCCTTTCGTGTTGCTCCTCTGACCTCAGGATCCCTCTAGACTTGAGACAGTGATCTTGGGTTTTCTCTGCAGTGCCATCAAGGAAATCAAGGCTCCTTTCACGTTTGATGTGGAATACGGAATTGCTCTGCACGCAGGGTATGGGAATCGGGCCTCATCTCGCGGCGAGTGGGAAGTCTCATGGTTTTTCTCGACTTGCGGCCAGAACCTGGGGTATATTCTCGAGTTACCACGGGGAGGGCCCTTCCAGACAAGTGTTTGTTCAGCGACGTCAGGACTCCTGCCTAGGTGCGAGGGACACCTCGGGATTCTCCTCGAGTCTTGGCATTGCAATTGGGACGCGTATCCACGTGAGGCGGGAGACCCAGGGTCCCTTTCCCCGTGCCACAGGGATCCTGGGACTCCTATCCATTTTCAAGAGGAGTCGGGCATCGTCTCCTTTGGAAGCATTGATCTCTGCAGACCTCTCGAGTTTTCAAAGGATGTGAGGCCTCCGGTCGCGATGAGGAGGAGAACTCGGTCTTTTTCTGTGGTCTCCACAGGGGATTCAGACATCCCTTCGTCTTGGGAGATGCAAGACGAGCCTGCATTCAATTCACTGCAGGGATATCCGGCCTTACTTCGAGTCAGAGCATCTCAGTGTCCATTCCACTTGAGGCCACAAACTCAGGGTCCCTCAAATATACCTGTAGCTGAGAGAAACCTCCTCTTGAGGTGCTTGTGGAAAGTTGGTATTCCTCTTGAGTCGAAGCCAGGGACTAAGCTCTCATCTCGAGTTGATTTGGGGTCCACGGAGCCCTTTCCTGTTGGTCCAGTGACCTCAGGATCCCTCTAGACTTGAGACAGTGATCTTGGGTTTTCTCTGGAGTGCCATCAAGGAAATCAAGGCTCCTTTCACGTTTGATGTGGAACACGGAATTGCTCTGCATGCAGTGCAGGGGAATCGGGCCTCAACTCGCGGCGAGGGGGAAATCTCATGGTTTTTCTCGAGTTGCGGCCGGAACCTGGGGTATATTCTCGAGTTACGACGGGGAGGGCCCTTCCAGACACGTGTTTGTTCAGCGACGTCAGGACTCCAGCCTAGGTGCGAGGGACACCTCGGGATTCTCCTCGAGTCTTGGCATGGCAATTGGGACGCGTCTCCACGTGAGGCGGGAGACCCAGGGTCTCTTTCCACGTGCCACATGGTTCCTGGGACTCGTATCCATTTTCAAGGGGAGTCAGACATCGTCTGCTTTGGAAGCATTGATCTCCGTGTACCTCTCGAGTTTTCAAAGGATGTGAGGCCTCCGGTCATGATGAGGCGGAGAACTCGGTCTTTCTCTGTGGTCTCCACAGGGGATTCAGACATCCCTTCGTCTTGGGAGATGCAAGACGAGCCTGCATTCAATTCACTGCAGGGATATCCGGCCTTATTTCGAGTCAGAGCATCTCGGTGTCCATTGCACTTGAGGCCACAAACTCAGGGTCAATCTCACATACCTGTAGCTGAGAGAAGCCTCCTCTTGAGGTGCTTATGGAAAGTTGGTATTCCTCTTGAGTCGAAGCCAGGGACTAAGCTCTCATCTCGAGTTGATTTGTTGTCCACGGAGCCCTTTCGTGTTGCTCCAGTGACCTCAGGATCGCTCTAGACTTGAGACATTGATCTTGGGTTTTCTCTGGAGTGCCATGAAGGAAATCAAGTCTCCTTTCACGTTTGATGTGGAACACGGAATTTTTCTGCACGCAGTGCAGGGGAATCGGGCCTCATCCAGGGGCGAGGGGGAAGTCTCATGGTTTTTCTCGAGTTGCGGCCAGAACCTGGGGTACATTCTCGATTTACAACGGGGAGGGCCCTTCCAGACACGTGTTTGTTCAGCGACGTCAGGACTCCTGCCTAGGTGCGAGGGACACCTCGGGATTCTCCTCGAGTCTTGGTATGGCAATGGGGACGCATCTCCACATGAGGCGGGAGAACCAGGGTCCCTTTCCACGTGACACAGGGATCCTGGGACTCCTATCCATTTTCAAGAGGAGTCAGGCATGGTCTACTTTGGAAGCATTGATCTCCGCGGACCTCTCGAATTTTCAAAGGATGTGACGCCTCCGGTCGCGATGAGGCGGAAAATTAGGTCTTTCTCTGTGGTCTCCACAGGGGATTCAGACATCCCTTCGTCTTGGGAGATGCAAGACGAGCCTGCATTCATTTCAATGCAGGGATATCCGGCCTTAATTCGAGTCAGAGCATCTCGGTGTCCATTCCACTTGAGGCCACAAACTCAGGGTCCCTCTCACATACCTGTAGCTGAGAGAAGCCTCCTCTTGAGGTGCTTGTGGAAAGTTGATATTCCTCTTGAGTCAAAGGCAGGGACTAAGCTCTCATCTCGAGTTGATTTGGGGTCCACGGAGCCCTTTCGTGTTGCTCCAGTGACCTCAGGATCCCTCTAGACTTGACACAGTGATCTTGGGTTTTCTCTGGAGTGCCATCAAGGAAATCAAGGCTCCTTTCACGTTTGATGTGGAACACGGAAATGCTCTGCACGCAGTGCAGGGGAATCGGGCCTCATCTCGCCGCGAGGGGGAAGTCTCATGGTTTTTCTCGAGTTGCGGCCGGAACCTGGGGTATATTCTCGAGTTATGACGGGGAGGGCCCTTCCAGACACGTGTTTGTTCAGCGACGTCAGGACTCCTGCCTAGGTGCGAGGGACACCTCGGGATTCTCCGCGAGTCTTGGCATGGCAATAGGGACGCCTCTCCACGTGAGGCGGGAGACCCAGGGTCCCTTTCCACGTGCCACAGTGATCCTGGGACTCCTATCCATTTTCAAGAGGAGTCAGGCATCGTCTCCTTTGGAAGCATTGATCTCCGCGGACCTCTCGAGTTTTCAAAGGATGTGAGGCCTCCGCTCGAGATGAGGCGGAGAACTCGGTCTTTCTCTGTCATCTCCAGAGGTGATTCAGACATCCCTTCCTCTTGGGAGATGCAAGACGAGCCTGCATTCAATTCACTGCAGGGATATCCGGCTTTACTTCGAGTCAGAGCATCTCGGTGTCCATTCCACTTGAGGCCACAAACTCAGGGTCCCTCTCACATACCTATAGCTGAGAGAAGCCTCCTCTTGAGGTGCTTGTGGAAAGTTGATATTCCTCTTGAGTCGAAGCCAGTGACTAAGCTCTCATCTCGAGTTGATTTGGGGTTCACGGAGCCCTTTCGTGTTGCTACAGTGACCTCAGGATCCCTCTAGACTAGAGACAGTGATCTTGGGTTTTCTCTGGAGTGCCATCAAGGAAATCAAGGCTCCTTTCACTTTTGATGTGGAACACGGAATTGCTCTGCATGCAGTGCAGGGGAATCGGGCCTCAACTCGCGGCGAGGGGGAAATCTCATGGTTTTTCTCGAGTTGCGGCCGGAACCTGGGGTATATTCTCGAGTTACGACGGGGAGGGCCCTTCCAGACACGTGTTTGTTCAGCTACGTCAGGACTCCTGCCTACGTGCAAGGGACACCTCGGGATTCTCCTCGAGTCTTGGCATGGCAATTTGGACGCGTCTCCACGTGAGGCGGGAGACCCAGGGTCCGTTTCCACGTGCCACAGTTATCCTGGGACTCCTATCCATTTTCAAGAGGAGTCCGGCATCGTCTCCTTTGGAAGCATTGATCTCCGCGGACCTCTCGAGTTTTCAAAGGATGTGAGGCCTCCGATCGCGAAGAGTCGGAGGACTAGGTCTTTCTCTTTCGCCTCCACAGCGGATTCAGACAACCCTTCGTCTTGGGAGATGCAAGACGAGCCTGCATTCAATTCACTGCAGGGATATCAGGCCTTATTTCGAGTCAGAGCATCTCGGTGTCCATTGCATTTGAGGCCACAAACTCAGGGTCCCTCTCACATACCTGTAGCTGAGAGAAGCCTCCTCTTGAGGTGCTTGTGGAAAGTTGATATTCCTCTTGAGTCAAAGGCAGGGACTAAGCTCTCATCTCGAGTTGATTTGGGGTCCAAGGAGACCTTTCCTGTTGCTACAGTGACCTCAGGATCCCTCTAGACTTGAGACAGTGATCTTGGGTTTTCTCTGGAGTGCCATCAAGGAAATCAAGGCTCCTTTCACGTTTGATGTGGAACACGGAATTGCTCTGCATGCAGTGCAGGGGAATCGGGCCGCAACTCGCGGCAAGGGGGAAATCTCATGGTTTTTCACGAGTTGCGGCCGGAACCTGGGGTATATTCTCGAGTTATGACGGGGAGTGCCCTTCCAGACACGTGTTTTTCAGCGACGTCAAGACTCCAGCCTAGGTGCGAGGGACACCTCGGTATTCTCCTCGAGTCTTGGCATGGCAATTTGGACGCGTATCCACGTGAGGCGGGAGACCCAGGTTCCCTTTCCACGTGCCACAGGGATCCTGGGACTCCTATCCATTTTCAAGAGGAGTCAGGCATCGTCTCCTTTGGAAGCATTGATCTCCACATACCTCTCGAATTTTCAAAGGATGTGAGGCCTCCGCTCGCGATGAGGCGGAGAATTAGGTCTTTCTCTGTGGTCTCCACAGGGGATTCAGACATCCCTTCGTCTTGGGAGATGCAAGACGAGCCTGCATTCAATTCACTGCAGGGATATCCGGCCTTACTTCGAGTCAGAGCATCTCGGTGTCCATTCCACTTGAGGCCACAAACTCAGGGGCCCTCTCACATACCTGTAGCTGAGAGAAGCCTCCTCTTGAGGTGTTTGTGGAAAGTTGGTATTCCTCTTGATTCGAAGCCAGGGACTAAGCTCTCATCTCGACTTGATTTGGGGTCGACGGAGCCCTTTCGTGTTGCTCCAGGGACCTCAGGATCCCTCTAGACTAGAGACAGTGATCTTGGGTTTTCTCTGGAGTGCCATCAAGGAAATCAAGGCTCCTTTCACTTTTGATGTGGAATACGGTAATGCTCTGCACGCAGGGCAGGGGAATCGGGCCTCGTCTCGCGGCGAGGGTGAAGTCTCATGGTTTTTCTCGAGTTGCGGCCGGAACCTGGGGTATATTCTCGAGTTACAACGGGGAGGGCCCTTCCAGACACCTGTTTGTTCAGCGACGTCAGGATTCCGGCCTAGGTGCGAGGGACACCTCGGGATTCTCCTTGAGTCTTGGCATGGCAATTGGGACGCCTCTCCACGTGAGGCGGGAGACCCAGGGTGCCTTTCCACGTGCAACAGGGATCTTGGGACTCCTATCCATTTTCTAGAGGAGTCAGGCATCGTCTCCTTTGGAAGCATTGATCTCTGCAGACCTCTCGAATTTTCAAAGGATGTGAGGCCTCCGCTCGAGATGAGGCGGAGAACTCGGTCTTTCTCTGTGGTCTCCACAGGGAATTCAGACATCCCTTCGTCTTGGGAGATGCAAGACGAGCCTGCATTCAATTCACTGCAGGGATATCCGGCCTTACTTCGATTCAGAGCATCTCGGTGTCCATTCCACTTGAGGGCACAGACTCAGGGTCCCTCAAATATACCTGTAGCTGAGAGAAGCCTCCTCTTGAGGTGCTTGTGGAAAGTTGGTATTCCTCTTGAGTCTAAGCCAGGGACTAAGCTCTCATCTCGAGTTGATTTGGGGTCCACGGAGCCCTTTCCTGTTGGTCCAGTGACCTCAGGATCCCTCTAGACTTGAGACAGTGATCTTGGGTTTTCTCTGCAGTGCCATCAAGGAAATCAAGGCTCCTTTCACGTTTGATGTGGAACACGGAATTGCTCTGCATGCAGTGCAGGGGAATCGGGCCTCAACTCGCGGCGAGGGGGAAATCTCATGGTTTTTCTCGAGTTGCGGCCGGAACCTTGGGTATATTCTCGAGTTACGACGGGGAGGGCCCTTCCAGACACGTGTTTGTTCAGCTACGTCAGGACTCCTGCCTAGGTGCGAGGGACACCTCGGGATTCTCCTCGAGTCTTGGCATGGCAATTTGGACGCGTCTCCACGTGAGGCGGGAGACCCAGGGTCCCTTTCCACGTGCCACAGTTTTCCTGGGACTCCTATCCATTTTCAAGAGGAGTCCGGCATCGTCTGCTTTGGAAGCATTGATCTCCGCGGACCTCTCGAGTTTTCAGATGATGTGAGGCCTCCGGTCATGATGAGGCGGAGAACTCGGTCTTTCTCTTTGGTCTCCACAGGGGATTCAGACATCCCTTCGTCTTGGGAGATGCAAGACGAGCCTGCATTCAATTCACTGCAGGGATATCAGGCCTTATTTCGAGTCAGAGCATCTCGGTGTCCATTGCATTTGAGGCCACAAACTCAGGGTCCCTCTCACATACCTGTAGCTGAGAGAAGCCTCCTCTTGAGGTGCTTGTTGAAAGTTGATATTCCTCTTGAGTCAAAGGCAGGGACTAAGCTCTCATCTCGAGTTGATTTGGGGTCCAAGGAGCCCTTTCTTGTTGCTCCAGTGACCTCAGGATCCCTCTAGACTTGACACAGTGATCTTGGGTTTTCTCAGGAGTGCCATCAAGGAAATCAAGGCTCCTTTCACGTTTGATGTGGAACACGGAATTGCTCTGCACGCAGTGCAGGGGAATCGGGCCTCATCTCACCGCGAGGGGGAAGTCTCATGGTTTTTTTCGAGTTGCGGCCGGAATCTGGGGTATATTCTCGAGTGACGACGGGGAGGGCCCTTCCAGACACGTGTTTGTTCAGCGACGTCAGGACTCCTGCCTAGGTGCGAGGGACACCTCGGGATTCTCATCGAGTCTTAGCATGGCAATTTGGACGCATATCCACGTGAGGCGGGAGACCCAGGGTCCCTTTCCACGTGCCACAGGGATCCTGGGACTCCTATCCATTTTCAAGAGGAGTCAGGCATCGTCTCCTTTGGAAGCATTGATCTCCGCGGACCTCTCAAGTTTTCAAAGGATGTGAGGCCTCCGGTCGCGATGAGGCGGAGGACTAGGTCTTTCTCTTTCGCCTCCACAGCGGATTCAGACAACCCTTCGTCTTGGGAGATGCAAGACGAGCCTGCATTCAATTCACTGCAGGGATATCCGGCCTTACTTCGAGTCAGAGCATCTCGGTGTCCATTCCACTTGAGGCCACAAAGTCAGGGTCCCTCTCACATACCTGTAGCTGAGAGAAGTCTCCTCTTGAGGTGCTTGTGGAAAGTTGGTATTCCTCTTGAGTCTAAGCCAGGGACTAAGCTCTCATCTCGAGTTGATTTGTGGTCCACGGAGCCCTTTCTTGTTGCTCCAGTGACCTCAGGATCCCTCTAGACTTGAGACAGTGAACTTGGGTTTTCTCTGGAGTGCCATCAAGGAAATCAAGGCTCCTTTCACGTTTGATGTGGAACACGGAATTGCTCTGCACGCAGGGCAGGGGAATCGGGCCTCATCTCGCGGCGAGGGGGAAGTCTCATGGTTTTTCTCGAGTTGCGGCCGGAACCTGGGGTATATTCTCGAGTTACCACGGGGAGGGCCCTTCCAGACACGTGTTTGTTCAGCGACGTCAGGACTCCTGCCTAGTAGCAAGGGATACCTCGGGATTCTCCTCGAGTCTTGGCATGGCAATTGGGACGCGTCTCCACGTGAGGCGGGAGACCCAGGGTCCCTTTCCACGTGCCACAGGGATCCTGGGACTCCTATCCATTTTCAAGAAGAGTCAGGCATCTTCTCCTATGGAAGCATTGATCTCCGCGGACGTCTCGAGTTTTCAAAGGATGTGAAGCCTCCGATCTCGATGAGGCGGAGAACGAGGTCTTTCTCTGTGGTCTCCCCAGGGGATTCAGACAACCCTTCGTCTTGGGAGATGCAAGACGAGCCTGCATTCAATTCACTGCAGGGATATCCGGCCTTACTTCGAGTCAGAGCATCTCGGTGTCCATTCCACTTGAGGCCACAAACTCAGGGTCCCTCTCACATACCTGTAGCTGAGAGAAGGCCCCTCTTGAGGTGCTTGTGGAAAGTTGGTATTCCTCTTGAGTCTAAGCCAGGGACTAAGCTCTCATCTCGAGTTGATTTGGGGTCCACGGAGCCCTTTCCTGTTGCTACAGTGACCTCAGGATCCCTCTAGACTTGAGACAGTGATCTTGGGTTTTCTCTGGAGTGCCATCAAGGAAATCAAGGATCCTTTCACGTTTGATGTGGAACACGGAATTGCTCTGCATGCAGTGCAGGGGAATCGGGCCGCAACTCGCGGCGAGGGGGAAATCTCATGGTTTTTCACGAGTTGCGGCCGGAACCTGGGGTATATTCTCGAGTTACGACGAGGAGTGCCCTTCCAGACACGTGTTTTTCAGCGACGTCAAGACTCCAGCCTAGGTGCGAGGGACACCTCGGTATTCTCCTCGAGTCTTGGCATGGCAATTGGGACGCGTCTCCACGTGAGGCGGGAGACCCAGGGTCCCTTTCCACGTGCCACAGGGATCCTGGGACTCCTATCCATTTTCAAGAAGAGTCAGGCATCGTCTCCTTTGGAAGCATTGATCTCCGCAGACCTCTCGATTTTTCAAAGGATGTGAGGCCTCCGCTCGCGATGAGGCTGAGAACGAGGTCTTTCTCTGTGGTCTCCACAGGGGATTCAGACAACCCTTCGTCTTGGGAGATGCAAGACGAGCCTGCATTCAATTCACTGCAGGGATATCCGGCCTTACTTCGAGTCAGAGCATCTCGGTGTCCATTCCACTTGAGGCCACAAACCCAGGGTCCCTCTCATATACCTGTAGCTGAGAGAAGCCTCCTCTTCAGGTGCTTGTGGAAAGTGGGTATTCCTCTTGAGTCGAAGCCAGTGACGAAGCTCTCATCTCGAGTTGATTTGGGGTCCACGGAGCCCTTTCGTGTTGCTCCAGTGACCTCAGGATCCTTCTAGACTTGAGACAGTGATCTTGGGTTTACTCTGGAGTGCCATCAAGGAAATCAAGGCTCCTTTCACGTTTGATGTGGAACACGGAATTGTTCTGCACGCAGTGCAGGGGAATCGGGCCTCATCCAGCGGCGAGGGGGAAATCTCATGGTTTTTCTCGAGTTGCGGCCGTAACCTGGGGTATATTCTCGAGTTACGACGGGGAGGGCCCTTCCAGACACGTGTTTGTTCAGCTACGTCAGGACTCCTGCCTACGTGCGAGGGACACCTCGGGATTCTCCTCGAGTCTTGGCATGGCAATTTGGACGCGTCTCCACGTGAGGCGGGAGACCCAGGGTCCCTTTCCACGTGCCACAGTTATCCTGGGACTCCTATCCATTTTCAAGAGGAGTCAGGCATTGTCTCCTTTGGAAGCATTGATCTCCGCGGACGTCTCGAGTTTTCAAAGGATGTGAGGCCTCCGATCGCGAAGAGTCGGAGGACTAGGTCTTTCTCTTTCGCCTCCACAGCGGATTCAGACAACCCTTCGTCTTGGGAGATGCAAGACGAGCCTGCATTCAATTCACTGCAGGGATATCAGGCCTTATTTCGAGTCAGAGCATCTCGGTGTCCATTGCATTTGAGGCCACAAACTCAGGGTCCCTCTCACATATCTGTAGCTGAGAGAAGCCTCCTCTTGAGGTGCTTGTGGAAAGTTGATATTCCTCTTGAGTCAAAGGCAGGGACTAAGCTCTCATCTCGAGTTGATTTGGGGTCCAAGGAGACCTTTCCTGTTGCTACAGTGACCTCAGGATCCCTCTAGACTTGAGACAGTGATCTTGGGTTTTCTCTGGAGTGCCATCAAGGAAATCAAGGCTCCTTTCACGTTTGATGTGGAACACGGAATTGCTCTGCATGCAGTGCAGGGGAATCGGGCCGCAACTCGCGGCAAGGGGGAAATCTCATGGTTTTTCACGAGTTGCGGCCGGAACCTGGGGTATATTCTCGAGTTATGACGGGGAGTGCCCTTCCAGACACGTGTTTTTCAGCGACGTCAAGACTCCAGCCTAGGTGCGAGGGACACCTCGGTATTCTCCTCGAGTCTTGGCATGGCAATTGGGACGCGTATCCACGTGAGGCGGGAGACCCAGGATCCCTTTCCACGTGCCACAGGGATCCTGGGACTCCTATCCATTTTCAAGAGGAGTCAGGCATCGTCTCCTTTGGAAGCATTGATCTCCACATACCTCTCGAATTTTCAAAGGATGTGAGGCCTCCGCTCGCGATGAGGCGGAGAATTAGGTCTTTCTCTGTGGTCTCCACAGGGGATTCAGACATCCCTTCGTCTTGGGAGATGCAAGACGAGCCTGCATTCAATTCACTGCAGGGATATCCGGCCTTACTTCGAGTCAGAGCATCTCGGTGTCCATTCCACTTGAGGCCACAAACTCAGGGGCCCTCTCACATACCTGTAGCTGAGAGAAGCCTCCTCTTGAGGTGTTTGTGGAAAGTTGGTATTCCTCTTGATTCGAAGCCAGGGACTAAGCTCTCATCTCGAGTTGATTTGGGGTCGACGGAGCCCTTTCGTGTTGCTCCAGTGACCTCAGGATCCCTCTAGACTAGAGACAGTGATCTTGGGTTTTCTCTGGAGTGCCATCAAGGAAATCAAGGCTCCTTTCACTTTTGATGTGGAATACGGTAATGCTCTGCACGCAGGGCAGGGGAATCGGGCCTCGTCTCGCGGCGAGGGTGAAGTCTCATGGTGTTTCTCGAGCTGCGGCCGGAACCTGGGGTATATTCTCGAGTTACAACGGGGAGGGCCCTTCCAGACACCTGTTTGTTCAGCGACGTCAGGATTCCGGCCTAGGTGCGAGGGACACCTCGGGATTCTCCTTGAGTCTTGGCATGGCAATTGGGACGCCTCTCCACGTGAGGCGGGAGACCCAGGGTGCCTTTCCACGTGCAACAGGGATCTTGGGACTCCTATCCATTTTCTAGAGGAGTCAGGCATCGTCTCCTTTGGAAGCATTGATCTCTGCAGACCTCTCGAATTTTCAAAGGATGTGAGGCCTCCGCTCGAGATGAGGCGGAGAACTCGGTCTTTCTCTGTGGTCTCCACAGGGAATTCAGACATCCCTTCGTCTTGGGAGATGCAAGACGAGCCTGCATTCAATTCACTGCAGGGATATCCGGCCTTACTTCGATTCAGAGCATCTCGGTGTCCATTCCACTTGAGGGCACAGACTCAGGGTCCCTCAAATATACCTGTAGCTGAGAGAAGCCTCCTCTTGAGGTGCTTGTGGAAAGTTGGTATTCCTCTTGAGTCTAAGCCAGGGACTAAGCTCTCATCTCGAGTTGATTTGGGGTCCACGGAGCCCTTTCCTGTTGGTCCAGTGACCTCAGGATCCCTCTAGACTTGAGACAGTGATCTTGGGTTTTCTCTGCAGTGCCATCAAGGAAATCAAGGCTCCTTTCACGTTTGATGTGGAACACGGAATTCTTCTGCACGCAGTGCAGGGGAATCGGGCCTCATCTCACCGCGAGGGGGAAGTCTCATGGTTTTTTTCGAGTTGCGGCCGGAATCTGGGGTATATTCTCGAGTGACGACGGGGAGGGCCCTTCCAGACACGTGTTTGTTCAGCGACGTCAGGACTCCTGCCTAGGTGCGAGGGACACCTCGGGATTCTCATCGAGTCTTAGCATGGCAATTTGGACGCATCTCCACGTGAGGCGGGAGACCCAGGGTCCCTTTCCACGTGCCACAGGGATCCTGGGACTCCTATCCATTTTCAAGAGGAGTCAGGCATCGTCTCCTTTGGAAGCATTGATCACCGCGGACCTCTCGAGTTTTCAAAGGATGTGAGGCCTCCGGTCGCGATGAGGCGGAGGACTAGGTCTTTCTCTTTCGCCTCCACAGCGGATTCAGACAACCCTTCGTCTTGGGAGATGCAAGACGAGCCTGCATTCAATTCACTGCAGGGATATCCGGCCTTACTTCGAGTCAGAGCATCTCGGTGTCCATTCCACTTGAGGCCACAAACTCAGGGTCCCTCTCACATACCTGTAGCTGAGAGAAGTCTCCTCTTGAGGTGCTTGTGGAAAGTTGGTATTCCTCTTGAGTCGAAGCCAGGGACTAAGCTCTCATCTCGAGTTGATTTGTGGTCCACGGAGCCCTTTCTTGTTGCTCCAGTGACCTCAGGATCCCTCTAGACTTGAGACAGTGAACTTGGGTTTTCTCTGGAGTGCCATCAAGGAAATCAAGGCTCCTTTCACGTTTGATGTGGAACACGGAATTGCTCTGCACGCAGGGCAGGGGAATCGGGCCTCATCTCGCGGCGAGGGGGAAGTCTCATGGTTTTTCTCGAGTTGCGGCCGGAACCTGGGGTATATTCTCGAGTTACCACGGGGAGGGCCCTTCCAGACACGTGTTTGTTCAGCGACGTCAGGACTCCTGCCTAGTAGCAAGGGATACCTCGGGATTCTCCTCGAGTCTTGGCATGGCAATTGGGACGCGTCTCCACGTGAGGCGGGAGACCCAGGGTCCCTTTCCACGTGCCACAGGGATCCTGGGACTCCTATCCATTTTCAAGAAGAGTCAGGCATCTTCTCCTATGGAAGCATTGATCTCCGCGGACCTCTCGAGTTTTCAAAGGATGTGAAGCCTCCGATCTCGATGAGGCGGAGAACGAGGTCTTTCTCTGTGGTCTCCCCAGGGGATTCAGACAACCCTTCGTCTTGGGAGATGCAAGACAAGCCTGCATTCAATTCACTGCAGGGATATCCGGCCTTACTTCGAGTCAGAGCATCTCGGTGTCCATTCCACTTGAGGCCACAAACTCAGGGTCCCTCTCACATACCTGTAGCTGAGAGAAGGCTCCTCTTGAGGTGCTTGTGGAAAGTTGGTATTCCTCTTGAGTCTAAGCCAGGGACTAAGCTCTCATCTCGAGTTGATTTGGGGTCCACGGAGCCTTTTCCTGTTGCTACAGTGACCTCAGGATCCCTCTAGACTTGAGACAGTGATCTTGGGTTTTCTCTGGAGTGCCATCAAGGAAATCAAGGCTCCTTTCACGTTTGATGTGGAACACGGAATTGCTCTGCATGCAGTGCAGGGGAATCGGGCCGCAACTCGCGGCGAGGGGGAAATCTCATGGTTTTTCACGAGTTGCGGCCGGAACCTGGGGTATATTCTCGAGTTACGACGAGGAGTGCCCTTCCAGACACGTGTTTTTCAGCGACGTCAAGACTCCAGCCTAGGTGCGAGGGACACCTCGGTATTCTCCTCGAGTCTTGGCATGGCAATTGGGACGCGTCTCCACGTGAGGCGGGAGACCCAGGGTCCCTTTCCACGTGCCACAGGGATCCTGGGACTCCTATCCATTTTCAAGAAGAGTCAGGCATCGTCTCCTTTGGAAGCATTGATCTCCGCAGACCTCTCGATTTTTCAAAGGATGTGAGGCCTCCGCTCGCGATGAGGCTGAGAACGAGGTCTTTCTCTGTGGTCTCCACAGGGGATTCAGACAACCCTTCGTCTTGGGAGATGCAAGACGAGCCTGCATTCAATTCACTGCAGGGATATCCGGCCTTACTTCGAGTCAGAGCATCTCGGTGTCCATTCCACTTGAGGCCACAAACCCAGGGTCCCTCTCATATACCTGTAGCTGAGAGAAGCCTCCTCTTCAGGTGCTTGTGGAAAGTGGGTATTCCTCTTGAGTCGAAGCCAGTGACGAAGCTCTCATCTCGAGTTGATTTGGGGTCCACGGAGCCCTTTCGTGTTGCTCCAGTGACCTCAGGATCCTTCTAGACTTGAGACAGTGATCTTGGGTTTACTCTGGAGTGCCATCAAGGAAATCAAGGCTCCTTTCACGTTTGATGTGGAACACGGAATTGTTCTGCACGCAGTGCAGGGGAATCGGGCCTCATCCAGCGGCGAGGGGGAAGTCTCATGGTTTTTCTCGAGTTGCGGCCGGAACCTGGGGTATATTCTCGAGTTACGACGGGGAGGCCCTTCCAGACACTTGTTTGTTCAGCGACGTCAGGACTCCTCCCTAGGTGCGAGGGACACCTCGGGATTCTCCTCGAGTCTTGGCATGGCAATTGGGACGCGTCTCCACGTGAAGCGGGAGACCCAGTGTCCCTTTCCACGTGCCTCAGGGATCCTGGGACTCCTATCCATTTTCAAGAGGAGTCAGGCATCGTCTCCTTTGGAAGCATTGACCTCCGCGGACCTCTCGAATTTTCAAAGGATGTGAGGCCTCTGGTCGCGATGAGGCAGAGAACTCGGTCTTTCTCTGTGGTCTCCAAAGGGGATTCAGACATCCCTTCGTCTTGGGAGATGCAAGACGAGCCTGCATTCAATTCACTGCAGGGATATCCTGCCTTACTTCGAGTCAGAGCATCGCGGTGTCCATTCCACTTGAGGCCACAAACTCAGGGGCCCTCTCACATACCTGTAGCTGAGAGAAGCCTCCTCTTGAGGTGCTTGTGGAAAGTTGGTATTCCTCTTGAGTCGAAGCCAGGGACTAAGCTCTCATCTCGAGTTGATTTGGAGTCCACGGAGCCCTTTCGTGTTGCTCCACTGACCTCAGGATCCCTCTAGACTTGAGACAGTGATCTTGGGTTTTCTCTGGAGTGCCATCAAGGAAATCAAGGCTCCTTTCACGTTTGATGTGGAACACGGAATTGCGCTGCACGCAGTGCAGGGGAATCGGGCCTCATCTCGCGGCGAGGGGGAAGTCTCATGGTTTTTCTCGAGTTGCGGTCCGAGCCTGGGGTATATTCTCGAGTTACGACGGGGAGGGCCCTTCCAGACACGTGTTTTTTCAGGGACGTCAGGACTCCTGCCTAGGGGCGAGGGACACCTCGGGATTCTCCTCGAGTCTTGGCATGGCAATTGGGACGCGTCTCCACGTGAGGCGGGAGACCCAGGGTCCGCTTCCACGTGCCACAGTGATCCTGGGACTCCTATCCATTTCAAGAGGAGTCAGGCATCGTCTCCTTTGGAAGCATTGATCTCCGCGGACCTCTCGAGTTTTCAAAGGATGTGAGGCCTCCAGTCGCGTTGAGGCGGAGAACTAGGTCTTTCTCTGTGGTCTCCACAGGGGATTCAGACATCCCTTCGTCTTGGGAGATGCAAGATGAGCCTGCATTCAATTCATTGCAGGGATATCCGGCCTTACTTCGAGTCAGAGCATCTCGGTGTCCATTGCACTTGAGGCCACAAACTCAGGGTCCCTCTCACCTACCTGTAGCTGAGAGAAGCTTCCTCTTGAGGTGCTTATGGAAAGTTGGTATTCCTCTTGAGCCTAAGCCAGGGACTAAGCTCCCATCTCTAGTTGATTTGGGGTCCACGGAACCCTTTCGTGTTGCTCCAGTGACCTCAGGATCCCTCTAGACTAGAGACAGTGATCTTGGGTTTTCTCTGGAGTGCCATCAAGGAAATCAAGGCTCCTTTCACGTTGGATGTGAAACACGGAATTGCTCTGCACGCAGTGCAGGAGAATCGGGCCTCATCCAGCGGCGAGGGGGACGTCTCATGGTTTTTCTCGAGTTGCGGCCGGAACCTGGGGTATATTCTCGAGTTACGACAGGGAGGGCCCTTCCAGACATGTGCTTGTTCAGCGACGTCAGGAATCCTGCCTAGGTGCGAGGGACACCTCAGGATTCTCCTCGAGTTTGGCATGGCAATGGGGACGCGTCTCCACGTGAGGCGGGAGACCCAGGTTCCCTTTCCACGTGCCACAGGGATCCTGGGACTCCTATCCATTTTCAAGAGGAGTCAGGCATCGTCTCCTTTGGAAGCATGGATCTCCGCTGACCTCTCGAATTTTCAAAGGATGTGAGGCCTCCGGTCGCGATGAGGCGGAAAATTAGGTCTTTCTCTGTCGTCTCCACAGGGGATTCAGACATCCCTTCGTCTTGGGAGATGCAAGACGAGCCTGCATTCAATTCACTGCAGGGATATCCGGCCTTACTTCGAGTCAGAGCATCTCGGTGTCCATTCCACTTGAGGCCACAAACTCAGGGTCCCTCTCACATACCTGTAGCTGAGAGAAGCCTCCTCTTGAGGTGCTTGTGGAAAGTTGGTATTCCCCTTGAGTCGAAGCAGGGACTAAGTTCTCATCTCGAGTTGATTTGGGGTCCACGAAGCCCTTTCGTGTTGCTCCAGTGACCTCAGGATCCCTCTAGACTTGAGACAGTGATCTTGGGTTTTCTCTGGAGTGCCATCAAGGAAATCAAAGCTCCTTTCACGTTTGATGTGGAACATGGAATTGCTCTGCACGCAGTGCAGGGGAATCGGGCCTCATCTCGCGGCGAGGGGGAAGTCTCATGGTTTTCTCGAGTTGCGGCCGGAACCTGGGGTATATTCTCGAGTTACAACGGGGAGGGCCCTTCCAGACACGTGTTTGTTCAGCGACGTCAGGACTCCTGCCTAGGTGCGAGGGACACCTCGGGATTCTCCTCGAGTCTTGGCATGGCAATTGGGACGCGACTCCACGTGAGGCGGGAGACGCAGGGTCCCTTTCCACGTGCCACAGGGATCCTGGGACTCCTATCCATTTTCAAGAGGAGTCAGGCATCGTCTCCTTTGGAAGCATTGATCTCCACATACCTCTCGAATTTTCAAAGAATGTGAGGCCTCCTGTCGCGATGAGGCGGAGGACTAGGTCTTTCTCTGTCGTCTCCACCGCGGATTCAGACATCCCCTCGTCTTGGGAGATGCAAGACGAGCCTGCATTCCATTCACTGCAGGGATATCCGGCCTTACTTCGAGTCAGAGCATCTCGGTGTCCATTCCAATTGAGGCCACAAACTCAGGGTCCCTCTCACATACCTGTAGCTGAGAGAAGCCTCCTCTTGAGGTGCTTGTGGAAAGTTGGTATTCCTCTTGAGTCGAAGCCAGGGACTAAGCTCTCATCTCGAGTTGATTTGGGGTCCACGGAGCCATTTCGTGTTGCTCCAGTGACCTCAGGATCCCTCTAGACTTGAGACAGTGATCTTGGGTTTTCTCTGGAGTGCCATCAAGGAAATCAAGGCTCCTTTCACGTTTGATGTGGAACACGGAATTGCTCTGCATGCAGTGCAGGGGAATCGGGTCTCATCTCGCGGCGAGGGGGAAGTCTCATGGTTTTTCACGAGTTGCGGCCGGAACCTGGGGTATATTCTCGAGTTACGACGGGGAGGGCCCTTCCAGACACGTGTTTGTTCAGCGACGTCAGGACTCCTGCCTAGGTGCGAGGGACAATTCGGGATTCTCCTCAAGTCTTGGCATGGAAATTGGGACGCGTATCCACGTGAGGCGGGAGACCCAGGGTGCCTTTCCACGTGCCACAGGGATCCTGGGACTCCTATCCATTTTCAAGAGGAGTCAGGCATCGTCTCCTTTGGAAGCATTGATCTCCGCGGACCTCTCTAGTTTTCAAAGGATGTGAGGCCTCCGGACGCGATGAAGCGGAGGACTAGTTCTTTTTCTGTCGTCTCCACAGGGGATTCAGACATCCCTTCGTCTTGGGAGATGCAAGACGAGCCTGCATTCAATTCACTGCAGGGATATCCGGCCTTACTTCGTGTCAGAGCATCTCGGTGTCCATTCCACTTGAGACCACAAACTCAGGGTCCCTCTCACATACCTGTAGCTGAGAGAAGCCTCCACTTGAGGTGCTTGTGGAAAGTTGGTATTCCTCTGAGTCGAAGCCAGGGACTAAGCTCTCATCTCGAGTTGATTTGGGGTCCACGGAGCCTTTTCGTTTTGCTCCAGTGACCTCAGGATCCCTCTAGACTTGAGACAGTGATCTTGGCTTTTCTCTGGAGTGCCATCAAGGAAATCAAGGCTCCTTTCACGTTTGATGTGGAACACGGAATTGCTCTGCACGCAGTGCAGGGGAATCGGACCTCATCTCGGGTGAAGGGGAAATCTCATGGTTTTTCTCGAGTTGCGGCCGGAACCTGGGGTATATTCTCGAGTTAGGATGGGGAGGGCCTTTGCAGACACGTGTTTGTTCAGCGATGTCAGGACTCCTGCCTAGGTGCGAGAGACACCTCGGGATTCTCCTCGAGTCTTGGCATGGCAATTGGGACGCGTCTCCACGTGAGGCGGGAGACCCAGGGTCCCTTTCCACGTGACACAGGGATCCTGGGACTCCTATCCATTTTCAAAAAGAGTCAGGCATCGTCTCCTTTGGAAGCATTGATCTCCGCGGTCCTCTCGAGTTTTCAAAGGATGTGAAGCCTCCGGTCTTGATGAGGCGGAGAACTAGGTCTTTCTCTGTGGTATCCACAGGGGATTCAGACATCCCTTCGTCTTGGGAGATGCAAGATGAGCCTGCATTCAATTCACTGCAGGGATATCCAGCCTTACTTCGAGTCAGAGCATCTCGGTGTCCATTCCACTTGAGGCCACAAACTCAGGGTCCCTGTCACATACCTGTAGCTGAGAGAAGCCTCCTCTTTAGGTGCTTGTGGAAAGTTGGTATTCCCCTTGAGTCGAAGCCAGGGACTAAGCTCTCATCTCGAGTTGATATGGGGTCCACGGAGCCATTTCGTGTTGCTCCAGTGACCTCAGGATCCCTCTAGACTTGAGACAGTGATCTTGGGTTTTCTCTGGAGTGCCATCAAGGAAGTCAAGGCTCCTTTCACGTTTGATGTGGAACACGGAATTGCTCTGCACGCAGTGCAGGGGAATCGGGCCTCATCTCGCGGCGAGGGGGAAGTCTCATGGTTTTTTTCGAGTTGCGGCCGGAACCTGGGGTATATTCTCGAGTTACGACGGGGAGGGCCCTTCCAGACACGTGTTTGTTCAGCGACGTCAGGATACCTGCCTAGGTGCGAGGGACACCTCGGGATTCTCCTCGAGTCTTGGCATGGCAATTGGGACGCGTCTCCACGTGAGGCGGGAGACCCAGTGTCCCTTTCCACGTGCCACAGGGATCCTGGGACTCCTATCCATTTTCAAGAGGAGTCAGGCATCGTCTCCTTTGGAAGCATTGATCTCCGAGAACCTCTCGAGTTTTCAAAGGATGTGAGGCCTCCGGTCGCGATGAGGCGGAGAACTAGGACTTTATCTGTGGTTTCCACAGGGGATTAAGACATCAATTCATCTTGGGAGATGCAAGACGAGCCTGCATTCAATTCAATGCAGCGATATCCGGTCTAACTTCGAGTCAGAGCATCTCGGTGTCCATTCCACTTGAGGCCACAAACTCAGGGTCCCTCTCACATACCTGTAGCTGAGAGAAGGCTCCTCTTGAGGTGCTGGTGGAAACTTGGTATTCATCTTGAGTCGAAGCCAGGGACTAAGCTCTCATCTCGAGTTTATTTGGGGTCCACGAAGTCCTTTCCTGTTGCTCCAGTGACCTCAGGATCCCTCTAGACTTGAGACAGTGATCTTGGGTTTTCTCTGGAGTGCCATCAAGGAAATCAAGGCTCCTTTCACGTTTGATGTGGAACACGGAATTGCTCTGCACGCAGTGCAAGGGAATTGGGCCTCATCTCGCGTCGAGGGGGAAGTCTCATGGTTTTTCTCGAGTTGCGGCTGGAACCTGGGGTATATTCTCGAGTTACGACGGGGAAGGCCCTTCCAGACACGTGTTTGTTCAGCGACGTCAGGACTCCTGCCTAGGTGCGAGGGACACCTCGGGATTCTCCTCGAGTCTTGGCATGGCAATTTGGACGCGTCTCCACGTGAGGCGGGAGACGCAGGGTCCCTTTCCACGTGCCACAGGGTTCCTGGGACTCGTATCCATTTTCAAGAGGAGTCAGGCATCGTCTGCTTTGGGAGCATTGATATCCGCGGACCTCTCGAGTTTTCAAAGGATGTGAGGCCTCCGGTCGTGATGAGGTGGAGGACTAGGTCTTTCTCTGTGGTCTCCACAGCGGATTCAGATAACCCTTCGTCTTGGGAGATGCAAGACGAGCCTGCATTCAATTCACTGCCGGGATATCCGGCCTTACTTCGAGTCAGAGCATCTCGGTGTCCATTCCACTTGAGGCCACAAACTCAGGGGCCCTCTCACATACCTGTAGCTGAGAGAAGCCTCCTCTTGAGGTGCTTGTGGAAAGTTGGTATTCTTCTTGAGTCGAAGCCAGGGACTAAGCTCTCATCTCGAGTTGAGTTGTTGTCCACGGAGCCCTTTGGTGTTGCTCCAGTGACCTCAGGATCCCTCTAGACTTCAGACAGTGAACTTGGGTTTTCTCTGGAGTGCCATCAAGGAAATCAAGGCTCCTTTCACGTTTGATGTGGAACACGGAATTGCTCTGCACGCAGGGCAGGGGAATCGGGCCTCATCTCGCGGCGAGGGGGAAGTCTCATGGTGTTTCTTGAGTTGCGGCCGGAACCTGGGGTATATTCTCGAGTTACGACGGGGAGGGCCCTTCCAGACACGTGTTTGTTCAGTGACGTCAGGACTCCTGCCTAGGTGCGAGGGACACCTCGGGATTCTCCTCGAGTCTTGGCATGGCAATTGGGACGCGTCTCCACGTGAGGCGGGAGACCCAGGGTCCGTTTCCACGTGCCACAGTGATCCTGGGACTCCTATCCATTTCAAGAGGAGTCAGGCATCGTCTCCTTTGGAAGCATTGATCTCCGCGGACCTCTCGAGTTTTCAAAGGATGTGAGGCCTCCGGTCGCGTTGAGGCGGAGAACTAGGTCTTTCTCTGTGGTCTCCACAGGGGATTCAGACATCACTTCGTCTTGGGAGATGCAAGATGAGCCTGCATTCAATTCATTGCAGGGATATCCGGCCTTACTTCGAGTCAGAGCATCTCGGTGTCCATTGCACTTGAGGCCACAAACTCAGCGTCCCTCTCACCTACCTGTAGCTGAGAGAAGCCTCCTCTTGAGGTGCTTGTGGAAAGTTGGTATTCCCCTTGAGTCGAAGCAGGGACTAAGTTCTCATCTCGAGTTGATTTGGGGTCCACGAAGCCCTTTCGTGTTGCTCCAGTGACCTCAGGATCCCTCTAGACTTGAGACAGTGATCTTGGGTTTTCTCTGGAGTGCCATCAAGGAAATCAAAGCTCCTTTCACGTTTGATGTGGAACACGGAATTGCTCTGCACGCAGTGCAGGGGAATCGGGCCTCATCTCGTTGCGAGGGGGAAGTCTCATGGTTTTTCTCGAGTTGTGGCCGGAACCTGGGGTATATTCTCGAGTTACGATGGGGAGAGCCCTTCCAGACATGTGCTTGTTCAGCGACGTCAGGACTCCTGCCTAGGCGCAGGGACAACTCGGTATTCTCCTCGAGAATTGGAATGGAAATTGGGATGCCTCTCCACGTGAGGCGGGTGACCCAGGGTCCCTTTCCACGTGCCACAGGGATCCTGGGACTCCTATCCATTTTCAAGAGGAGTCAGGCATCGTCTCCTTTGGAAGCATTGATTCCCGCGGACATCTCGAGTTTTCTAAGGATGTGAGGCCTCCGGTCCTGATGAGGTGGAGAACTACGTCTATCTCTGTGGTCTCCACAGGGGATTCAGACATCCCTTCGTCTTGGGAGATGCAAGACGAGCCTGCATTCAATTCACTGCAGGGATATCCGGCCTTACTTCGAGTCAGAGCATCTCGGTGTCCATTCCACTTGAGGCCACAAAATCAGGGTCCCTCTCACATACCTGTAGCTGAGAGAAGCCTCCTCTTGAGGGGCTTGTGGAAAGTTCTTATTCTTCTTGAGTCGAAGCCAGGGACTAAGATCTCATCTCGAGTTGATTTGGGGTCCAAGCAGCCATTTCGTGTTGCTCATGTGACCTCAGGATCCCTCTAGACTTGAGACAGTGATCTTGGGTTTTCTCTGGAGTGCCATCAAGGAAGTCAAGGCTCCTTTCACGTTTGATGTGGAACACGGAATTGCTCTGCACGCAGTGCAGGGGAATCGGGCCTCATCTCGCGGCGAGGGGGAAGTCTCATGGTTTTTTTCGAGTTGCGGCCGGAACCTGGGGTATATTCTCGAGTTACGACGGGGAGGGCCCTTCCAGACACGTGTTTGTTCAGCGACGTCAGGATACCTGCCTCGGTGCGAGGGACACCTCGGGATTCTCCTCGAGTCTTGGCATGGCAATTGGGACGCGTCTCCACGTGAGGCGGGAGACCCAGGGTCCCTTTCCACGTGCCACAGGGATCCTGGGACTCCTATCCATTTTCAAGAGGAGTCAGGCATCGTCTCCTTTGGAAGCATTGATCTCCGAGAACCTCTCGAGTTTTCAAAGGATGTGAGGCCTCCGGTCGCGATGAGGCGGAGAACTAGGACTTTATCTCTGGTTTCCACAGGGGATGAAGTCACCCCTTCATCTTGGGAGATGCAAGACGAGCCTGCATTCAATTCAATGCAGCGATATCCGGTCTAACTTCGAGTCAGAGCATCTCGGTGTCCATTCCACTTGAGGCCACAAACTCAGGGTCCCTCTCACATACCTGTAGCTGAGAGAAGGCTCCTCTTGAGGTGCTGGTGGAATCTTGGTATTCCTCTTGAGTCGAAGCCAGGGACTAAGCTCTCATCTCGAGTTTATTTGGGGTCCACGAAGCCCTTTCCTGTTGCTCCAGTGACCTCAGTATCCCTCTAGTCTTGAGACAGTGATCTTGGGTTTTCTCTGGAGTGCCATCAAGTAAATCAAGGCTCCTTTCACGTTTGATGTGAAACACGGAATTGCTCTGCACGCAGTGCAAGGGAATTGGGCCTCATCTCGCGTCGAGGGGGAAGTCTCATGGTTTTTCTCGAGTTGCGGCTGGAACCTGGGGTATATTCTCGAGTTACGACGGGGAGGGCCCTTCCAGACACGTGTTTGTTCAGCGACCTCAGGACTCCTGCCTAGGTGCGAGGGACACCTCGGGATTCTCCTCGAGTCTTGGCATGGCAATTGGGACGCGTCTCCATGTGAGACGGGAGACCCAGAGTCCCTGTCCACGTGCCACATCGATCCTGGGACTCCTATCCATTTTCAAGAGGAGTCAGGCATCGTCTGCTTTGGGAGCATTGATCTCCGCGGACCTCTCGAGTTTTCAAAGGATGTGAGGCCTCCGGTCATGATGAGGTGGAGGACTAGGTCTTTCTCTGTGGTCTCCACAGCGGATTCACATAACCTTTCGTCTTGGGAGATGCAAGACGAGCCTGCATTCAATTCACTGCCGGGATATCCGGCCTTACTTCAAGTCAGAGCATCTCGGTGTACATTCCACTTGAGGCCACAAACTCAGGGGCCCTCTCACATACCTGTAGCTGAGAGAAGCCTCCTCTTGAGGTGCTTGTGGAAAGTTGGTATTCCTCTTGAGTCGAAGCCAGGGACTAAGCTCTCATCTCGAGTTTATTTGGGGTCCACGGAGCCCTTCCGTGTTGCTCCAGTGACCTCAGGATCCCTCTAGACTTGAGACAGTGATCTTGGGTTTTCTCTGGAGTGCCATCAAGGAAATCAAGGCTCCTTTCACGTTTGATGTGGAACACGGAATTGCTCTGCATGCAGTGCAGGGGAATCCGGCCTCAACACGCGGCAAGGGGAAAATCTCATGGTTTTTCTCGAGTTGCGGCCGGAACCTGGGGTATATTCTCGAGTTACGACGGGGAGGGCCCTTCCAGACACGTGTTTATTCAGCGACGTCAGGACTCCTGCCTAGGTGCGAGGGACACCTCGGGATTCTCCTCGAGTCTTGGCATGGCAATTGGGACGCTTATCCACGTGAGGCGGCAGACCCAGGGTCCCTTTCCACGTGCCACAGGGATCCTGGGACTCCTATCCATTTTCAAGAGGAGTCAGGCATCGTCTCCTTTGGAAGCATTGATCTCCGCGGACCTCTCGAGTTTTCAAAGGATGTGAGGCTTCCGCTCGCTATGATGTGGAGAATTAGGTCTTTCTCTGTGGTCTCCACAGGGGATTCAGACATCCCTTCGTCTTGGGAGATGCAAGACGAGCCTGCATTCAATTCACTGCAGGGATATCTGTCCTTACGTCGATTCAGAGCATCTCGCTGTCCATTCCATTTGAGGCCACAATCTAAGGGGCCCTCTCACATACCTGTAGCTGAGAGAAGCCTCCTCTTGAGGTGCTTGTGGAAAGTTGGTATTCCTCTTGAGTCGAAGCCAGGGACTAAGCTGTCATCTCGAGTTGATTTGGGGTCCACGGAGCCCCTTCGTGTTGCTCCAGTGACCTCAGGATCCCTCTAGCCTTGAGACAGTGATATTGGGTTTTCTCTGGAGTGCCATCAAGGAAATCAAGGCTCTTTTCACGTTTGATGTGGAACACGGAATTGCTCTGCACGCATTGCAGGGGAATCGGGCCTCATGTAGCGGCGAGGGGGAAGTCTCATGGTTTTTCTCGAGTTGCGGCCGGAACCTGGGGTATATTCTCGAGTTACGACTGGGAGGGCCCTTCCAGACACGTGTTTGTTCTGCGCCGTCAGGACTCCTGCCTAGGTGTGAGGGACACCTCGGGATTCTCCTCGAGTCTTGGCATGGCAATTGGGACGCGTCTCCACGTGAGGCGGGAGACCCATGGTCCCTTTCCATGTGACACAGGGATCCTGGGACTCCTATCCATTTTCAAGAGGAGTCAGGCATCGTCTCCTTTGGAAGCATTGATCTCCGTGGACCTCTCGAGGTTTCAAAGGATGTGAGGCCTCCGGTCGCGATGAGGCGGAGAACTAGGTCTTTCTCTGTGGTCTCCACAGAGGATTCAGACATCCCTTCGTCTTGGAAGATGCAAGACGAGCCTGCATTCAATTCACTGCAGGGATATCCGGCCTTACTTCGAGTCAGAGCATCTCGGTGTCCATTCCACTTGAAGCCACAAACTCAGGGTCCCTCTCACATACCTGTAGCTGAGAGAAGGCTCCTCTTGAGGTGCTTGTGGAAACTTGGTATTCCTCTTGAGTCGAACCCAGGGACTAATCTCTCATCTCGAGTTGATTTGGGGCCCACGGAGACCTTTCCTGTTGCTCCAGTGGCCTCAGGATCCCTCTAGACTTGAGACAGTGATCTTGGGTTTTCTCTGGAGTGCCATCAAGGAAATCAAGGCTCCTTTCACTTTTGATGTGGAACACGGAATTGCTCTGCACGCAGTGCAAGGGAATTGGGCCTCATCTCGCGTCGAGGGGGAAGTCTCATGGTTTTTCTCGAGTGGCGGCCGGAAACTGGGGTATATTCTCGAGTTACGACGGGGAGGGACCTTCCAGACACGTGTTTGTTCAGCGACCTCAGGACTCCTGCCCAGGTGCGAGGGACACCTCGGGATTCTCCTCGAGTCTTGGCATGGCAATTGGGACACGTCTCCACGTGAGGCAGGAGACCCAGGGTCCCTTTCCACGTGCCACAGGGATCCTGGGACTCCTATCCATTTTCAAGAGGAGTCAGGCATCGTCTCCTTTGGAAGCATTGATCTCCGTGGACCTCTCGAGTTTTCAAAGGATGTGAGGCCTCCGGTCGCGATGAGACGGAGAACTAGGTCTTTCTCTGTGGTCTCCACAGGGGATTCAGACATCCCTTCGTCTTTGGAGATGCAAGACGAGCCTGCATTCAATTCACTGCAGGGATATCTGGCCTTACTTCGAGTCAGAGCATCTCGGTGTCCATTCCACTTGAGACCACAAACTCAGGGTCCTTCTCACATACATGTGGCTGAGAGAACCCTCCTCTTGAAGTGCTTGTGGAAAGTTGGTATTCCTCTAGAGTCGAAGCCAGGTACTAAGCTCTTATCTCGAGTTGATTTGGGGTCCTCGGAGCACTTTCATGTTGCTCCAGTGACCTCAGGATCCCTCTAGACTTGAGACAGTGATCTTGGGTTTTCTCTGGAGTGCCATCAAGGAAATCAAGGCTCCTTTCACGTTTGATGTGGAACACGGAATTGCTCTGCACGCAGTCCAGGGGAATCGGGCCTCATCCAAGGGCGAGGGGGACGTCTCATGGTTTTTCTCGAGTTGCGGCCGGAACCTGGGGTATATTCTCGAGTTACGACAGGTAGGGCCCTTCCAGACACGTGTTTGTTCAGCGATGTCAGGACTCCTGCCTAGGTGCGAGGGACACCTCGGGATTCTCCTCGAGTCTTGGCATGGCAATTGGCATGCGTCTCCATGTGAGGCGGGAGACCCAGTGTCCCTTTCCACGTGCCACAGGGATCCTGGGACTCCTTGCCATTTGCAAGAGGAGTCAGGCATCGTCTCCTTTGGAAGCATTGATCTCCGCGGACCTCTCAAGTTTTCAAAGGATGTGAGGCCTCCGGTCGCGTTGAGGCGGAGGACTAGGTCTCTCTGTGGTCTCCACAGGCGACTCAGACATCCCTTCGTCTTGGGAGATGCAAGACGAGCCTTCATTCAATTCACTGCAGGGATATTCAGCCTTGCTTCGAGTTAGAGCATCTCGGTGTCCATTCCACTTGAGACCACAAACTCAGGGTCCCTCTCACATACATCTAGCTGAAAGAAGCCTCCTCTTGAGGTGCTTGTGGAAAGTTGGTATTCCTCTTGAGTCGAAGCCAGGGACTAAGCTCTCATCTCGAGTTGATTTGGGGTCCACTGAGCCCTTTCGTGTTACTAAAGTGACCTCAGGATCCCTCTAGACTTGAGAGAGTGATCTTGGGTTTTCTCTAGAGTGCCATCAAGGAAATCAAGGCTCCTTTCACGTTTGATGTGGAACACGGAATTGCTCTGCACGCAGTGCAGGGGAATCGGGCCTCATCTTGCAGCGAGGAGGAAGTCTCATGGTTTTTCTCCAGTTGCGGCCGGAACCTGGGGTATATTCTCGAGTTACGACGGGGAGGGCCCTTCCAGACACGTGTTTGTTCAGCGACGTCAGGACTCCTGCCTAGGTGCGAGTGACACCTCGGGATTCTCCTCGAGTCTTGGATTGGCAATTGGGACGCGTCTCCACGTGAGGCGGGAGACCCAGGGTCCCTTTCCACGTGCCACAGGGATCCTGGGACTCCTATCCTTTTTCAGGAGTAGTCAGGCATTTTCTCCTTTGGAAGCATTGATCTCCCCAGGCCTCTCGAGTTTTCAAAGGATGTGAGGCCTCCGGTCGCGATGAGTCGGAGGACTAGGTCTTTCTCTGTGGTCTCCACAGGGGATTCAGACATCCCTTCGTCTTGGGAGATGCAAGATGAGCCTGCATTCAATTCACTGCAGGGATATCCGGCCTTACTTCGAGTCAGAGCATCTCGGTGTCCATTCCACTTGATGCCACAAACTCAGGGTCCTTCTCACATACATGTAGATGAGAGAAGCCTCCTCGTGAGGTGCTTGTGGAAAGTTGGTATTCCTCTTGAGTCTAAGTCAGGGACTAAGCTCTCATCTGGAGTTTATTTGTGGTCCATGGAGCCCTTTCCTGTTGCTCCAGTGACCTCAGGATCCCTCTAGACTTGAGACAGTGATCTTGGGTTTTCTCTGGAGTGCCATCAAGGAAATCAAGGCTCCTTTCACGTTTGATGTGGAACACGGAATTGCTCTGCACGCAGTGCAGGGAATGGGCCTCATCCAGTGGCGAGGCGGAAGTCTCATGGTTTTTCTTGAGTTGCGGCCGGAACCTGGGGTATATTCTCGAGTTACGACGGGGAGGGCCCTTCCAGACACGTGTTTGTTCAGCGACATCAGGACTCCTGCCTAGGTGCAAGGGACACCTCGGGATTCCCCTCGAGTCTTGGCATGGCAATGGGGACGCGTCTCGACGTGAGGCGGGAGAATCAGTGTCCCTTTCCACGTGCCACAGTGATCCTGGGACTCCTATGCATTTTCAAGAGGAGTCAGGCATCGTCTCCTTTGGAAGCATTGATCTCTGCAGACCTCTCGAGTTTTCAATGGATGTGAGGCCTCCGGTCACGATGAGGCGGAGGACTAGGTCTTTCTCTGTGGTCTCCACAGGGGATTCAGACATCCCTTCGTCTTGGGAGATGCAAGACGAGCCTGCATTCAATTCACTGCAGGGATATCCGGCCTTACTTCGAGTCAGAGCATCTCGGTGTCCATTGCACTTGAGGCCACAAACTCAGGGTCCCTCTCACCTACCTGTAGCTGAGAGAAGCCTCCTCTTGAGGTGCTTGTGGAAAGTTGGTATTCCTCTTGAGTCACAGCCAGGGACTAAGCTCTCATCTCGAGTTGATTTGTGGTCCACGGAGCCCTTTCGTGTTGCTACAGTGACCTCAGGATCCCTCTAGACTTGAGACAGTGATCTTGGGTTTTCTCTGGAGTGCCATCAAGGAAATCAAGGCTCCTTTCACGTTTGATGTGGAACACGGAATTTCTCTGCATGCAGTGCAGGGGAATCGGGCCTCAACTCGTGGCGAGGGGGAAATCTCATGGTTTTTCTCTAGTTGCGGCTTGAACCTGGGGTATATTCTCGAGTTACGACGGGGAGGCCCCTTCCAGACACGTGTTTGTTCAGCGACGTCAGGATTCCTGCCTAGGTGCGAGGGACACCTCGGGATTCTCCTCGAGTCTTGGCATGGCAATTGGGACGCGTCTCCACGTGAGGCGGGAGACCCAGGGTCCCTTTCCACGTGCCACAGGGATCCTGGGACTCCTATCCATTTTCAAGAGGAGTCAGGCATCGTCTCCTTTGGAAGCATTGATCTCCGCGGACCTCTCGAGTTTTCAAAGAATGTGAGGCCTCCGCTCGCGATGAGGCAGAGAACTAGGTCTTTCTCTGTGGTCTACACAGGGGATTCAGACATGCCTTCGTCTTGGGAGATGCAAGACGAGCCTGCATTCAATTCACTGCAGGGATATCCGGCCTTACTTCGAGTCACAGCATCTCGGTGTCCATTCCACCTGAGGCCACAAACTCAGGGTCCCTCTCACATACCTGTAGCGGAGAGAAACCTCCTCTTGATGTGCTTGTGAAAAGTTGGTATTGCTCTTGAGTCGAAGCCAGGGACTAAGCTCTCACCTGAGTTGATTTGGTGTCCATGGAGCCATTTCGTTTTGCTACAGTGACTTCAGGATCCCTCTAGACTTGAGAAAGTGATCTTGGGTTATCTCTGGAGTGTCATCAAGGAAATCAAGGCTCCTTTCACGTTTGATGTGGAACACGGAATTGCTCTGCACGCAGTGCAGGGGAATCGGGCCTCATCTCGCGGCGAGGGGGAAGTCTCATGGTTTTTCTCGAGTTGCGGCCGGAACCTGGGGTATATTCTCGAGTTACGACCGGGAGGGCCCTTCCAGACATGTGTTTGTTCAGCGACGTCAGGACTCCTGCCTAGGTGCGAGGGACACCTTGGGATTCTCCTCGAGTCTTGGCATGGCAATTGGGACGCGTCTCCACGTGAGGCGGGAGACCCAGTGTCCCTTTCCACGTGCCACAGGGATCCTGGGACTCCTATCCATTTTCAAGAGGAGTCAGGCATCGTCTCCTTCGGAAGCATTGATATCTGCGGACCTCTCGAGTTTTCAAAGGATGTGAGGACTCCGGTCGCGATGAGGTGGAGAAGTAGGTCTTTCTCTGTGGTCTCCACATTGGATTCAGACATCCTATCGTCTTGGGAGATGCAAGATGAGCCTGCATTCAATTTACTGCAGGGATATCCGGCCTTAATTCGAGACAGAGCATCTCGGTGTCCATTCCACTTGAGGCCACAAACTCAGGGTCCCTCTCACATACCTGTAGCTGAGAGAAGCCTCCTCTTGAGGTGCTTGTGGAAAGTTGGTATGCCTCTTGAGTCGAAATCAGGGACTAAGCTCTCATCTCGAGTTGATTTGGGGTCCAGGGAGCCCTTTCGTGTTGCTACAGTGACCTCAGGATCCCTCTAGACTTGAGACAGTGATCTTGGGTTTTCATTGGAGTGCCATCAAGAAATCAAGGCTCCTTTCACGTTTGATGTGGAAAACTGATTTGCTCTGCACACAGTGCACGGGAATCGGGCCTCATCTTGCGGCGAGGGGGAAGTCTCATGGTTTTTCTCGAGTTGCGGCCGGAACCTGGGGTATATTCTCGAGTTATGACGGGGAGGGACCTTCCAGACACATGTTTGTTCAGCGAAGTCAGGACTCCTGCCTAGGTGCGAGGAACACCACGGTATTCTCCTCGATTCTTAGAATGGCAAATGGGACGCGTCTCCACGTGAGGCGGGAGACCCAGGTTCCCTTTGCACTTGCCACAGGGATCCTGGACTCCTATCCATTTTCAAGAGGAGTCAGGCATCGTCTCCTTTGGAAGCATTGATCTCCGCGGACCTCTCGAGTTTTCAAAGGATGTGAGGCCTCCGGTTGCGATGAAGCAGAGGACTAGGTCTTTCTCTGTTGTCTCCACATGGGATTCAGACATCCCTTATTCTTGGGAGATGCAAGACGAGCCTGCATTCAATTCACTGCAGGGATATCCGGCCTTACTTCGAGTCAGAGCATCTCGGTGTCCATTCCACTTGAGGCCACAAACTGAGGGTCCCTCTCTCATAACTGTAGCTGAGAGAATCCTCCTCTTGAGGTGCTTGTGGAAAGTTGGTATTCCTCTTCAGTTGAAGCCAGGGACTCAGCTCTCATCTCGAGTTGATTTGGTGTCCACGGAGCCCTTTCGTGTTGCTCCACTGACCTCAGGATCCCTCTAGACTTGAGACAGTGATCTTGGGTTTTCTCTGGAGTGCCATCAAGGAAATCAAGGCTCCTTTCATGTTTGATGTGGAACACGGAATTGCTCTGCACGCAGTGCAGGGGAATAGGGCCTCATCTCGCAGCGAGGGGGAAGTCTCATGGTTTTTCTCGAGTTGCGGCTGGAAACTGGGGTATATTCTAGAGTTACGACGCGGAGGACACTTCCAGACACGTGTTTCTTCAGCGAAGTGAGGACTCCTGCCTAGGTGCGAGGGACACCTCGGGGTTCTCCTCGAGTCTTGGCATGGCAATTGGGACGCGTCTCCACGTGAGGCGGGAGACCCAGGGTCCCTTTCCACGTGCCACAGGGATCCTGGGACTCCTATCCATTTTCAAGATGAGGCAGGCATCGTCTCCTTTGGAAGCATTGATCTCCGCGGACGTCTCTAGTTTTCAAAGGATGTGAGGCCTCCGCTCGCGATGAGGCGGAGAACTAGGTCTTTCTCTGTTGGCTCCACAGGGGATTCAGACATCCCTTCGTCTTGGGAGATGCAAGACGAGCCTGCATTCAATTCACTGCAGGGATATCCGGCCTTACTTCGAGTCAGAGCATCTCGGTGTCCATTCCACTTGAGGCCACAAACTCAGGGTCCCTCTCACATACCTGTAGCTGAGCGAAGCCTCCTCTTGAGGTGCTTGTGGAAAGTTGGTATTCCTCTTGAGTCGAAGCCAGGGACTAAGAACTCATCTCGAGTTGATTTGGGGTCCAAGCAGCCATTTCGTGTTGCTCATGTGACCTCAGGATCCCTCTAGACTTGAGACAGTGATCTTGGGTTTTCTCTGGAGTGCCATCAAGGAAGTCAAGGCTCCTTTCACGTTTGATGTGGAACACGGAATTGCTCTGCACGCAGTGCAGGGGAATCGGGCCTCATCTCGCGGCGAGGGGGAAGTCTCATGGTTTTTTTCGAGTTGCGGCCGGAACCTGGGGTATATTCTCGAGTTACGACGGGGAGGGCCCTTCCAGACACGTGTTTGTTCAGCGACGTCAGGATACCTGCCTAGGTGCGAGGGACACCTCGGGATTCTCCTCGAGTCTTGGCATGGCAATTGGGACGCGTCTCCATGTGAGGCGGGAGACCCAGGGTCCCATTCCACGTGCCACAGGGATCCTGGGACTCCTATCCATTTTCAAGAGGAGTCAGGCATCGTCTCCTTTGGAAGCATTGATCTCTGAGAACCTCTCGAGTTTTCAAAGGATATGAGGCCTCCGGTCGCGATGAGGCGGAGAACTAGGACTTTATCTGTGGTTTCCACAGGGGATTAAGACATCCCTTCATCTTGGGAGATGCAAGATGAGCCTGCATTCAATTTACTGCAGGGATATCCGGCCTTAATTCGAGACAGAGCATCTCGGTGTCCATTCCACTTGAGGCCACAAACTCAGGGTCCCTCTCACATACCTGTAGCTGAGAGAAGCCTCCTCTTGAGGTGCTTGTGGAAAGTTGGTATGCCTCTTGAGTCGAAATCAGGGACTAAGCTCTCATCTCGAGTTGATTTGTGGTCCAGGGAGCCCTTTCGTGTTGCTACAGTGACCTCAGGATCCCTCTAGACTTGAGACAGTGATCTTGGGTTTTCATTGGAGTGCCATCAAGAAATCAAGGCTCCTTTCACGTTTGATGTGGAAAACTGATTTGCTCTGCACACAGTGCACGGGAATCGGGCCTCATCTTGCGGCGAGGGGGAAGTCTCATGGTTTTTCTCGAGTTGCGGCCGGAACCTGGGGTATATTCTCGAGTTATGACGGGGAGGGACCTTCCAGACACATGTTTGTTCAGCGAAGTCAGGACTCCTGCCTAGGTGCGAGGAACACCACGGTATTCTCCTCGATTCTTAGAATGGCAAATGGGACGTGTCTCCACGTGAGGCGGGAGACCCAGGTTCCCTTTGCACTTGCCACAGGGATCCTGGACTCCTATCCATTTTCAAGAGGAGTCAGGCATCGTCTCCTTTGGAAGCATTGATCTCCGCGGACCTCTCGAGTTTTCAAAGGATGTGAGGCCTCCGGTTGCGATGAGGCAGAGGACTAGGTCTTTCTCTGTTGTCTCCACATGGGATTCAGACATCCCTTATTCTTGGGAGATGCAAGACGAGCCTGCATTCAATTCACTGCAGGGATATCCGGCCTTACTTCGAGTCAGAGCATCTCGGTGTCCATTCCACTTGAGGCCACAAACTGAGGGTCCCTCTCTCATAACTGTAGCTGAGAGAATCCTCCTCTTGAGGTGCTTGTGGAAAGTTGGTATTCCTCTTCAGTTGAAGCCAGGGACTCAGCTCTCATCTCGAGTTGATTTGGTGTCCACGGAGCCCTTTCGTGTTGCTCCACTTACCTCAGGATCCCTCTAGACTTGAGACAGTGATCTTGGGTTTTCTCTGGAGTGCCATCAAGGAAATCAAGGCTCCTTTCATGTTTGATGTGGAACACGGAATTGCTCTGCACGCAGTGCAGGGGAATAGGGCCTCATCTCGCAGCGAGGGGGAAGTCTCATGGTTTTTCTCGAGTTGCGGCTGGAAACTGGGGTATATTCTAGAGTTACGACGCGGAGGACACTTCCAGACACGTGTTTCTTCAGCGAAGTGAGGACTCCTGCCTAGGTGCGAGGGACACCTCGGGGTTCTCCTCGAGTCTTGGCATGGCAATTGGGACGCGTCTCCACGTGAGGCGGGAGACCCAGGGTCCCTTTCCACGTGCCACAGGGATCCTGGGACTCCTATCCATTTTCAAGATGAGGCAGGCATCGTCTCCTTTGGAAGCATTGATCTCCGCGGACGTCTCTAGTTTTCAAAGGATGTGAGGCCTCCGCTCGCGATGAGGCGGAGAACTAGGTCTTTCTCTGTTGGCTCCACAGGGGATTCAGACATCCCTTCGTCTTGGGAGATGCAAGACGAGCCTGCATTCAATTCACTGCAGGGATATCCGGCCTTACTTCGAGTCAGAGCATCTCGGTGTCCATTCCACTTGAGGCCACAAACTCAGGGTCCCTCTCACATACCTGTAGCTGAGCGAAGCCTCCTCTTGAGGTGCTTGTGGAAAGTTGGTATTCCTCTTGAGTCGAAGCCAGGGACTAAGATCTCATCTCGAGTTGATTTGGGGTCCAAGCAGCCATTTCGTGTTGCTCATGTGACCTCAGGATCCCTCTAGACTTGAGACAGTGATCTTGGGTTTTCTCTGGAGTGCCATCAAGGAAGTCAAGGCTCCTTTCACGTTTGATGTGGAACACGGAATTGCTCTGCACGCAGTGCAGGGGAATCGGGCCTCATCTCGCGGCGAGGGGGAAGTCTCATGGTTTTTTTCGAGTTGCGGCCGGAACCTGGGGTATATTCTCGAGTTACGACGGGGAGGGCCCTTCCAGACACGTGTTTGTTCAGCGACGTCAGGATACCTGCCTAGGTGCGAGGGACACCTCGGGATTCTCCTCGAGTCTTGGCATGGCAATTGGGACGCGTCTCCATGTGAGGCGGGAGACCCAGGGTCCCATTCCACGTGCCACAGGGATCCTGGGACTCCTATCCATTTTCAAGAGGAGTCAGGCATCGTCTCCTTTGGAAGCATTGATCTCTGAGAACCTCTCGAGTTTTCAAAGGATATGAGGCCTCCGGTCGCGATGAGGCGGAGAACTAGGACTTTATCTGTGGTTTCCACAGGGGATTAAGACATCCCTTCATCTTGGGAGATGCAAGACGAGCCTGCATTCAATTCAATGCAGCGATATCCGGTCTAACTTCGAGTCAGAGCATCTCGGTGTCCATTCCACTTGAGGCCACAAACTCAGGTTCCCTCTCACATACCTGTAGCTGAGAGAAGGCTCCTCTTGAGGTGCTGGTGGAAACTTGGTATTCCTCTTGAGTCGAAGCCACGGACTAAGCTCTCATCTCGAGTTTATTTGGGGTCCACGAAGTCCTTTCCTGTTGCTCCAGTGACCTCAGGATCCCTCTAGACTTGAGACAGTGATCTTGGGTTTTCTCTGGAGTGCCATCAAGGAAATCAAGGCTCCTTTCACGTTTGATGTGGAACACGGAATTGCTCTGCACGCAGTGCAAGGGAATTGGGCCTCATCTCGCGTCGAGGGGGAAGTCTCATGGTTTTTCTCGAGTTACGGCTGGAACCTGGGGTATATTCTCGAGTTACGATGGGGAGGGCCCTTCCAGACACGTGTTTGTTCAGCGACGTCAGGACTCCTGCCTAGGTGCGAGGGACACCTCGGGATTCTCCTCGAGTCTTGGCATGGCAATTTGGACGCGTTTCCACGTGAGGTGGGAGACCCAGGGTCCCTTTCCACGTGCCACAGGGTTCCTGGGACTCGTATCCATTTTCAAGAGGAGTCAGGCATCGTCTGCTTTGGGAGCATTGATCTCCGCGGACCTCTCGAGTTTTCAAAGGATGTGAGGCCTCCGGTCATGATGAGGTGGAGGACTAGGTCTTTCTCTGTGGTCTCCACAGCGGATTCAGATAACCCTTCGTCTTGGGAGATGCAAGACGAGCCTGCATTCAATTCACTGCAGGGATATCCGGCCTTACTTCGAGTCAGAGCATCTCGGTGTCCATTCCACTTGAGGCCACAAACTCAGGGGCCCTCTCACATACCTATAGCTCAGAGAAGCCTCCTCTTGAGGTGCTTGTGGAAAGTTGGTATTCCTCTTGAGTCGAAGCCAGGGACTAAGCTCTCATCTCGAGTTGATTTGTGGTCCACGGAGCCCTTTCGTGTTGCTCCAGTGACCTCAGGATCCCTCTAGACTTCAGACAGTGAACTTGGGTTTTCCCTGGAGTGCCATCAAGGAAATCAAGGCTCCTTTCACGTTTGATGTGGAACACGGAATTGCTCTGCACGCAGGGCAGGGGAATCGGGCCTCATCTCGCGGCGAGGGGAAAGTCTCATGGTTTTTCTCGAGTTGCGGCCGGAACCTGGGGTATATTATCGAGTTACGACGGGGAGGGCCCTTCCAGACACGTGTTTGTTCAGCGAAGTCAGGACTCCTGCCTAGGTGCGAGGGACACCTCGGGATTCTCCTCGAGTCTTGGCATGGCAATTGGGACGCGTCTCCACGTGAGGCGGGAGACCCAGGGTCCGCTTCCACGTGCCACAGTGATCCTGGGACTCCTATCCATTTCAAGAGGAGTCAGGCATCGTCTCCTTTGGAAGCATTGATCTCCGCGGACCTCTCGAGTTTTCAAAGGATGTGAGGCCTCCGGTCGCGTTGAGGCGGAGAACTAGGTCTTTCTCTGTGGTCTCCACAGGGGATTCAGACATCCCTTCGTCTTGGGAGATGCAAGATGAGCCTGCATTCAATTCATTGCAGGGATATCCGGCCTTACTTCGAGTCAGAGCATCTCGGTGTCCATTGCACTTGAGGCCACAAACTCAGGGTCCCTCTCACCTACCTGTAGCTGAGAGAAGCTTCCTCTTGAGGTGCTTATGGAAAGTTGGTATTCCTCTTGAGCCTAAGCCAGGGACTAAGCTCCCATCTCTAGTTGATTTGGGGTCCACGGAACCCTTTCGTGTTGCTCCAGTGACCTCAGGATCCCTCTCGACTTGAGACAGTGATCTTGGGTTTTCTCTGGAGTGCCATCAAGGAAATCAAGGCTCCTTTCACGTTGGATGTGAAACACGGAATTGCTCTGCACGCAGTGCAGGAGAATCGGGCCTCATCCAGCGGCGAGGGGGACGTCTCATGGTTTTTCTCGAGTTGCGGCCGGAACCTGGGGTATATTCTCGAGTTACGACAGGGAGGGCCCTTCCAGACATGTGCTTGTTCAGCGACGTCAGGAATCCTGCCTAGGTGCGAGGGACACCTCAGGATTCTCCTCGAGTCTTGGCATGGCAATGGGGACGCGTCTCCACGTGAGGCGGGTGACCCAGGTTCCCTTTCCACGTGCCACAGGGATCCTGGGACTCCTATCCATTTTCAAGAGGAGTCAGGCATCGTCTCCTTTGGAAGCATGGATCTCCGCTGACCTCTCGAATTTTCAAAGGATGTGAGGCCTCCGGTCGCGATGAGGCGGAAAATTAGGTCTTTCTCTGTCGTCTCCACAGGGGATTCAGACATCCCTTCGTCTTGGGAGATGCAAGACGAGCCTGCATTCAATTCACTGCAGGGATATCCGGCCTTACTTCGAGTCAGAGCATCTCGGTGTCCATTCCACTTGAGGCCACAAACTCAGGGTCCCTCTCACATACCTGTAGCTGAGAGAAGCCTCCTCTTGAGGTGCTTGTGGAAAGTTGGTATTCCCCTTGAGTCGAAGCAGGGACTAAGTTCTCATCTCGAGTTGATTTGGGGTCCACGAAGCCCTTTCGTGTTGCTCCAGTGACCTCAGGATCCCTCTAGACTTGAGACAGTGATCTTGGGTTTTCTCTGGAGTGCCATCAAGGAAATCAAAGCTCCTTTCACGTTTGATGTGGAACATGGAATTGCTCTGCACGCAGTGCAGGGGAATCGGGCCTCATCTCGCGGCGAGGGGGAAGTCTCATGGTTTTCTCGAGTTGCGGCCGGAACCTGGGGTATATTCTCGAGTTACAACGGGGAGGGCCCTTCCAGACACGTGTTTGTTCAGCGACGTCAGGACTCCTGCCTAGGTGCGAGGGACACCTCGGGATTCTCCTCGAGTCTTGGCATGGCAATTGGGACGCGACTCCACGTGAGGCGGGAGACGCAGGGTCCCTTTCCACGTGCCACAGGGATCCTGGGACTCCTATCCATTTTCAAGAGGAGTCAGGCATCGTCTCCTTTGGAAGCATTGATCTCCACATACCTCTCGAATTTTCAAAGAATGTGAGGCCTCCTGTCGCGATGAGGCGGAGGACTAGGTCTTTCTCTGTCGTCTCCACCGCGGATTCAGACATCCCTTCGTCTTGGGAGATGCAAGACGAGCCTGCATTCCATTCACTGCAGGGATATCCGGCCTTACTTCGAGTCAGAGCATCTCGGTGTCCATTCCAATTGAGGCCACAAACTCAGGGTCCCTCTCACATACCTGTAGCTGAGAGAAGCCTCCTCTTGAGGTGCTTGTGGAAAGTTGGTATTCCTCTTGAGTCGAAGCCAGGGACTAAGCTCTCATCTCGAGTTGATTTGGGGTCCACGGAGCCATTTCGTGTTGCTCCAGTGACCTCAGGATCCCTCTAGACTTGAGACAGTGATCTTGGGTTTTCTCTGGAGTGCCATCAAGGAAATCAAGGCTCCTTTCACGTTTGATGTGGAACACGGAATTGCTCTGCATGCAGTGCAGGGGAATCGGGTCTCATCTCGCGGCGAGGGGGAAGTCTCATGGTTTTTCACGAGTTGCGGCCGGAACCTGGGGTATATTCTCGAGTTACGACGGGGAGGGCCCTTCCAGACACGTGTTTGTTCAGCGACGTCAGGACTCCTGCCTAGGTGCGAGGGACAATTCGGGATTCTCCTCAAGTCTTGGCATGGAAATTGGGACGCGTATCCACGTGAGGCGGGAGACCCAGGGTGCCTTTCCACGTGCCACAGGGATCCTGGGACTCCTATCCATTTTCAAGAGGAGTCAGGCATCGTCTCCTTTGGAAGCATTGATCTCCGCGGACCTCTCTAGTTTTCAAAGGATGTGAGGCCTCCGGACGCGATGAAGCGGAGGACTAGTTCTTTTTCTGTCGTCTCCACAGGTGATTCAGACATCCCTTCGTCTTGGGAGATGCAAGACGAGCCTGCATTCAATTCACTGCAGGGATATCCGGCCTTACTTCGAGTCAGAGCATCTCGGTGTCCATTCCACTTTAGACCACAAACTCAGGGTCCCTCTCACATACCTGTAGCTGAGAGAAGCCTCCACTTGAGGTGCTTGTGGAAAGTTGGTATTCCTCTTGAGTCGAAGCCAGGGACTAAGCTCTCATCTCGAGTTGATTTGGGGTCCACGGAGCCTTTTCGTTTTGCTCCAGTGACCTCAGGATCCCTCTAGACTTGAGACAGTGATCTTGGCTTTTCTCTGGAGTGCCATCAAGGAAATCAAGGCTCCTTTCACGTTTGATGTGGAACACGGAATTGCTCTGCACGCAGTGCAGGGGAATCGGACCTCATCTCGGGTGAAGGGGAAATCTCATGGTTTTTCTCGAGTTGCGGCCGGAACCTGGGGTATATTCTCGAGTTAGGATGGGGAGGGCCTTTGCAGACACGTGTTTGTTCAGCGATGTCAGGACTCCTGCCTAGGTGCGAGGGACACCTCGGGATTCTCCTCGAGTCTTGGCATGGCAATTGGGACGCGTCTCCACGTGAGGCGGGAGACCCAGGGTCCCTTTCCACGTGACACAGGGATCCTGGGACTCCTATCCATTTTCAAAAAGAGTCAGGCATCGTCTCCTTTGGAAGCATTGATCTCCGCGGTCCTCTCGAGTTTTCAAAGGATGTGAAGCCTCCGGTCTTGATGAGGCGGAGAACTAGGTCTTTCTCTGTGGTATCCACAGGGGATTCAGACATCCCTTCGTCTTGGGAGATGCAAGACGAGCCTGCTTTCAATTCACTGCAGGGATATCCAGCCTTACTTCGAGTCAGAGCATCTCGGTGTCCATTCCACCTGAGGCCACAAACTCAGGGTCCCTGTCACATACCTGTAGCTGAGAGAAGCCTCCTCTTTAGGTGCTTGTGGAAAGTTGGTATTCCCCTTGAGTCGAAGCCAGGGACTAAGCTCTCATCTCGAGTTGATATGGGGTCCACGGAGCCATTTCGTGTTGCTCCAGTGACCTCAGGATCCCTCTAGACTTGAGACAGTGATCTTGGGTTTTCTCTGGAGTGCCATCAAGGAAATCAAGGCTCCTATCACGTTTGATGTGGAACACGGAATTGCTCTGCACGCAGTGCAGGGATTTCGGGCCTCATCTCATTGCGAGGGGGAAGTCTCATGGTTTTTCTCGAGTTGTGGCCGGAACCTGGGTATATTCTCGAGTTACGATGGGGAGAGCCCTTCCAGACATGTGCTTGTTCAGCGACGTCAGGACTCCTGCCTAGGCGCAGGGACAACTCGGTATTCTCCTCGAGTCTTGGCATGGCAATTGGGATGCGTCTCCACGTGAGGCGGGTGACCCAGGGTCCCTTTCAACGTGCCACAGGGATCCTGGGACTCCTATCCATTTTCAAGAGGAGTAAGGCATCGTCTCCTTTGGAAGCATTGATCCCCGCGGACATCTCGAGTTTTCTAAGGATGTGAGGCCTCCGGTCCTGATGAGGCGGAGAACTAGGTCTATCTCTGTGGTCTCCACAGGGGATTCAGACATCCCTTCGTCTTGGGAGATGCAAGACGAGCCTGCATTCAATTCACTGCAGGGATATCCGGCCTTACTTCGAGTCAGAGCATCTCGGTGTCCATTCCACTTGAGGCCACAAACTCAGGGTCCCTCTCACATACCTGTAGCTGAGCGAAGCCTCCTCTTGAGGTGCTTGTGGAAAGTTGGTATTCCTCTTGAGTCGAAGCCAGGGACTAAGATCTCATCTCGAGTTGATTTGGGGTCCAAGCAGCCATTTCGTGTTGCTCATGTGACCTCAGGATCCCTCTAGACTTGAGACAGTGATCTTGGGTTTTCTCTGGAGTGCCATCAAGGAAGTCAAGGCTCCTTTCACGTTTGATGTGGAACACGGAATTGCTCTGCACGCAGTGCAGGGGAATCGGGCCTCATCTCGCGGCGAGGGGGAAGTCTCATGGTTTTTTTCGAGTTGCGGCCGGAACCTGGGGTATATTCTCGAGTTACGACGGGGAGGGCCCTTCCAGACACGTGTTTGTTCAGCGACGTCAGGATACCTGCCTAGGTGCGAGGGACACCTCGGGATTCTCCTCGAGTCTTGGCATGGCAATTGGGACGCGTCTCCACGTGAGGCGGGAGACCCAGGGTCCCTTTCCACGTGCCACAGGGATCCTGGGACTCCTATCCATTTTCAAGAGGAGTCAGGCATCGTCTCCTTTGGAAGCATTGATCTCCGAGAACCTCTCGAGTTTTCAAAGGATGTGAGGCCTCCGGTCGCGATGAGGCGGAGAACTAGGACTTTATCTGTGGTTTCCACAGGGGATTAAGACATCAATTCATCTTGGGAGATGCAAGACGAGCCTGCATTCAATTCAATGCAGCGATATCCGGTCTAACTTCGAGTCAGAGCATCTCGGTGTCCATTCCACTTGAGGCCACAAACTCAGGGTCCCTCTCACATACCTGTTGCTGAGAGAAGGCTCCTCTTGAGGTGCTGGTGGAAACTTGGTATTCATCTTGAGTCGAAGCCAGGGACTAAGCTCTCATCTCGAGTTTATTTGGGGTCCACGAAGTCCTTTCCTGTTGCTCCAGTGACCTCAGGATCCCTCTAGACTTGAGACAGTGATCTTGGGTTTTCTCTGGAGTGCCATCAAGGAAATCAAGGCTCCTTTCACGTTTGATGTGGAACACGGAATTGCTCTGCACGCAGTGCAAGGGAATTGGGCCTCATCTCGCGTCGAGGGGGAAGTCTCATGGTTTTTCTCGAGTTGCGGCTGGAACCTGGGGTATATTCTCGAGTTACGACGGGGAAGGCCCTTCCAGACACGTGTTTGTTCAGCGACGTCAGGACTCCTGCCTAGGTGCGAGGGACACCTCGGGATTCTCCTCGAGTCTTGGCATGGCAATTTGGACGCGTCTCCACGTGAGGCGGGAGACCCAGGGTCCCTTTCCACGTGCCACAGGGTTCCTGGGACTCGTATCCATTTTCAAGAGGAGTCAGGCATCGTCTGCTTTGGGAGCATTGATATCCGCGGACCTCTCGAGTTTTCAAAGGATGTGAGGCCTCCGGTCGTGATGAGGTGGAGGACTAGGTCTTTCTCTGTGGTCTCCACAGCGGATTCAGATAACCCTTCGTCTTGGGAGATGCAAGACGAGCCTGCATTCAATTCACTGCCGGGATATCCGGCCTTACTTCGAGTCAGAGCATCTCGGTGTCCATTCCACTTGAGGCCACAAACTCAGGGGCCCTCTCACATACCTGTAGCTGAGAGAAGCCTCCTCTTGAGGTGCTTGTGGAAAGTTGGTATTCCTCTTGAGTCGAAGCCAGGGACTAAGCTCTCATCTCGAGTTGATTTGTGGTCCACGGAGCCCTTTGGTGTTGCTCCAGTGACCTCAGGATCCCTCTAGACTTCAGACAGTGAACTTGGGTTTTCTCTGGAGTGCCATCAAGGAAATCAAGGCTCCTTTCACGTTTGATGTGGAACACGGAATTGCTCTGCACGCAGGGCAGGGGAATCGGGCCTCATCTCGCGGCGAGGGGGAAGTCTCATGGTTTTTCTCGAGTTGCGGCCGGAACCTGGGGTATATTCTCGAGTTACGACGGGGAGGGCCCTTCCAGACACGTGTTTGTTCAGTGACGTCAGGACTCCTGCCTAGGTGCGAGGGACACCTCGGGATTCTCCTCGAGTCTTGGCATGGCAATTGGGACGCGTCTCCACGTGAGGCGGGAGACCCAGGGTCCGTTTCCACGTGCCACAGTGATCCTGGGACTCCTATCCATTTCAAGAGGAGTCAGGCATCGTCTCCTTTGGAAGCATTGATCTCCGCGGACCTCTCGAGTTTTCAAAGGATGTGAGGCCTCCGGTCGCGTTGAGGCGGAGAACTAGGTCTTTCTCTGTGGTCTCCACAGGGGATTCAGACATCACTTCGTCTTGGGAGATGCAAGATGAGCCTGCATTCAATTCATTGCAGGGATATCCGGCCTTACTTCGAGTCAGAGCATCTCGGTGTCCATTGCACTTGAGGCCACAAACTCAGCGTCCCTCTCACCTACCTGTAGCTGAGAGAAGCCTCCTCTTGAGGTGCTTGTGGAAAGTTGGTATTCCCCTTGAGTCGAAGCAGGGACTAAGTTCTCATCTCGAGTTGATTTGGGGTCCACGAAGCCCTTTCGTGTTGCTCCAGTGACCTCAGGATCCCTCTAGACTTGAGACAGTGATCTTGGGTTTTCTCTGGAGTGCCATCAAGGAAATCAAAGCTCCTTTCACGTTTGATGTGGAACACGGAATTGCTCTGCACGCAGTGCAGGGGAATCGGGCCTCATCTCGTTGCGAGGGGGAAGTCTCATGGTTTTTCTCGAGTTGTGGCCGGAACCTGGGGTATATTCTCGAGTTACGATGGGGAGAGCCCTTCCAGATGTGCTTGTTCAGCGACGTCAGGACTCCTGCCTAGGCGCAGGGACAACTCGGTATTCTCCTCGAGAATTGGAATGGAAATTGGGATGCCTCTCCACGTGAGGCGGGTGACCCAGGGTCCCTTTCCACGTGCCACAGGGATCCTGGGACTCCTATCCATTTTCAAGAGGAGTCAGGCATCGTCTCCTTTGGAAGCATTGATTCCCGCGGACATCTCGAGTTTTCTAAGGATGTGAGGCCTCCGGTCCTGATGAGGTGGAGAACTACGTCTATCTCTGTGGTCTCCACAGGGGATTCAGACATCCCTTCGTCTTGGGAGATGCAAGACGAGCCTGCATTCAATTCACTGCAGGGATTTCCGGCCTTACTTCGAGTCAGAGCATCTCGGTGTCCATTCCACTTGAGGCCACAAAATCAGGGTCCCTCTCACATACCTGTAGCTGAGAGAAGCCTCCTCTTGAGGGGCTTGTGGAAAGTTCTTATTCTTCTTGAGTCGAAGCCAGGGACTAAGATCTCATCTCGAGTTGATTTGGGGTCCAAGCAGCCATTTCGTGTTGCTCATGTGACCTCAGGATCCCTCTAGACTTGAGACAGTGATCTTGGGTTTTCTCTGGAGTTCCATCAAGGAAGTCAAGGCTCCTTTCACGTTTGATGTGGAACACGGAATTGCTCTGCACGCAGTGCAGGGGAATCGGGCCTCATCTCGCGGCGAGGGGGAAGTCTCATGGTTTTTTTCGAGTTGCGGCCGGAACCTGGGGTATATTCTCGAGTTACGACGGGGAGGGCCCTTCCAGACACGTGTTTGTTCTGCGACGTCAGGATACCTGCCTCGGTGCGAGGGACACCTCGGGATTCTCCTCGAGTCTTGGCATGGCAATTGGGACGCGTCTCCACGTGAGGCGGGAGACCCAGGGTCCCTTTCCACGTGCCACAGGGATCCTGGGACTCCTATCCATTTTCAAGAGGAGTCAGGCATCGTCTCCTTTGGAAGCATTGATCTCCGAGAACCTCTCGAATTTTCAAAGGATGTGAGGCCTCCGGTCGCGATGAGGCGGAGAACTAGGACTTTATCTCTGGTTTCCACAGGGGATGAAGTCACCCCTTCATCTTGGGCGATGCAAGACGAGCCTGCATTCAATTCAATGCAGCGATATCCGGTCTAACTTCGAGTCAGAGCATCTCGGTGTCCATTCCACTTGAGGCCACAAACTCAGGGTCCCTCTCACATACCTGTAGCTGAGAGAAGGCTCCTCTTGAGGTGCTGGTGGAAACTTGGTATTCCTCTTGAGTCGAAGCCAGGGACTAAGCTCTCATCTCGAGTTTATTTGGGGTCCACGAAGCCCTTTCCTGTTGCTCCAGTGACCTCAGTATCCCTCTAGTCTTGAGACAGTGATCTTGGGTTTTCTCTGGAGTGCCATCAAGTAAATCAAGGCTCCTTTCACGTTTGATGTGAAACACGGAATTGCTCTGCACGCAGTGCAAGGGAATTGGGCCTCATCTCGCGTCGAGGGGGAAGTCTCATGGTTTTTCTCGAGTTGCGGCTGGAACCTGGGGTATATTCTCGAGTTACGACGGGGAGGGCCCTTCCAGACACGTGTTTGTTCAGCGACCTCAGGACTCCTGCCTAGGTGCGAGGGACACCTCGGGATTCTCCTCGAGTCTTGGCATGGCAATTGGGACGCGTCTCCATGTGAGACGGGAGACCCAGAGTCCCTGTCCACGTGCCACATCGATCCTGGGACTCCTATCCATTTTCAAGAGGAGTCAGGCATCGTCTGCTTTGGGAGCATTGATCTCCGCGGACCTCTCGAGTTTTCAAAGGATGTGAGGCCTCCGGTCATGATGAGGTGGAGGACTAGGTCTTTCTCTGTGGTCTCCACAGCGGATTCACATAACCTTTCGTCTTGGGAGATGCAAGACGAGCCTGCATTCAATTCACTGCCGGGATATCCGGCCTTACTTCAAGTCAGAGCATCTCGGTGTACATTCCACTTGAGGCCACAAACTCAGGGGCCCTCTCACATACCTGTAGCTGAGAGAAGCCTCCTCTTGAGGTGCTTGTGGAAAGTTGGTATTCCTCTTGAGTCGAAGCCAGGGACTAAGCTCTCATCTCGAGTTTATTTGGGGTCCACGGAGCCCTTCCGTGTTGCTCCAGTGACCTCAGGATCCCTCTAGACTTGAGACAGTGATCTTGGGTTTTCTCTGGAGTGCCATCAAGGAAATCAAGGCTCCTTTCACGTTTGATGTGGAACACGGAATTGCTCTGCATGCAGTGCAGGGGAATCCGGCCTCAACACGCGGCAAGGGGAAAATCTCATGGTTTTTCTCGAGTTGCGGCCGGAACCTGGGGTATATTCTCGAGTTACGACGGGGAGGGCCCTTCCAGACACGTGTTTGTTCAGCGACGTCAGGACTCCTGCCTAGGTGCGAGGGACACCTCGGGATTCTCCTCGAGTCTTGGCATGGCAATTGGGACGCTTATCCACGTGAGGCGGCAGACCCAGGGTCCCTTTCCACTTGCCACAGGGATCCTGGGACTCCTATCCATTTTCAAGAGGAGTCAGGCATCGTCTCCTTTGGAAGCATTGATCTCCGCGGACCTCTCGAGTTTTCAAAGGATGTGAGGCTTCCGCTCGCTATGATGTGGAGAATTAGGTCTTTCTCTGTGGTCTCCACAGGGGATTCAGACATCCCTTCGTCTTGGGAGATGCAAGACGAGCCTGCATTCAATTCACTGCAGGGATATCTGTCCTTACGTCGATTCAGAGCATCTCGGTGTCCATTCCATTTGAGGCCACAATCTAAGGGGCCCTCTCACATACCTGTAGCTGAGAGAAGCCTCCTCTTGAGGTGCTTGTGGAAAGTTGGTATTCCTCTTGAGTCGAAGCCAGGGACTAAGCTGTCATCTCGAGTTGATTTGGGGTCCACGGAGCCCCTTCGTGTTGCTCCAGTGACCTCAGGATCCCTCTAGCCTTGAGACAGTGATATTGGGTTTTCTCTGGAGTGCCATCAAGGAAATCAAGGCTCCTTTCACGTTTGATGTGGAACACGGAATTGCTCTGCACGCATTGCAGGGGAATCGGGCCTCATGTAGCGGCGAGGGGGAAGTCTCATGGTTTTTCTCGAGTTGCGGCCGGAACCTTGGGTATATTCTCGAGTTACGACGGGGAGGGCCCTTCCAGACACGTGTTTGTTCTGCGCCGTCAGGACTCCTGCCTAGGTGTGAGGGACACATCGGGATTCTCCTCGAGTCTTGGCATGGCAATTGGGACGCGTCTCCACGTGAGGCGGGAGACCCATGGTCCCTTTCCATGTGACACAGGGATCCTGGGACTCCTATCCATTTTCAAGAGGAGTCAGGCATCGTCTCCTTTGGAAGCATTGATCTCCGTGGACCTCTCGAGGTTTCAAAGGATGTGAGGCCTCCGGTCGCGATGAGGCGGAGAACTAGGTCTTTCTCTGTGGTCTCCACAGAGGATTCAGACATCCCTTCGTCTTGGAAGATGCAAGACGAGCCTGCATTCAATTCACTGCAGGGATATCCGGCCTTACTTCGAGTCAGAGCATCTCGGTGTCCATTCCACTTGAAGCCACAAACTCAGGGTCCCTCTCACATACCTGTAGCTGAGAGAAGGCTCCTCTTGAGGTGCTTGTGGAAACTTGGTATTCCTCTTGAGTCGAACCCAGGGACTAATCTCTCATCTCGAGTTGATTTGGGGCCCACGGAGCCCTTTCCTGTTGCTCCAGTGGCCTCAGGATCCCTCTAGACTTGAGACAGTGATCTTGGGTTTTCTCTGGAGTGCCATCAAGGAAATCAAGGCTCCTTTCACTTTTGATGTGGAACACGGAATTGCTCTGCACGCAGTGCAAGGGAATTGGGCCTCATCTCGCGTCGAGGGGGAAGTCTCATGGTTTTTCTCGAGTGGCGGCCGGAAACTGGGGTATATTCTCGAGTTACGACGGGGAGGGACCTTCCAGACACGTGTTTGTTCAGCGACCTCAGGACTCCTGCCCAGGTGCGAGGGACACCTCGGGATTCTCCTCGAGTCTTGGCATGGCAATTGGGACACGTCTCCACGTGAGGCGGGAGACCCAGGGTCCCTTTCCACGTGCCACAGGGATCCTGGGACTCCTATCCTTTTTCAGGAGTAGTCAGGCATTTTCTCCTTTGGAAGCATTGATCTCCCCAGGCCTCTCGAGTTTTCAAAGGATGTGAGGCCTCCGGTCGCGATGAGTCGGAGGACTAGGTCTTTCTCTGTGGTCTCCACAGGGGATTCAGACATCCCTTCGTCTTGGGAGATGCAAGATGAGCCTGCATTCAATTCACTGCAGGGATATCCGGCCTTACTTCGAGTCAGAGCATCTCGGTGTCCATTCCACTTGATGCCACAAACTCAGGGTCCTTCTCACATACATGTAGATGAGAGAAGCCTCCTCGTGAGGTGCTTGTGGAAAGTTGGTATTCCTCTTGAGTCTAAGTCAGGGACTAAGCTCTCATCTGGAGTTTATTTGTGGTCCATGGAGCCCTTTCCTGTTGCTCCAGTGACCTCAGGATCCCTCTAGACTTGAGACAGTGATCTTGGGTTTTCTCTGGAGTGCCATCAAGGAAATCAAGTCTCCTTTCACGTTTGATGTGGAACACGAAATTGCTCTGAACGCAGTCCAGGGGAATCGGGACTCATGTCGCGGCGAGAAGGAAGTCTCATGGTTTTTCTCGAGTTGCGGCCGGAACCTGGGGTATATTCTCGAGTTACGACGGGGAGGGCCCTTCCAGACACGTGTTTGTTCAGCGACGTCAGGACTCCTGCCTAGGAGCGAGGGACACCTCGGGATTCTCCTCGAGTCTTGGCATGGCAACTGGGAGGCGTCTCCACGTGAGGCGGTAGACCCAGGGTCCCTTTCCACGTGCCACAGGGATCCTGGGAATCCTATCCATTTTCAAGAGGAGTCAGGCATCGTCTCCTTTGGAAGCATTGATCTCCGCGGACCTCTCGAGTTTTCAAAGGATGTGAGGCCTCCGGTCGCGATGAGGCGGAGGACTAGGCCTTTCTCTGTGGTCTCCACAGTGGATTTAGACATCCCTTCCTTTTGGGAGATGCAAGACGAGCCTGCATTCATTTCAGTGCTTGGATATCCGGCCTTACTTCGAGTCAGAGCATCTCTTTGTCGATTCCACTTGAGGCCACAAACTCAGGTTCCCTATCACATACCTGTAGCTGAGAGAAGCCTCCTCTTGAGGTGCTTGTGGAAAGTTGGTATTCCTCTTGAGTTGAAGCCAGGGACTAAGCTCTCATCTCGAGATGATTTGGGGTCCATGGAGCCCTTTCGTGTTGCTCCAGTGACCGCAGGAACCCTCTAGACTAGAGACAGTGACTTTGGGTTTTCTCTGGAGTGCCATCAAGGAAATCAAGGCTCCTTTCACGTTTGATGTGGAACACGGAAATGCTCTGCACGTAGTGCGGGGGAATCGGTCCTCATCTCGCGGCGAGGGGGAAGTCTCATGGTTTTTCTCGAGTTGCGGCCAGAACCTGGGGTATATTCTCGAGTTACGAAGGGGAGGGCCCTTCGAGACATGTGTTTTTTCAGCGACGTCAGGACTCCTGCCTAGTTGCGAGGGACACCTCGAGATTCTCCTCGAGTCTTGGCATGGCAATTGGGACGCATCTCCACGTGAGGCGGGAGACCCAGGGTCCCTTTCCACGTGCCACAGGGATCCTGGGACTCCTATCCATTTTCAAGAGGAGTCAGGCATCGTCTCCTTTGGAAGCATTAATCTCCGCGGACCTCTCGAGTTTTCAAAGGATATGAGGCCTCCTGTCGCGACGAGGCGGACGACTAGGTCTTTCCCTGTGGTCTCCACAGAGGATTCAGACAACCCTTCTCTTGGGAGATGCAAGACGAGCCTGCATTCAATTCACTGCAGGGATATCCGGCCTTACTTCGAGTCAGAGCATCTCGGTGTCCATTCCACTTGAGGCCACAAACTCAGGGTTCCTCTCACATACCTGTAGCTGAGAGAAGCCTCCTCTTGAAGTGCTTGTGGAAAGTTGGCATTCCTCTTGAGTCGAAGCCAGGGACTAAGCTCTCATCTCGAGTTGATTTGGGGTCCACGGAGCCTTTTCGTGTTGCTACAGTGACCTCAGGATCCCTCTAGACTTGAGACAGTGATCTTGGGTTTTCTCTGGAGTGCCATCAAGGAAATCAAGGCTCCTTTCACGTTTGATGTGGAACACGGAATTGCTCTGCACGCAGTGCAGGGGAATTGGGCCTCATCCAGTGGCGAGGCGGAAGTCTCATGGTTTTTCTTGAGTTGCGGCCGGAACCTGGGGTATATTCTCGAGTTACGACGGGGAGGGCCCTTCCAGACACGTGTTTGTTCAGCGACATCAGGACTCCTGCCTAGGTGCAAGGGACACCTCGGGATTCCCCTCGAGTCTTGGCATGGCAATGGGGACGCGTCTCGACGTGAGGCGGGAGACCCAGGGTCCCTTTCCACGTGCCACAGGGATCCTGGGACTCCTATCCATTTTCAAGAGGAGTCAGGCATCGTCTCCTTTGGAAGCATTGATCTCCGCGGACCTCTCGAGTTTAAAAGGATGTGAGGCCTCCGGTCACGATGAGGCGGAAAATTAGGTCTTTCTCTGTGGTCTCCACAGGGGATTCAGACATCCCTTCGTCTTGGGAGATGCAAGACGAGCCTGCATTCAATTCACCGCAGGGATATCCGGCCTTACTTCGAGTCAGAGCATCTCGGTGTCCATTCCACTTGAGGCCACAGACTCAGGGTCCCTCTCACATACCTGTAGCTGAGAGAAGCCTCCTCTTGAGGTGCTTGTGGAAAGTTGGCATTATTCTTGAGTCGAAGCCAGGGACTAAGCTCTCATCTCGAATTGATTTGGGGTCCACCGAGCCCTTTCGTGTTGCTCCAGTGACCTCAGGATCCCTCTAGACTTGAGACAGTGATCTTGGGTTTTCTCTGGAGTGCCATCAAGGAAATCAAGTCTCCTTTCACGTTTGATGTGGAACACGAAATTGCTCTGAACGCAGTCCAGGGGAATCGGGACTCATGTCGCGGCGAGGAGGAAGTCTCATGGTTTTTCTCGAGTTGCGGCCGGAACCTGGGGTATATTCTCGAGTTACGACGGGGAGGGCCCTTCCAGACACGTGTTTGTTCAGCGACGTCAGGACTCCTGCCTAGGAGCGAGGGACACCTCGGGATTCTCCTCGAGTCTTGGCATGGCAACTGGGAGGCGTCTCCACGTGAGGCGGTAGACCCAGGGTCCCTTTCCACGTGCCACAGGGATCCTGGGAATCCTATCCATTTTCAAGAGGAGTCAGGCATCGTCTCCTTTGGAAGCATTGATCTCCGCGGACCTCTCGAGTTTTCAAAGGATGTGAGGCCTCCGGTCGCGATGAGGCGGAGGACTAGGCCTTTCTCTGTGGTCTCCAGAGTGGATTTAGACATCCCTTCCTTTTGGGAGATGCAAGACGAGCCTGCATTCATTTCAGTGCTTGGATATCCGGCCTTACTTCGAGTCAGAGCATCTCTTTGTCGATTCCACTTGAGGCCACAAACTCAGGTTCCCTCTCACATACCTGTAGCTGAGAGAAGCCTCCTCTTGAGGTGCTTGTGGAAAGTTGGTATTCCTCTTGAGTTGAAGCCAGGGACTAAGCTCTCATCTCGAGATGATTTGGGGTCCATGGAGCCCTTTCGTGTTGCTCCAGTGACCGCAGGAACCCTCTAGACTAGAGACAGTGACTTTGGGTTTTCTCTGGAGTGCCATCAAGGAAATCAAGGCTCCTTTCACGTTTGATGTGGAACACGGAAATGCTCTGCACGTAGTGCGGGGGAATCGGTCCTCATCTCGCGGCGAGGGGGAAGTCTCATGGTTTTTCTCGAGTTGCGGCCAGAACCTGGGGTATATTCTCGAGTTACGAAGGGGAGGGCCCTTCGAGACATGTGTTTTTTCAGCGACGTCAGGACTCCTGCCTAGTTGCGAGGGACACCTCGAGATTCTCCTCGAGTCTTGGCATGGCAATTGGGACGCATCTCCACGTGAGGCGGGAGACCCAGGGTCCCTTTCCACGTGCCACAGGGATCCTGGGACTCCTATCCATTTTCAAGAGGAGTCAGGCATCGTCTCCTTTGGAAGCATTAATCTCCGCGGACCTCTCGAGTTTTCAAAGGATATGAGGCCTCCTGTCGCGACGAGGCGGACGACTAGGTCTTTCCCTGTGGTCTCCACAGAGGATTCAGACAACCCTTCTCTTGGGAGATGCAAGACGAGCCTGCATTCAATTCACTGCAGGGATATCCGGCCTTACTTCGAGTCAGAGCATCTCGGTGTCCATTCCACTTGAGGCCACAAACTCAGGGTTCCTCTCACATACCTGTAGCTGAGAGAAGCCTCCTCTTGAAGTGCTTGTGGAAAGTTGGCATTCCTCTTGAGTCGAAGCCAGGGACTAAGCTCTCATCTCGAGTTGATTTGGGGTCCACGGAGCCTTTTCGTGTTGCTACAGTGACCTCAGGATCCCTCTAGACTTGAGACAGTGATCTTGGGTTTTCTCTGGAGTGCCATCAAGGAAATCAAGTCTCCTTTCACGTTTGAAGTGGAACACGGAATTGCTCTGCACGCAGTCAAGGGGAATCGGGCCTCATGTAGCGGCGAGGGGGAAGTCTCATGGTTTTTCTCGAGTTGTGGCTGGAACCTGGGGTATATTCTTGAGTTACGACGGGGAGGGCCCTTCCAGACACGTGTTTGTTCAGCCACCTCAGGACTCCTGCCTAGGAGCGAGGGACACCTCGGGATTCTCCTCGAATCTTGGCATGGCAATTTGGAGGCGTCTCCACGTGAGGCGGGAGACCCAGGGTCCCTTTCCACGTGCCACAGGTATCCTGGGACTCCTATCCATTTCCAAGAGGAGTGAGGCATCATCTCCTTTGGAAGCATTGATCTCCGCGGACCTCTCGAGTTTTCAAAGGATGTGAGGCCTCCGGTCGCGATGAGACGGAGGACTAGGTCTTTCTCCGTGGTCTCCACAGCGGATTCAGATAACCCTTCGTCTTGGGAGATGCAAGACGAGCCTGCATTCAATTCACTACAGGGATATCCTGCCTTACTTCGAGTCAGAGCATCTCGGTGTCCATTCCACTTGAGGCCACAAACTCAGGGGCCCTCTCACATACCTGTAGCTGAGAGAAGCCTCCTCTTGAGGTGCTTGTAGAAAGTTGGTATTCCTCTTGAGTCGAAGCCAGGGACTAAGCTCTCATCTCGAGTTGATTTGGGGTCCACGGTGCCCTTTCGTGTTGCTACAGTGACCTCAGGATCCCTCTAGACTAGAGACAGTGAACTTTGGTTTTCTCTGGAGTGCCATCAAGGAAATCAAGGCTCCTTTCACTTTTGATGTGGAATACGGAATTGCTCTGCACGCAGGGTAGGGTAATCGGGCCTCATCTCCCGGCGAGGGGGAAGTCTCATGGTTTTTCTCGAGTTGCGGCCGGAACCTGGGGTATATTCTCGAGTTACGACGGGGAGGGCCCATCCAGACACGTGTTTGTTCAGCGACGTCAGGACTCCTGCCTAGGTGCGAGGGACATCTCGGGATTCTCCTCGAGTCTTGGCATGGCAATTTGGACGCGTCTCCACGTGAGGCGTGAGACCCAGGGTCCCTTTCCACGTGCCACAGTTATCCTGGGACTCGTATCCATTTTCAAGAGGAGTCAGGCATCTTCTGCTTTGGAAGCATTGATCTCCGCGGATCTCTCGAGTTTTCAAATGATGTGAGGCCTCCGGTCATGATGACGCGGAGAACTCGGTCTTTCTCTGTGGTCTCCACAGGGGATTCAGACATCCCTTCGTCTTGGGAGATGCAAGACGAGCCTGCATTCAATTCACTGCAGGGATATCAGGCCTTATTTCGAGTCAGAGCATCTCGGTGTCCATTGCACTTGAGGCCACAAACTCAGGGTCCCTCTCTCATACCTGTAGCTGAGAGAAGCCTCCTCTTGAGGTGCTTGTGGAAAGTTGATATTCCTCTTGATTCAAAGCCAGGGACTAAGCTCTCATCTCGAGTTGATTTGTGGTCCACGGAGCCCTTTCTTGTTGCTCCAGTGACCTCAGGATCCCTCTAGACTTGAGACAGTGAACTTGGGTTTTCTCCGTAGTGCCATCAAGGAAATCAAGGCTCCTTTCACGTTTGATGTGGAACACGGAATTGCTCTGCACGCGGGGCAGGGGAATCGGGCCTCATCCAGCCGCGAGGGGGAAGTCTCATGGTTTTTCTCGAGTTGCGGCCTGAACCTGGGGTATATTCTCGAGTTACGACGGGGAGGCCCTTCCAGACACGTGTTTGTTCAGCGACGTTAGGACTCCTCCCTAGGTGCGAGGGACACCTCGGGATTCTCCTCGAGTCTTGGCATGGCAATTGGGACGCGTCTCCACGTGAGGCGGGAGACCCAGTGTCCCTTTCCACGTGCCACAGGGATCCTGGACTCCTATCCATTTTCAAGAGGAGTCAGGCATCGTCTCCTTTGGAAGCATTGATCTCCGCGGACCTCTCGAATTTTCAAAGGATGTGAGGCCTCTGGTCGCGATGAGGCGGAGAACACGGTCTTTCTCTGTGGTCTCCACAGGGGATTCAGACATCCCTTCGTCTTGGGAGATGCAAGACGAGCCTGCATTGAATTGACTGCAGGGATATCCGGCCTTACTTCGAGTCAGATCATCTCGGTGTCCATTCCACTTGAGGACACAACCTCAGGGGCCCTCTCACATACCTGTAGCTGAGAGAAGCCTCCTCTTGAGGTGCTTGTGGAAAGTTGGTATTCCTCTTGAGTCGAAGCCAGGGACTAAGCTCTCATCTCGAGTTGATTTGGAGTCCACGGAGCCCTTTCGTGTTGCTCCACTGACCTCAGGATCCCTCTAGACTTGAAACAGTGATCTTGGGTTTTCTCTGGAGTGCCATCAAGGAAATCAAGGCTCCTTTCACGTTTGATGTGGAACACGGAATTGCTCTGCACACAGTGCAGGGGAATCGGGCCTCATCCAGCGGCGAGGGGGATGTCTCATGGTTTTTCTCAAGTTGCGGACCGAACCTGGGATATATTCTCGAGTTACGACGGGGAGGGCCCTTCCAGACACGTGTTTGTTCAGGGACGTCAAGACTCCTGCCTAGGTGCGAGGGACACCTCGGGATTCTCCTCGAGTCTTGGCATGGCAATTGGGACGTGTCTCCACGTGAGGCGGGAGACCCAGGGTCCCTTTCCACGTGCCACAGAGATCCTGAGACTCCTATCCATTTTCAAGAGGAGTCAGGCATCGTCTCCTTTGGAAGCATTGACCTCCGCGGACCTCTCGAGTTTTCAAAGGATGTGAGGCCTCCGGTCGCGATGAGGCGGAGAACTCGGTCTTTCTCTGTTGTCTCCACAGGGGATTCAGACATCCCTTCTTCTAGGGAGATGCAAGACGAGCCTGCATTCAATTCACTGCAGGGATATCCGGCCTTACTTCGTGTCAGAGCATCTCGGTGTCCATTCCACTTGAGGCCACAAACTCAGGGTCCCTCTCACAAACCTGTAGCTGAGAGAAGCCTCCTCTTGAGGTGCTTGTGGAAAGTGGGTATTCCTCTTGAGTCTAAGCCAGGGACTAAGCTCTCATCTCGAGTTGATTTGGGGTCCACGGAGCCCTTTCGTGTTGCTCCAGTGACCTCAGGATCCCTCTAGACTTGAGACAGTGATCTTGGGTTTACTCTGGAGTGCCATCAAGGAAATCAAGGCTCCTTTCACGTTTGATGTGGAACACGGAATTGTTCTGCACGCAGTGCAGGGGAATTGGGCCTCATCCAGCGGCGAGGGGGAAGTCTCATGGTTTTTCTCGAGTTGCGGCCGGAACCTGGGGTATATTCTCGAGTTACGACGGGAGGGCTCTTCCTGACACGTGTTTGTTCAGCGATGTCAGGACTCCTGCCTAGGTGCGAGGGACACCTCGGGATTCTCCTCGAGTCTTGGCATGGCAATTGGGACGCGTTTCCTCGTGAGGCGGGAGACCCAGGGTCCCTTTCCACGTGCCACAGGGATCCTCGGACTCCTATCCATTTTCAAGAGGAGTCAGGCATCGTCTCCTTTGGAAGCATTGATCTCCGCGGACCTCTCGAGTTTTCAAAGGATGTGAGGCCTCCGCTCGCGATGAGGCGGAGAATTTGGTCTTTCTCTGTGGTCTCCACAGGGGATTCAGACATCCCTTCGTCTTGGGAGATGCAAGACGAGCCTGCATTCAATTCACTGCAGGGATATCCGGCCTTACTTCGAGTCAGAGCATCTCGGTGTCCATTCCACTTGAGGCCACAAACTCAGGGGCCCTCTCACATACCTGTAGCTGAGAGAAGCCTCCTCTTGAGGTGCTTGTGGAAAGTTGGTATTCCTCTTGAGTCGAAGCCAGGGACTAAGCTCTCATCTCGAGTTGATTTGGGGTCCACGGAGCCCTTTCGTGTTGCTACAGTGACCTCAGGATCCCTCTAGACTTGAGACAGTGATCTTGGGTTTTCTCTGGAGTGCCATCAAGGAAATCAAGGCTCCTTTGACTTTTGATGTGGAACACGGAATTGCTCTGCATGCAGTGCAAGGGAATTGGGCCTCATCTCGCGTCGAGGGGGAAGTCTCATGGTTTTTCTCGAGTGGCGGCCAGAAACAGGGGTATATTCTCGAGTTACGACGGGGAGGGCCCTTCCAGACACGTGTTTGTTCACCGACGTCAGGACTCCTGACTAGGTGCGAGTGACACCTCGGGATTCTCCTCGAGTCTTGGTATGGCAATGGGGACGCATCTCCACGTGAGGCGGGAGACCCAGGGTCCCTTTCCACGTGCCACAGGGATCCTGGGACTCCTATCCATTTTCAAGAGAAGTCAGGCATCGTCTCCTTTGGAAGCATTCATCTCCGCAAACCTCTCGAATTTTCAAAGGATGTGAGGCCTCCGGTCGCGATGAGGCGGAGAACTCCGTCTTTCTCTGTGGTCCACAAAGGGGATTCAGACATCCATTCGTCTTGGGAGATGCAAGACAAGCCTGCATTCAATTCACTGCAGGGATATCCAGCCTTACTTCGAGTCAGAGCATCTCGGTGTGCATTCCACTTGAGGCCACAAACTCAGGGTCCCTCTCACATACCTATAGCTGAGAGTAGCCTCCTCGTGAGGTGCTTGTGGAAAGTTGATATTCCTCTTGAGTCGAAGCCAGGGACTAAGCACTCATGTCGAGTTGATTTGGGGTTCACGGAGCCCTTTCGTGTTGCTCCAGTGACCTCAGGATCCTTCTAGACTAGAGACAGTGATCTTGGGTTTTCTCTGGAGTGCCATCAAGGAAATCAAGGCTCCTTTCACTTTTGATGTGGAATACGGAATTGCTCTGCACGCAGGGTAGGGGAATCGGGCCTCATCTCGCGGCGAGGGGGAAGTCTCATGGTTTTTCTCAAGTTGCGGCCGGAACCTGGGGTATATTCTCGAGTTACGACCGGTAGGCCCCTTCCAGACACGTGTTTGTTCAGCGACGTCAGGACTCCTGCCTAGGTGCGAGGGACACCTCGGGATTCTCCTCGAGTCTTGGCATGGCAATTTGGACGCGTCTCCACGTGAGGCGGGAGACCCAGGGTCCCTTTCCACGTTCCACAGGGTTCCTGGGACTCCTATCCATTTTCAAGAGGAGTCAGGCATCGTCTGCTTTGGAAGCATTGATCTCCGCGGACTTCTGGAGTTTTCAAAGATGTGAGGCCTCCGGTCATGAAGAGGTGGAGGACTAGGTCCTTCTCTGTTGTCTCCATAGCGGATTCAAATAACCCTTCGTCTTGGGAGATGCAAGACGAGCCTGCATTCAATTCACTGCCAGGATATCCGGCCTTACTTCGAGTCAGAGCATCTCGGTGTCCATTCCACTTGAGGCCACAAACTCAGGGGCCCTCTCACATACCTGTAGCTGAGAGAAGCCTCCTCTTGAGGTGCTTGTGGAAAGTTGGTATTCCTCTTGAGTCGAAGCCAGGGACTAAGCTCTCATCTCGAGTTGATTTGTGGTCCACGGAGCTCTTTCGTGTTGCTCCAGTGACCTCAGGATCCCTCTAGACTTGAGACAGTGATCTTGGGTATTCTCTGGAGTGCCATCAAGGAAATCCAGGCTCCTTTCACGTTTGATGTGGAACTCGGAATTTTTCTGCACGCAGTGCAGGGGAATCGAGCCTCATCCAGCGGCGAGGGGGAAGTCTCATGGTTTTTCTCGAGTTGCGGCCAGAACCTGGGGTATATTCTCGAGTTACAACGGGGAGGGCCCTTCCAGACACGTGTTTTTTCAGCGACGTCAGGACTCCTGCCTAGGTGCGAGTGACACCTCGGGATTCTCCTCGAGTCTTGGTATGGCAATGGGGACGCATCTCCACGTGAGGCGGGAGACCCAGGGTCCCTTTCCACGTGCCACAGGGATCCTGGGACTCCTATCCATTTTCAAGAGAAGTCAGGCATCGTCTCCTTTGGAAGCATTGATCTCCGCAAACCTCTCGAATTTTCAAAGGATGTGAGGCCTCCGGTCGCGATGAGGTGAAAAATTAGGTCTTTCTCTGTGGTCTCCAAAGGGGATTCAGACATCCCTTCGTCTTGGGAGATGCAAGACAAGCCTGCATTCAATTCACTGCAGGGATATTCGGCCTTACTTCGAGTCAGAGCATCTCGGTGTGCATTCCACTTGAGGCCACAAACTCAGGGTCCCTCTCACATACCTATAGCTGAGAGTAGCCTCCTCGTGAGGTGCTTGTGGAAAGTTGATATTCCTCTTGAGTCGAAGCCAGGGACTAAGCTCTCATGTCGAGTTGATTTGGGGTTCACGGAGCTCTTTCGTGTTGCTACAGTTACCTCAGGATCCCTCTAGACTAGAGACAGTGATCTTGGGTTTTCTCTGGAGTGCCATCAAGGAAATCAAGGCTCCTTTCACTTTTGATGTGGAATACGGAATTGCTCTGCATGCATTGCAGGGGAATCGGGCCTCATCTCGCGGCGAGGGGGAAGTCTCATGGTTTTTCTTGAGTTGCGGCCGGAACCTGGGGTATATTCTCGAGTTACGACGGGGAGGGCCCTTCCAGACACGTGTTTGTTCAGCGACGTCAGGACTCCTGCCTAGGTGAGAGGGACACCTCGGGATTCTCCTCGAGTCTTGGCATGGTGAAAGGTTGCTGCTGAACGATAAGACGCGGGATTCTTGGCCTCCGGAGGAGACGAATTCAATCCGGGGCCAGAGACGAGGCTGGATCGCTCAGAGCTTTTGTGTAATAAAGTTTTATTAAAGTATAGAGAAAGCTTCTGACATAGGCATCAGAAGGGGGCAAAAGAGTACCCCCCTCCTAGTGTTTAGCTGTATGTTATATAGTCACTCACAGTCTGTTAATGAAATGAAAGGAATGTCATAAAATTTAGAATGGCATCAGATAATCCATCCCAGGCCATAAAACGATTGACTGGAATCTTGTAGAAGGGCAGAATACCAACAAATAGTTCCATTTACATAGATTAGGGGAACAATACCTGAGTAAGTAAGTTAGGCCGTTTGGCGGAACCAACTTGAAGGTAGAGTCTGGGGTTCATTAACATAGCTTAAGACAACATTTCCATACGAAAAAGGAATGTATTGGTTAACTCAAAGTCTGAGAGTAGTTAGCTTTAGGTGAGACCAGGTGTCATGGCAACACAGAATGTTAAGAGAAACCTCCTTTTAAATTTGTATAGAGAAGGAAAAACAGATCGCTGGTTTGTTTCTTCCTGCCGCTTAAGAGAGATAAAAATGTCTGGCACTTACAGCCTCTTTCCTCCATTTGGAGACCCCTGGCCTTCCTGCCTGTTACTCTCTCATTCCTCCCTTTTCTTTTAGGAGAATTATGTTGCCTAGGGAAAAGGGGCGTCGTTTTCATTCCATAACTGCTTCCGAGCTGACAAGGGGCGTTGTCCCTAAATTGGTGAGGCAACATATTCTCCTAATCCTCATAGTGAGGATGTCTGATCCAGGGGCCCCAAATAGTAGTCAGAAGAAGCTGCAGTGATAGCAGGAGTTTGAGCAACCATTTGTAACTTAAAAGCTTTCATGCGACTAGAAACAAATCCAGTCACACAGTTACAAATGCAGGGAGCAAAGAGCAAAAACAAAACAATCAGAATTATTGTAATTAAGACAGATTTCCACCATGGGGAACTAGTTAACGTCTCCCAAAGTGAGGCAATTGAGGCTTCAGGAGTATCCATGGCCCCAATCATCTTGTTCATGTGTTTTGTAAAATGAGTAACATTAGTGCTCATATCAGGTATATATGTGCAGCATTGAGTATGAATGATGGCACAAGTTCCTCCTTGTGCAGCTGTCAGAATATCTAAAGCCAATCTGTTTTGTAAAACCACCTTTCTAATTTGTGCTTGTTCAGCATTAAGAGCTGAAATAGCTTTTTGAGAATCTTGTAATGCCTGTTGAGTAAAATTAGTCAAAGCATCTACTCGTAACATAACATCTGTAGTTCCCAAAGAGGGGACAAACACTGCAGCCAAATAATCATACCAGTGAAATACAGACCTTGCCCACCGAGTTTTAAGGTGGGGTAAATTAGCAGGCTTTTCTGGAAGCTCTGAAAATATAAAACCATGAGTAAAGGCTAGACCCAGGGTGCATCTCCCTATCCAGCCAGGGGGAAGCCAAGCCCATAGGTAAGAGCCACATATCCAATAAGTCCCGTTTGGGGCAAGCCAGCGTGACTGAGATGCCCAGTCCCAATTAGTGCCTGGCCAGACAAACGGAGGTCCTGAACTGGGGTTGGAAAATACGGGAATGATTACGTTACATATTTCTTGAGGCAAAAATCCCAATTGTTTCCAATCAGTGTAATTAAGTTGTTGGCTAACTTTGGGGGATGGCTCTGTTTGTTCCCAGCATATAGGGGCAGTAGATATTAGACGTCCCTTTTCAGGAGTTAGCCATATAACCTCATCTCATATTTGATAAACGTCAGGTAAAGAACTATCAGATCTAGACCTATTTGTCTTATGTGCAGCAAAATAGTGATTAAACTGAGACAGTGTATAATCAAAATTAAAAGTCACGTTATGTCCATAGTTAAGGTACAAAGTATTACACCAGTCCATTCTAGGGTTGTTAGATGTCATCAGACGAAGAAGAGGCATCACATATGATTGTTGTCGAATGTATTTGCAGACTTGGAGAAAGTCTTTTCCTTGAAGTGGAGATGTCCACCACGGGAAGCCTTCCACTGATGAAGAGGGGAGTGCTCCTCAAACCCAGCAGTTAGACCGATTGTGGAATGCAGCATAGGAGTGAGCCCAGGACAGGAAGGCATTGTCTTGAGGATCAAAGGGCAGACTCAGGATTTCTGGAGTCAGCAGAAGTAGGCTCACATAGATTATCAGGCCCATCTGAAACATACAAAGTCAGAGCATAGAAAGTAAAAACATAAAATGACATCACTTAGTTCTGGTCAGGGTGCCACCTCTTGACTCGAGTGTGATGTACCCACGAATCAATTCCTGGGACTTTGACAGCTGTGGGAGAAGAAAGAATAACCTGGTAAGGGCCTTCCCAGAGGGGCTCGAGGGATGAGCCCCCAGATCCCAATGTTTTTATGAGGACCTCGGTTTCTGGCTCAAATAGAGGCTTGCTGGATTCAGAGGCTGGGTCAGGAGTCGTCTCCCGGAGTTCTGTTAATGCCTGTTGAAAAGCTGAGAGTTGAGTTACATAATTAGTTAACTCTAAGGCCTCAGGATCTATAACAATGTCTGTGCGTAAGAAAGGCCTTCCATAAATACATTCAAAGGGGGACAGTCCCTCCTTTTTGGGGGCAGTTCGAGCCCTCATTAAAGCTATGGGTAGGACTTTAATCCAGTTGTCCTGCGTTTCTTGAGTTAATTTGCGCAGATGTCTTTTGATAATGTCATTAGCTTTTTTAACCTTTTCTGAGGATTGGGGTCTCCAGGAACAGTGTAAGTGATACTCTATTCTTAGAGCTTTAGACACCCCCTGAGTTACAGCAGCTTTAAAGGCGGAGCCATTGTCACTCTGAAGGCTCCGTGGCAGCCCAAACCTGGGGATAATTTTATGGATTAAAATCTTTATAACCTCCTTAGCTTGTTCACTACGACAGGGGAACGCCTCAATCCATCCGGTAAAAGTATCTACCCAAACTTGTAAGCAAGAATATCCATTAGCTTTTGGCATATGAGTAAAATCAATTTCCCAGTCTTCTCCAGGATACTTTCCCTTTCGTTGTAATCCAGATTTTGCTAGCTTTTCAGTCTTTGGGTTATTTTTCTGACATACCTCACACCGTTTGATAATGTTTTTTAGAGTTTTCATTATATTTTTACCTTCAAACAAACGAGAAGCCATCTGGTAAGTACTTTCTACACCCAAATGAAAACTCTGATGTAAACCCTTAAGAATTTTCCACTGAGCATTTTCAGGAATTATTAATCGTCCATCCTCGGACTGTAACCATCCTTTATCAGTAATCTTTGCTCCTCTTTTCTCATATATTTCTAATTCTTCCTCAGTATATTGTGGCTTTTCTTGCTCCACAGGACCTGTCCAGATCAAAGGCGTCTGTAAGGAGGGGGTTTCATAAAGTGCCACTTTTTTGGCTTGAGAGTCAGCTAACAGGTTACCGGCAGCTACTTTACTCCCATCCCTGCTGTGCCCTTTGCAATGCATAACCGCTACTTCTTTAGGACAATAGATAGCAGTTAAAAGTATCTCAATCTCTCTGAAATGCTTAATAGGTTCTCCTGTTGCTGTTTTAAACTTTCTTTTCATATTGCAGCATGAGCATGTAAAGTCAAATAAGCATACTTAGAATCAGTGTAGATATTCACTCGTTGCCCTTTGCTTAACTCTAGAGCTCGGGTAAGAGCCACGAGCTCCGCTAACTGGGCACTGGTTCCCTGGGGGAGAGATTTTGCTTCTAAAACCTGTTCAGCAGTCACCACAGCGTAACCTGCTTTGCGCTTTTCATCTCGAACAAAAGAACTGCCGTCTGTAAATATTTCCAAGTCAGGATTGTCTAATGGGGTATCCATTAGATCTTCCCGAGCTGCATAGTTTAAAGTTAGGAATTGGGAACAATCGTGATCAGGTGTTTCATCTTCCTTCTCAGGAAGGAAGGTGGCAGGATTTAAATTTCCACAAACTTTAAGCTTAGTTACTGGTCCTTCTAACAACAGTGACGGATATTTAAGAAGCCTACTGTCTGTCATCCAAATATTAACCTTAGAATTTAAGATTCCATTCACATCATGAGAAGTCAGTACAGTAAGGTTTCGTCCATTAATTACTTTTAAAGCTTCAGGTGCTAATAAAGCCGCTGCCCCAATTACTCTTAGGCAGTGGGGCCACCCACGTGCAATTACATCTAATTTTTTGCTTAGATAAGCAATAGGTTGCTGGTGAGGCCCCCGGGGTTGTGTCAAAACTCCCAAGGCCATACCTTTTCTTTCAGTGACAAACAGGTTAAATTCTGACCCTGTGGGCAAACTCAAAGCCGGAGCTTGCAGGAGAGCAGTCTGAAGAACCTTAAAAGCCTTTTGAGTATCTGGAGACCAAACCAGTTTGTCGGTTTGGGCCTGCTGAGTTTCAGCTATAAGTTTATATAAAGGCCGGGCAAGTTCCCCATAGCCTGGAATCCAAATACGACAGTAGCCTGTGATTCCCAAAAATCCTCTCAATTGTCTTAAAGTCATAGGTAGGGGATGGTTTAGTATAGGTTTAATTCTTTCAGGGCCTATGGCCCTAGTCCCTTTTGAGATGATTAGGCCCAGATATCTAACAGATTGTTGACAAAGCTGAGCCTTTTCTCTTGATGCCTTGTAACCGCAGCCTGCCAGAAAGTTTAAGAAATCTTCTGAGGCTCGTGAACAAGCTTCCTCTGTCTCAGCACAGAGCAAAATATCATCTACATATTGTAACACTACCGCTTCAGAGCTACTAAAGTTTTGTAGATCCCGTGACAAACTTTGTCCAAATAAGTGAGGACTGTCATGAAATCCCTGGGGCAAAACTGTCCAGGTTAACTGGGAAGCTGGCTGTGTGGGGTCTTCAAAGGCAAATAGAAATTGACTTTTTTCTGCCAAAGGCACTGAATAGAAGACATCTTTTAAATCAATTACTGAAAAATATTTGGCTCGTTTAGGAATTTCAGACAATAAAGTATAAGGATTAGGCACCACGGGGTGTAAAGGAACCACAGCCTCATTTATTATTCGTAAATCTTGAACTAATCTCCATTTATCATTTGATTTTTTTACACCCAAAATAGGAGTGTTGCATGGACTGTTACAGGGAACTAATAGTCCCTGTTCCTTTAAATTTTTAATGATGGGTTTTAACCCTTCCTTAACCTCAGGTTTCAGTGGATACTGCTTCTTATGTGGGAATAAGTGTGGGTCTTTGAGCTTGACAACCACAGGAATAGCATTTTGTGCTCGACCCACAGATTTTCCATCAGCCCATACTCTAGGATTCACATTTTGTTCAACTAAAGGTAGAGAAAGGGAAGGCTCCATATTCATGAAAACAGAGGCATGGACCTTTCTCAGTATATCCCTCCCCAAAAGGGGTGAGGGTGATTCTGGCACGATAAGAAACTCGTGTGAAAATAGCACAGAATCCCAGTTGCACGATAGAGAATAACTGAAGTAATACCTTTTGGCTCGTCCAGACAGTCCCATTACGGAAGCGGATCGGGAAGAAAGTGGGCCAGGGGCTTCAGTAAGCACGGAGTAAGTTGCCCCAGTATCTAAAAGGAAATTGACGGATTGGCCTCCCACCGTTATTAATACCCGGGGTTCCTCAGGTGTAATTAGGACGGGAGCTTGTGTGGGGACCTCCGGGCACCTTTAGTCCTGATTGTCTTGAGAGTCAGACCCCTGAGACCTACGCCTCTGGGGGCAGTCTCTCTTCCAGTGTGGTCCCTTGCAGACCGGACATGGAGCCGGGGGCGGCTTAGATGCCTGAGGGCAATCCCGCTTGAGATGCCCCTCCTTTCCACAGCAATAGCAAGCCCATCTCTTTTCACCTGGGTCCCTCTGGGCATTTTTCCCAGGCTGCTTAAGAACGGTTTTCATAGCCATTGCGAGGGCTTCCGCCTTTTCCTTCGTCTTTCTCTGCCTTTCTTTCTTTTCCTCATATTCCCTACCGTAATAGACTGTCTGAGCCAGTTGTAACAGATTATCTAAAGACTGATTTGGTCCATACGCCCGTTTTGATAACTTACGGCGAATATCTGGAGCCGACTGAGTGAGAAATTTATCTTTTAAGATCACTTTCCCCTCTTCACTTTCGGGATCAATCTCAGTGAATCTGCGAAGGGCTTCTCTCAGTCTATCTAGGAATTTACCAGGAGCTTCCTTCTCCTCCTGTTCTATGTCTGCCAGTTTGCCATAGTTTAAAGGCTTAGAACGCGCCTGTCTGAGTCCTTCAAGAATACATCTGACAAAATGACTCTGATCCCATCTTCCTTTAGCAGTGTTATAGTCCCAGTCTGGTTCTGTAGCTGGGACCGCTTGACTCCCAGTGGGGAGGGCAGTTATCTCGTCTTCCCTCTTTCCCACTGATTCATTACCAAGCCATTCATCTCCATAAGCAACCGCTTTTCCCAAAACTCGAGCCTTTGAGTCGGGAGTCAACGTTTGTCCCAAGATATACATCAATCACATCCTTCCAAGTGAGGTCATAATGCAGAGTAACACCTTTAAAAGCTCTAATATACTTTTCTGGGTCTTCTAAATAGTCTCCCAGATCTTCCTTAATTCTTTGTATCTCTTGATAAGAAAAAGGCTTATTAACTCTCATAGACTGATAATTTCTCCCGGTGGGTACTTCATGAAGGGGCAACAGCATGAGTGGCTGTCCCTCAGTCTCTCTGGCTGCTCTGCACACATCCCAGGGATAGATTGGAGAAACCTGCTTTTCTTTATCTCTTTGCCTCCTGTCCTCTATCTCATCTCCTACTTCGATGGTCTGAGTTTCTACTGAAACCAGAGTAGTCTGAAGTCGTACTGAGACAGGAGTTGTTTGGACCTCTACATGAGCAGTTCGAATCTCAATTTGGGTTCCCACTGAGACCGAGGCAGTTTGAGTCTCAGTTTGTGTTTCCACTGAGACTAAAGCAGTTTGAACCTCATCTCGGAGACCCGGATACGGGGGCAAAGTAGGAGGACAGGGGGGAGCGGAAGGTTTCACACCCAAATCTATACCCTTAGGACATAAGTCTGGCATATTTCGCAGAGAGAAAAAGGGCAATACATACGCTACTTCTACCCATTTCCCTTGCTTTTTACAGAACCGGTCTAATTGTAAAACAGTGTTATACTTAAGAGACCCTCCAACTGGCCACCGTTCGCCGTCCTCCAGTGGGTACCGCGGCCATGCAGTATCACATAGGAAGACCAGGTGTGTCTTCTTTAAGCCCTGGGGATCAAATCTATCCCAGTTTTTCAGGATACAGTTCAAAGGAGTGAGGCTGGAATTGTTAGCTCCCATCTGTAAGAGAGAAAAAAAGCGACCAGCGCCATTTTTTTTACCGGAGGCGTCCCTCCCTGCTCTAGATGGGGGTGTAGACAGACGTTACACCAAAAGCTTTTCCTTCCTGGTCGGACTTAGTCTGTCCCTTACCGACGCAGGCGTCACACTCGTCCCTCCCGGTTCTACCACCGAGACAGGGTGGGGCTGCACCAGGGGTAGACCTGATGGCATCCCTGACTGACGTCCAGCTCTTCACCTCGCTTGCCTTTGATGCCACCCGGGGCGCAATCAGAGTAACCTTTCGGAATGCCTCCCAAGCTAAGACCTCTGGGGGACACATTCGTCACCTAAGTGCCTGTGCACGACCCTGAGTACATTCCTGACCGCAATAAGACCGATACAAACATGAAACTGAGATGTTCCTTCCAAGCGTCACCACACCGGTATAAGAGCCTCCTCTGGTCCACTAAGAGCCAGCGTTACCAAAGGAAAAAACCATTGCAGTTCCAATCTGAGTAACCTTTAACCTCAGAGATGCTCTGGGAGTTGGAGCTCCATCTAGCTTCCGAACTTTCCATGTCTAGCGAGGCTAGGCGCCTCCTGACTACCAATTTAAGTTTGAGACCTAGGCCACAGTACAGCAGCAACATAGGTCACAAGTCCCTGGAAAGTCTATGATCCGATAGATTAGGTTAGTACTTCTAATTCCCAAGGAGTTATGAAATGGTCAAAGAGACCGAAAAGTTTGACCGAGAAAGGGGAGTTCGGTCCACACGCTTTGCCCGTTTCTGGTCAGTTCCCGAAGGAGACATTGGTTGCCTCTTGGCATTGGCAGGTTGGTATAAACCCCCGACAGGTTTCTGCCATAGCTTATGAGGTCACCGCGGGACCGCAGAGCAGGGCTCCTCACTTGCTTCGCTCAGGGCGTTTCATTCATTTACACAAGCACACCATAGAGTTAGTAAAGTACAGCGGAAAACGTGTTTGCTAGGAGAACAAAGAACTAGAGCTCCAAGCATCCTTACCTTGTCCTGAAGGATCCCGGACGAGCCCCCAAGATGAAAGGTTGCTGCTGAACGATAAGACGCGGGATTCTTGGCCTCCGGAGGAGACGAATTCAATCCGGGGCCAGAGACGAGGCTGGATCGCTCAGAGCTTTTGTGTAATAAAGTTTTATTAAAGTATAGAGAAAGCTTCTGACATAGGCATCAGAAGGGGGCAAAAGAGTACCCCCCTCCTAGTGTTTAGCTGTATGTTATATAGTCACTCACAGTCTGTTAATGAAATGAAAGGAATGTCATAAAATTTAGAATGGCATCAGATAATCCATCCCAGGCCATAAAACGATTGACTGGAATCTTGTAGAAGGGCAGAATACCAACAAATAGTTCCATTTACATAGATTAGGGGAACAATACCTGAGTAAGTAAGTTAGGCCGTTTGGCGGAACCAACTTGAAGGTAGAGTCTGGGGTTCATTAACATAGCTTAAGACAACATTTCCATACGAAAAAGGAATGTATTGGTTAACTCAAAGTCTGAGAGTAGTTAGCTTTAGGTGAGACCAGGTGTCATGGCAACACAGAATGTTAAGAGAAACCTCCTTTTAAATTTGTATAGAGAAGGAAAAACAGATCGCTGGTTTGTTTCTTCCTGCCGCTTAAGAGAGATAAAAATGTCTGGCACTTACAGCCTCTTTCCTCCATTTGGAGACCCCTGGCCTTCCTGCCTGTTACTCTCTCAATGGCAATTGGGACGCCTCTCCACGTGAGGCGGGAGACCCAGGGTCCCTTTCCACGTACCACAGGGATCCTGGGACTCCTATCCATTTTCAAGAGGAGTCAGGCATCGTCTCCTTTGGAAGCATTGATCTCCGCGGACCTCTCGAGTTTTCAAAGGATGTGAGGCCTCCGGTCATGATGAGGCGGAGAACTCGGTCTTTCTCTGTGGTCTCCACAGGGGATTCAGACATCCCTTCGTCTTGGGAGATGCAAGACGAGCCTGCATTCAATTCACTGCAGGGATATCCGGCCTTATTTCGAGTCAGAGCATCTCGGTGTCCATTGCACTTGAGGCCACAAACTCAGTGTCCCTCTCACATACCTGTAGCTGAGAGAAGCCTCCTCTTGAGGTGCTTATGGAAAGTTGGTATTCCTCTTGAGTCAAAGCCAGGGACTAACCTCTCATCTCGAGTTGATTTGAGGTCCACGGAGCCCTTTCGTGTTGCTCCAGTGACCTCAGGATCCCTCTAGACTTGAGACAGTGATCTTGGGTTTTCTCTGGAGTGCCATCAAGGAAATCCAGGCTCCTTTCACGTTTGATGTGGAACACGGAATTTTTCTGCACGCAGTGCAGGGGAATCGGGCCTCATCCAGCGGCGAGGGGGAAGTCTCATGGTTTTTCTCGAGTTGCGGCCAGAACTTGGGGTATATTCTCGAGTTACAACGGGGAGGGCCCTTCCAGACACGTGTTTGTTCAGCGACGTCAGGACTCCTGCCTAGGTGGGAGTGACACCTCGGGATTCTCCTCGAGTCTGGTATGGCAATGGGGACGCATCTCCACATGAGGCGGGAGACCCAGGGACCCTTTCCACGAGCCACAGGGATCCTGGGACTCCTATCCATTTTCAAGAGGAGTCAGGCATCGTCTCCTTTGGAAGCATTGATCTCCGAGGACCTCTCGAATTTTCAAAGGATGTGAGGCCTCCCGTCGCGATGAGGAGGAAAACTAGGTCTTTCTCTGTGGTCTCCACAGGGGATTCAGACATCCCTTCGTCTTGGGAGATGCAAGACGAGCCTGCATTCAATTCACTGCAGGGATATCCGGCCTTACTTCGAGTCAGAGCATCTCGGTGTCCATTCCACTTGAGGCCACAAACTCAGGGTCCCTCTCACATACCTATAGCTGAGAGAAGCCTTCTCTTGAGGTGCTTGTGGAAAGTTGATATTCCTCTTGAGTCGAAGCCAGGGAGTAAGCTCTCATCTCGAGTTGATTTGGGGTTCACGGAGCCCTTTCGTGTTGCTACAGTGACCTCAGGATCCCTCTAGACTAGAGACAGTGATCTTGGGTTTTCTCTGGAGTGCCATCAAGGAAATCAAGGCTCCTTTCACTTTTGATGTGGAATACGGAATTGCTCTGCACGCAGGGTAGGGAAATCGGGCCTCATCTCGCGGCGAGGGGGAAGTCTCATGGTTTTTCTCGAGTTGCGGCCGGAACCTGGGGTATATTCTCGAGTTACAACGGGGAGGGCCCTTCCAGACACGTGTTTGTTCAGCGACGTCAGGACTCCTGCCTAGGTGCGAGGGACACCTCCGGATTCTCCTCGAGTCTTGGTATGGCAATGGGGACGCATCTCCACGTGAGGCGGGAGACCCAGGGTCCCTTTCCACGTGCCACAGGGATCCTGGGACTCCTATCCATTTTCAAGAGAGTCAGGCATCGTCTCCTTTGGAAGCATTGATCTCCGCGGACCTCTCGAGTTTTCAAAGGATGTGAGGCCTCCGCTCGAGATGAGGCGGAGAATTAGGTCTTTCTCTGTGGTCTCCACAGGGGATTCAGACATCCCTTTGTCTTGGGAGATGCAAGACGAGCCTGCATTCAATTCACTGCAGGGATATCCGGCCTTACTTCGAGTCAGAGCATCTCGGTGTCCATTCCACTTGAGGCCACAAACTGAGGGGCCCTCTCACATACCTGTAGCTGAGAGAAGCCTCCTCTTGAGGTGCTTGTGGAAAGTTGGTATTCCTCTTGAGTCGAAGCCAGGGACTAAGCTCACATCTCGAGTTGATTTGGAGTCCACGGAGCCCTTTCGTGTTGCTCCAGTGACCTCAGGATCCCTCTAGACTTGAGACAGTGATCTTGGGTTTTCTCTGGAGTGCCATCAAGGAAATCAAGGCTCCTTTCACGTTTGATGTGGAATACGGAATTGCTCTGCACGGAAGGTAGGGGAATCGGGCCTCATCTCGCGGCGAGGGGGAAGTCTCATTGTTTTTCTCGAGTTGCGGCCGGAACCTGGGGTATATTCTCGAGTTACAACGGGGAGGGCCCTTCCAGACACGTGTTTGTTCAGCGACGTCAGGACTCCTGTCTAGGTGCGAGGGACACCTCGGGATTCTCCTCGAGTCTTGGCATTGCAATTGGGACGCGTATCCATGTGAGGCGGGAGACCCAGGGTCCCTTTCCACGTGCCACAGGGATCCTGGGACTCCTATCAATTTTCAAGAGGAGTCGGGCATCGTCTCCTTTGGAAGCATTGATCTCTGCAGACCTCTCGAGTTTTCAAAGGATGTGAGGCCTCCGGTCGCGATGAGGCGGAGAACTCGGTCTTTTTCTGTGGTCTCCACAGGGGATTCAGACATCCCTTCGTCTTGGGAGATGCAAGACGAGCTTGCATTCAAATCACTGCAGGGATATCCGGCCTTACTTCGAGTCAGAGCATCTCGGTGTCCATTCCACTTGAGGCCAGAAACTCAGGGTCCCTCAAATATACCTGTAGCTGAGAGAAGCCTCCTCTTGAGGTGCTTGTGGAAAGTTGGTATTCCTCTTGAGTCTAAGCCAGGGACTAAGCTCTCATCTCGAGTTGATTTGGGGTCCACGGAGCCCTTTCCTGTTGGTCCAGTGACCTCAGGATCCCTCTAGACTTGAGACAGTGATCTTGGGTTTTCTCTGGAGTTCCATCAAGGAAATCAAGGCTCCTTTCACGTTTGATGTGGAACACGGAATTGCTCTGCATGCAGTGCAGGGGAATCAGGCCTCAACTCGCGGCGAGGGGGAAATCTCATGGTTTTTCTCGAGTTGTGGCCGGAACCTGGGGTATATTCTCGAGTTACGATGGGTAGGGCCCTTCCAGACACGTGTTTGTTCAGCGACGTCAGGACTCCAGCCTAGGTGCGAGGGACACCTCGGGATTCTCCTCGAGTCTGGTATGGCAATGGGGACGCATCTCCACATGAGGCGGGAGACCCAGGGACCCTTTCCACGAGCCACAGGGATCCTGGGACTCCTATCCATTTTCAAGAGGAGTCAGGCATCGTCTCCTTTGGAAGCATTGATCTCCGAGGACCTCTCGAATTTTCAAAGGATGTGAGGCCTCCCGTCGCGATGAGGAGGAAAACTAGGTCTTTCTCTGTGGTCTCCACAGGGGATTCAGACATCCCTTCGTCTTGGGAGATGCAAGACGAGCCTGCATTCAATTCACTGCAGGGATATCCGGCCTTACTTCGAGTCAGAGCATCTCGGTGTCCATTCCACTTGAGGCCACAAACTCAGGGTCCCTCTCACATACCTATAGCTGAGAGAAGCCTTCTCTTGAGGTGCTTGTGGAAAGTTGATATTCCTCTTGAGTCGAAGCCAGGGAGTAAGCTCTCATCTCGAGTTGATTTGGGGTTCACGGAGCCCTTTCGTGTTGCTACAGTGACCTCAGGATCCCTCTAGACTAGAGACAGTGATCTTGGGTTTTCTCTGGAGTGCCATCAAGGAAATCAAGGCTCCTTTCACATTTGATGTGGAACACGGAATTGCTCTGCACGCAGTGCAGGGGAATCGGGCCTAATCTCGCGGCGAGGGGGAAGTCTCATGCTTTTTCTCGAGTTGCAGCCGGAACCTGGGGTATATTCTCGAGTTACGACGGGTAGGGCCCTACCAGACACGTGTTTGTTCAGCGACGTCAGGACTCCAGCCTAGGTGCGAGGGACACCTCGGGATTCTCCTCGAGTCTTGGCATGGCAATTGGGACGCGTCTCCACGTGAGGCGGGAGACCCAGGGTCTCTTTCCACGTGCCACAGGGTTCCTGGGACTCGTATCCATTTTCAAGAGGAGTCAGGCATCGTCTGCTTTGGAAACATTGATCTTCGCGGACCTCTCGAGTTTTCAAAGGATGTGAGGCCTCCGGTCATGATGAGGTGGAGAACTCGGTCTTTCTCTGTGGTCTCCACAGGGGATTCAGACATCCCTTCGTCTTGGGAGATGCAAGACGAGCCTGCATTCAATTCACTGCAGGGATATCCGGCCTTATTTCGAGTCAGAGCATCTCGGTGTCCATTGCACTTGAGGCCACAAACTCAGTGTCCCTCTCACATACCTGTAGCTGAGAGAAGCCTCCTCTTGAGGTGCTTATGGAAAGTTGGTATTCCTCTTGAGTCAAAGCCAGGAACTAACCTCTCATCTCGAGTTGATTTGAGGTCCACGGAGCCCTTTCGTGTTGCTCCAGTGACCTCAGGATCCCTCTAGACTTGAGACAGTGATCTTGGGTTTTCTCTGGAGTGCCATCAAGGAAATCCAGGCTCCTTTCACGTTTGATGTGGAACACGGAATTTTTCTGCACGCAGTGCAGGGGAATCGGGCCTCATCCAGCGGCGAGGGGGAAGTCTCATGGTTTTTCTCGAGTTGCGGCCAGAACTTGGGGTATATTCTCGAGTTACAACGGGGAGGGCCCTTCCAGACACGTGTTTGTTCAGCGACGTCAGGACTCCTGCCTAGGTGGGAGTGACACCTCGGGATTCTCCTCGAGTCTGGTATGGCAATGGGGACGCATCTCCACATGAGGCGGGAGGCCCAGGGACCCTTTCCACGAGCCACAGGGATCCTGGGACTCCTATCCATTTTCAAGAGGAGTCAGGCATCGTCTCCTTTGGAAGCATTGATCTCCGTGGACCTCTCGAATTTTCAAAGGATGTGAGGCCTCCCGTCGCGATGAGGAGGAAAACTAGGTCTTTCTCTGTGGTCTCCACAGGGGATTCAGACATCCCTTCGTCTTGGGAGATGCAAGACGAGCCTGCATTCAATTCACTGCAGGGATATCCGGCCTTACTTCGAGTCAGAGCATCTCGGTGTCCATTCCACTTGAGGCCACAAACTCAGGGTCCCTCTCACATACCTATAGCTGAGAGAAGCCTTCTCTTGAGGTGCTTGTGGAAAGTTGATATTCCTCTTGAGTCGAAGCCAGGGAGTAAGCTCTCATCTCGAGTTGATTTGGGGTTCACGGAGCCCTTTCGTGTTGCTACAGTGACCTCAGGATCCCTCTAGACTAGAGACAGTGATCTTGGGTTTTCTCTGGAGTGCCATCAAGGAAATCAAGGCTCCTTTCACTTTTGATGTGGAATACGGAATTGCTCTGCACGCAGGGTAGGGAAATCGGGCCTCATCTCGCGGCGAGGGGGAAGTCTCATGGTTTTTCTCGAGTTGCGGCTGGAACCTGGGGTATATTCTCGAGTTACAACGGGGAGGGCCCTTCCAGACACGTGTTTGTTCAGCGACGTCAGGACTCTTGCCTAGGTGCGAGGGACACCTCCGGATTCTCCTCGAGTCTTGGTATGGCAATGGGGACGCATCTCCACGTGAGGTGGGAGACCCAGGGTCCCTTTCCACGTGCCACAGGGATCCTGGGACTCCTATCCATTTTCAAGAGGAGTCAGGCATCGTCTCCTTTGGAAGCATTGATCTCCGCGGACCTCTCGAGTTTTCAAAGGATGTGAGGCCTCCGCTCGAGATGAGGCGGAGAATTAGGTCTTTCTCTGTGGTCTCCACAGGGGATTCAGACATCCCTTTGTCTTGGGAGATGCAAGACGAGCCTGCATTCAATTCACTGCAGGGATATCCGGCCTTACTTCGAGTCAGAGCATCTCGGTGTCCATTCCACTTGAGGCCACAAACTCAGGGGCCCTCTCACATACCTGTAGCTGAGAGAAGCCTCCTCTTGAGGTGCTTGTGGAAAGTTGGTATTCCTCTTGAGTTGAAGCCAGGGACTAAGCTCTCATCTCGAGTTGATTTGGAGGCCACGGAGCCCTTTCGTGTTGCTCCTCTGACCTCAGGATCCCTCTAGACTTGAGACAGTGATCTTGAGTTTTCTCTGCAGTGCCATCAAGGAAATCAAGGCTCCTTTCACGTTTGATGTGGAATACGGAATTGCTCTGCACGCAGGGTATGGGAATCGGGCCTCATCTCGCGGCGAGTGGGAAGTCTCATGGTTTTTCTCGAGTTGCGGCCGGAACCTGGGATATATTCTCGAGTTACAACGGGGAGGGCCCTTCCAGACAAGTGTTTGTTCAGCGACGTCAGGACTCCTGCCTAGGTGCGAGGGACACCTCGGGATTCTCCTCGAGTCTTGGCATTGCAATTGGGACGCGTATCCACGTGAGGCGGGAGACCCAGGGTCCCTTTCCCCGTGCCACAGGGATCCTGGGACTCCTATCCATTTTCAAGAGGAGTCGGGCATCGTCTCCTTTGGAAGCATTGATCTCTGCAGACCTCTCGAGTTTTCAAAGGATGTGAGGCCTCCGGTCGCGATGAGGCGGAGAATTAGGTCTTTCTCTGTGGTCTCCACAGGGGATTCAGACATCCCTTCATCTTGGGAAAGGCAAGACGAGCCTGCATTCAATTCACTGCAGGGATATCCGGCCTTACTTCGAGTCAGAGCATCTCGGTGTCCATTCCACTTGAGGCCACAAACTCAGGGGCCCTCTCACATACCTGTAGCTGAGAGAAGCCTCCTCTTGAGGTGCTTGTGGAAAGTTGGTATTCCTCTTGAGTCGAAGCCAGGGACTAAGCTCACATCTCGAGTTGATTTGGAGTCCACGGAGCCCTTTCGTGTTGCTCCAGTGACCTCAGGATCCCTCTAGACTTGAGACAGTGATCTTGGGTTTTCTCTGGAGTGCCATCAAGGAAATCAAGGCTCCTTTCACGTTTGATGTGGAATACGGAATTGCTCTGCACGGAAGGTAGGGGAATCGGGCCTCATCTCGCGGCGAGGGGGAAGTCTCATTGTTTTTCTCGAGTTGCGGCCGGAACCTGGGGTATATTCTCGAGTTACAACGGGGAGGGCCCTTCCAGACACGTGTTTGTTCAGCGACCTCAGGACTCCTGTCTAGGTGCGAGGGACACCTCGGGATTCTCCTCGAGTCTTGGCATTGCAATTGGGACGCGTATCCATGTGAGGCGGGAGACCCAGGGTCCCTTTCCACGTGCCACAGGGATCCTGGGACTCCTATCAATTTTCAAGAGGAGTCGGGCATCGTCTCCTTTGGAAGCATTGATCTCTGCAGACCTCTCGAGTTTTCAAAGGATGTGAGGCCTCCGGTCTCGATGAGGCGGAGAACTCGGTCTTTTTCTGTGGTCTCCACAGGGGATTCAGACATCCCTTTGTCTTGGGAGATGCAAGACGAGCCTGCATTCAATTCACTGCAGGGATATCCGGCCTTACTTCGAGTCAGAGCATCTCGGTGTCCATTCCACTTGAGGCCACAAACTCAGGGTCCCTCTCACATACCTGTAGCTGAGAGAAGCCTCCTCTTGAGGTGCTTGTGGAAAGTTGGTATTCCTCTTGAGTTGAAGCCAGGGACTAAGCTCTCATCTCGAGTTGATTTGGAGGCCACGGAGCCCTTTCGTGTTGCTCCTCTGACCTCAGGATCCCTCTAGACTTGAGACAGTGATCTTGGGTTTTCTCTGGAGTGCCATCAAGGAAATCAAGGCTCCTTTCACGTTTGATGTGGAATACGGAATTGCTCTGCACGCAGGGTATGGGAATCGGGCCTCATCTCGCGGCGAGTGGGAAGTCTCATGGTTTTTCTCGAGTTGCGGCCAGAACCTGGGGTATATTCTCGAGTTACAACGGGGAGGGCCCTTCCAGACAAGTGTTTGTTCAGCGACGTCAGGACTCCTGCCTAGGTGCGAGGGACACCTCGGGATTCTCCTCGAGTCTTGGCATTGCAATTGGGACGCGTATCCACGTGAGGCGGGAGACTCAGGGTCCCTTTCCCCGTGCCACAGGGATCCTGGGACTCCTATCCATTTTCAAGAGGAGTCAGGCATCGTCTCCTTTGGAAGCATTGATCTCCGCATACCTCTCGAATTTTCAAAGGATGTGAGGCCTCCGGTCGCGATGAGTCGGAGGACTAGGTCTTTCTCTTTCGCCTCCACAGCGGATTCAGACAACCCTTCGTCCTGGGAGATGCAAGACGAGCCTGCATTCAATTCACTGCAGGGATATCCGGCCTTACTTCGAGTAGGAGCATCTCGGTGTCCATTCCACTTGAGGCCACAAACTCAGGATTCCTCTCACATACCTGTAACTGAGAGAAGCCTCCTCTTGAGGTGCTTGTGGAAAGTTGGTATTCCTCTTGAGTCGAAGCCAGGGACTAAGCTCTCATCTCGAGTTGATTTGGGGTCCACGGAGCCCTTTCCTGTTGGTCCAGTGACCTCAGGATCCCTCTAGACTTGAGACAGTGATCTTGGGTTTTCTCTGCAGTGCCATCAAGGAAATCAAGGCTCCTTTCACGTTTGATGTGGAACACGGAATTGCTCTGCATGCAGTGCAGGGGAATCGGGCCTCAACTCGCGGCGAGGGGGAAATCTCATGGTTTTTCTCGAGTTGCGGCCGGAACCTGGGGTATATTCTCGAGTTACGACGGGGAGGGCCCTTCCAGACACGTGTTTGTTCAGCGACGTCAGGACTCCAGCCTAGGTGCGAGGGACACCTCGGGATTCTCCTCGAGTCTTGGCATGGCAATTGGGACGCGTCTCCACGTGAGGCGGGAGACCCAGGGTCTCTTTCCACGTGCCACATCGTTCCTGGGACTCGTATCCATTTTCAAGGGGAGTCAGACATCGTCTGCTTTGGAAGCATTGATCTCCGTGTACCTCTCGAGTTTTCAAAGGATGTGAGGCCTCCGGTCATGATGAGGCGGAGAACTCGGTCTTTCTCTGTGGTCTCCACAGGGGATTCAGACATCCCTTCGTCTTGGGAGATGCAAGACGAGCCTGCATTCAATTCACTGCAGGGATATCCGGCCTTATTTCGAGTCAGAGCATCTCGGTGTCCATTCCACTTGAGGCCACAAACTCAGTGTCCCTCTCACATACCTGTAGCTGAGAGAAGCCTCCTCTTGAGGTGCTTATGGAAAGTTGGTATTCCTCTTGAGTCAAAGCCAGGGACTAACCTCTCATCTCGAGTTGATTTGAGGTCCACGGAGCCCTTTCGTGTTGCTCCAGTGACCTCAGGATCCCTCTAGACTTGAGACAGTGATCTTGGGTTTTCTCTGGAGTGCCATCAAGGAAATCCAGGCTCCTTTCACGTTTGATGTGGAACACGGAATTTTTCTGCACGCAGTGCAGGGGAATCGGGCCTCATCCAGCGGCGAGGGGGAAGTCTCATGGTTTTTCTCGAGTTGCGGCCAGAACTTGGGGTATATTCTCGAGTTACAACGGGGAGGGCCCTTCCAGACACGTGTTTGTTCAGCGACGTCAGGACTCCTGCCTAGGTGGGAGTGACACCTCGGGATTCTCCTCGAGTCTGGTATGGCAATGGGGACGCATCTCCACATGAGGCGGGAGACCCAGGGACCCTTTCCACGAGCCACAGGGATCCTGGGACTCCTATCCATTTTCAAGAGGAGTCAGGCATCGTCTCCTTTGGAAGCATTGATCTAGGTGGACCTCTCGAATTTTCAAAGGATGTGAGGCCTCCCGTCGCGATGAGGAGGAAAACTAGGTCTTTCTCTGTGGTCTCCACAGGGGATTCAGACATCCCTTCGTCTTGGGAGATGCAAGACGAGCCTGCATTCAATTCACTGCAGGGATATCCGGCCTTACTTCGAGTCAGAGCATCTCGGTGTCCATTCCACTTGAGGCCACAAACTCAGGGTCCCTCTCACATACCTATAGCTGAGAGAAGCCTTCTCTTGAGGTGCTTGTGGAAAGTTGATATTCCTCTTGAGTCGAAGCCAGGGAGTAAGCTCTCATCTCGAGTTGATTTGGGGTTCACGGAGCCCTTTCGTGTTGCTACAGTGACCTCAGGATCCCTCTAGACTAGAGACAGTGATCTTGGGTTTTCTCTGGAGTGCCATCAAGGAAATCAAGGCTCCTTTCACTTTTGATGTGGAAAACGGAATTGCTCTGCACGCAGGGTAGGGAAATCGGGCCTCATCTCGCGGCGAGGGGGAAGTCTCATGGTTTTTCTCGAGTTGCGGCCGGAACCTGGGGTATATACTCGAGTTACAAAGGGGAGGGCCCTTCCAGACACGTGTTTGTTCAGCGACGTCAGGACTCCTGCCTAGGTGCGAGGGACACCTCCGGATTCTCCTCGAGTCTTGGTATGGCAATGGGGACGCATCTCGACGTGAGGCGGGAGACCCAGGGTCCCTTTCCACGTGCCACAGGGATCCTGGGACTCCTATCCATTTTCAAGAGGAGTCAGGCATCGTCTCCTTTGGAAGCATTGATCTCCGCGGACCTCTCGAGTTTTCAAAGGATGTGAGGCCTCCGCTCGAGATGAGGCGGAGAATTAGGTCTTTCTCTGTGGTCTCCACAGGGGATTCAGACATCCCTTTGTCTTGGGAGATGCAAGACGAGCCTGCATTCAATTCACTGCAGGGATATCCGGCCTTACTTCGAGTCAGAGCATCTCGGTGTCCATTCCACTTGAGGCCACAAACTCAGGGGCCCTCTCACATACCTGTAGCTGAGAGAAGCCTCCTCTTGAGGTGCTTGTGGAAAGTTGGTATTCCTCTTGAGTTGAAGCCAGGGACTAAGCTCTCATCTCGAGTTGATTTGGAGGCCACGGAGCCCTTTCGTGTTGCTCCTCTGACCTCAGGATCCCTCTAGACTTGAGACAGTGATCTTGGGTTTTCTCTGGAGTGCCATCAAGGAAATCAAGGCTCCTTTCACGTTTGATGTGGAATACGGAATTGCTCTGCACGCAGGGTATGGGAATCGGGCCTCATCTCGCGGCGAGTGGGAAGTCTCATGGTTTTTCTCGAGTTGCGGCCAGAACCTGGGGTATATTCTCGAGTTACAACGGGGAGGGCCCTTCCAGACAAGTGTTTGTTCAGCGACGTCAGGACTCCTGCCTAGGTGCGAGGGACACCTCGGGATTCTCCTCGAGTCTTGGCATTGCAATTGGGACGCGTATCCACGTGAGGCGGGAGACCCAGGGTCCCTTTCCCCGTGCCACAGGGATCCTGGGACTCCTATCCATTTTCAAGAGGAGTCAGGCATCGTCTCCTTTGGAAGCATTGATCTCCGCATACCTCTCGAATTTTCAAAGGATGTGAGGCCTCCGGTCGCGATGAGTCGGAGGACTTGGTCTTTCTCTTTCGCCTCCACAGCGGATTCAGACAACCCTTCGTCCTGGGAGATGCAAGACGAGCCTGCATTCAATTCACTGCAGGGATATCCGGCCTTACTTCGAGTAGGAGCATCTCGGTGTCCATTCCACTTGAGGCCACAAACTCAGGGTTCCTCTCACATACCTGTAACTGAGAGAAGCCTCCTCTTGAGGTGCTTGTGGAAAGTTGGTATTCCTCTTGAGTCGAAGCCAGGGACTAAGCTCTCATCTCGAGTTGATTTGGGGTCCACGGAGCCCTTTCCTGTTGGTCCAGTGACCTCAGGATCCCTCTAGACTTGAGACAGTGATCTTGGGTTTTCTCTGCAGTGCCATCAAGGAAATCAAGGCTCCTTTCACGTTTGATGTGGAACACGGAATTGCTCTGCATGCAGTGCAGGGGAATCGGGCCTCAACTCGCGGCGAGGGGGAAATCTCATGGTTTTTCTCGAGTTGCGGCCGGAACCTGGGGTATATTCTCGAGTTACGACGGGGAGGGCCCTTCCAGACACGTGTTTGTTCAGTGACGTCAGGACTCCAGCCTAGGTGCGAGGGACACCTCGGGATTCTCCTCGAGTCTTGGCATGGCAATTGGGACGCGTCTCCACGTGAGGCGGGAGACCCAGGGTCTCTTTCCACGTGCCACATGGTTCCTGGGACTCGTATCCATTTTCAAGGGGAGTCAGACATCGTCTGCTTTGGAAGCATTGATCTCCGTATACCTCTCGAGTTTTCAAAGGATGTGAGGCCTCCGGTCATGATGAGGCGGAGAACTCGGTCTTTCTCTGTGGTCTCCACAGGGGATTCAGACATCCCTTCGTCTTGGGAGATGCAAGACGAGCCTGCATTCAATTCACTGCAGGGATATCCGGCCTTATTTCGAGTCAGAGCATCTCGGTGTCCATTCCACTTGAGGCCACAAACTCAGTGTCCCTCTCACATACCTGTAGCTGAGAGAAGCCTCCTCTTGAGGTGCTTATGGAAAGTTGGTATTCCTCTTGAGTCAAAGCCAGGGACTAACCTCTCATCTCGAGTTGATTTGAGGTCCACGGAGCCCTTTCGTGTTGCTCCAGTGACCTCAGGATCCCTCTAGACTTGAGACAGTGATCTTGGGTTTTCTCTGGAGTGCCATCAAGGAAATCCAGGCTCCTTTCACGTTTGATGTGGAACACGGAATTTTTCTGCACGCAGTGCAGGGGAATCGGGCCTCATCCAGCGGCGAGGGGGAAGTCTCATGGTTTTTCTCGAGTTGCGGCCAGAACTTGGGGTATATTCTCGAGTTACAACGGGGAGGGCCCTTCCAGACACGTGTTTGTTCAGCGACGTCAGGACTCCTGCCTAGGTGGGAGTGACACCTCGGGATTCTCCTCGAGTCTGGTATGGCAATGGGGACGCATCTCCACATGAGGCGGGAGACCCAGGGACCCTTTCCACGAGCCACAGGGATCCTGGGACTCCTATCCATTTTCAAGAGGAGTCAGGCATCGTCTCCTTTGGAAGCATTGATCTCCGTGGACCTCTCGAATTTTCAAAGGATGTGAGGCCTCCCGTCGCGATGAGGAGGAAAACTAGGTCTTTCTCTGTGGTCTCCACAGGGGATTCAGACATCCCTTCGTCTTGGGAGATGCAAGACGAGCCTGCATTCAATTCACTGCAGGGATATCCGGCCTTACTTCGAGTCAGAGCATCTCGGTGTCCATTCCACTTGAGGCCACAAACTCAGGGTCCCTCTCACATACCTATAGCTGAGAGAAGCCTTCTCTTGAGGTGCTTGTGGAAAGTTGATATTCCTCTTGAGTCGAAGCCAGGGAGTAAGCTCTCATCTCGAGTTGATTTGGGGTTCACGGAGCCCTTTCGTGTTGCTACAGTGACCTCAGGATCCCTCTAGACTAGAGACAGTGATCTTGGGTTTTCTCTGGAGTGCCATCAAGGAAATCAAGGCTCCTTTCACTTTTGATGTGGAAAACGGAATTGCTCTGCACGCAGGGTAGGGAAATCGGGCCTCATCTCGCGGCGAGGGGGAAGTCTCATGGTTTTTCTCGAGTTGCGGCCGGAACCTGGGGTATATACTCGAGTTACAACGGGGAGGGCCCTTCCAGACACGTGTTTGTTCAGCGACGTCAGGACTCCTGCCTAGGTGCGAGGGACACCTCCGGATTCTCCTCGAGTCTTGGTATGGCAATGGGGACGCATCTCCTCGTGAGGCGGGAGACCCAGGGTCCCTTTCCACGTGCCACAGGGATCCTGGGACTCCTATCCATTTTCAAGAGGAGTCAGGCATCGTCTCCTTTGGAAGCATTGATCTCCGCGGACCTCTCGAGTTTTCAAAGGATGTGAGGCCTCCGCTCGAGATGAGGCGGAGAATTAGGTCTTTCTCTGTGGTCTCCACAGGGGATTCAGACATCCCTTTGTCTTGGGAGATGCAAGACGAGCCTGCATTCAATTCACTGCAGGGATATCCGGCCTTACTTCGAGTCAGAGCATCTCGGTGTCCATTCCACTTGAGGCCACAAACTCAGGGGCCCTCTCACATACCTGTAGCTGAGAGAAGCCTCCTCTTGAGGTGCTTGTGGAAAGTTGGTATTCCTCTTGAGTTGAAGCCAGGGACTAAGCTCTCATCTCGAGTTGATTTGGAGGCCACGGAGCCCTTTCGTGTTGCTCCTCTGACCTCAGGATCCCTCTAGACTTGAGACAGTGATCTTGGGTTTTCTCTGGAGTGCCATCAAGGAAATCAAGGCTCCTTTCACGTTTGATGTGGAATACGGAATTGCTCTGCACGCAGGGTATGGGAATCGGGCCTCATCTCGCGGCGAGTGGGAAGTCTCATGGTTTTTCTCGAGTTGCGGCCAGAACCTGGGGTATATTCTCGAGTTACAACGGGGAGGGCCCTTCCAGACAAGTGTTTGTTCAGCGACGTCAGGACTCCTGCCTAGGTGCGAGGGACACCTCGGGATTCTCCTCGAGTCTTGGCATTGCAATTGGGACGCGTATCCACGTGAGGCGGGAGACCCAGGGTCCCTTTCCCCGTGCCACAGGGATCCTGGGACTCCTATCCATTTTCAAGAGGAGTCAGGCATCGTCTCCTTTGGAAGCATTGATCTCCACATACCTCTCGAATTTTCAAAGGATGTGAGGCCTCCGGTCGCGATGAGTCGGAGGACTAGGTCTTTCTCTTTCGCCTCCACAGCGGATTCAGACAACCCTTCGTCCTGGGAGATGCAAGACGAGCCTGCATTCAATTCACTGCAGGGATATCCGGCCTTACTTCGAGTAGGAGCATCTCGGTGTCCATTCCACTTGAGGCCACAAACTCAGGGTTCCTCTCACATACCTGTAACTGAGAGAAGCCTCCTCTTGAGGTGCTTGTGGAAAGTTGGTATTCCTCTTGAGTCGAAGCCAGGGACTAAGCTCTCATCTCGAGTTGATTTGGGGTCCACGGAGCCCTTTCCTGTTGGTCCAGTGACCTCAGGATCCCTCTAGACTTGAGACAGTGATCTTGGGTTTTCTCTGCAGTGCCATCAAGGAAATCAAGGCTCCTTTCACGTTTGATGTGGAACACGGAATTGCTCTGCATGCAGTGCAGGGGAATCGGGCCTCAACTCGCGGCGAGGGGGAAATCTCATGGTTTTTCTCGAGTTGCGGCCGGAACCTGGGGTATATTCTCGAGTTACGACGGGGAGGGCCCTTCCAGACACGTGTTTGTTCAGCGACGTCAGGACTCCGGCCTAGGTGCGAGGGACACCTCGGGATTCTCCTCGAGTCTTGGCATGGCAATTGGGACGCGTCTCCACGTGAGGCGGGAGACCCAGGGTCTCTTTCCACGTGCCACATGGTTCCTGGGACTCGTATCCATTTTCAAGGGGAGTCAGACATCGTCTGCTTTGGAAGCATTGATCTCCGTGTACCTCTCGAGTTTTCAAAGGATGTGAGGCCTCCGGTCATGATGAGGCGGAGAACTCGGTCTTTCTCTGTGGTCTCCACAGGGGATTCAGACATCCCTTCGTCTTGGGAGATGCAAGACGAGCCTGCATTCAATTCACTGCAGGGATATCCGGCCTTATTTCGAGTCAGAGCATCTCGGTGTCCATTGCACTTGAGGCCACAAACTCAGGGTCAATCTCACATACCTGTAGCTGAGAGAAGCCTCCTCTTGAGGTGCTTATGGAAAGTTGGTATTCCTCTTGAGTCGAAGCCAGGGACTAAGCTCTCATCTCGAGTTGATTTGTTGTCCACGGAGCCCTTTCGTGTTGCTCCAGTGACCTCAGGATCGCTCTAGACTTGAGACATTGATCTTGGGTTTTCTCTGGAGTGCCATGAAGGAAATCAAGTCTCCTTTCACGTTTGATGTGGAACACGGAATTTTTCTGCACGCAGTGCAGGGGAATCGGGCCTCATCCAGGGGCGAGGGGGAAGTCTCATGGTTTTTCTCGAGTTGCGGCCAGAACCTGGGGTACATTCTCGATTTACAACGGGGAGGGCCCTTCCAGACACGTGTTTGTTCAGCGACGTCAGGACTCCTGCCTAGGTGCGAGGGACACCTCGGGATTCTCCTCGAGTCTTGGTATGGCAATGGGGACGCATCTCCACATGAGGCGGGAGAACCATGGTCCCTTTCCACGTGACACAGGGATCCTGGGACTCCTATCCATTTTCAAGAGGAGTCAGGCATGGTCTACTTTGGAAGCATTGATCTCCGCGGACCTCTCGAATTTTCAAAGGATGTGACGCCTCCGGTCACGATGAGGCGGAAAATTAGGTCTTTCTCTGTGGTCTCCACAGGGGATTCAGACATCCCTTCGTCTTGGGAGATGCAAGACGAGCCTGCATTCAATTCAATGCAGGGATATCCGGCCTTAATTCGAGTCAGAGCATCTCGGTGTCCATTCCACTTGAGGCCACAAACTCAGGGTCCCTCTCACATACCTGTAGCTGAGAGAAGCCTCCTCTTGAGGTGCTTGTGGAAAGTTGATATTCCTCTTGAGTCAAAGGCAGGGACTAAGCTCTCATCTCGAGTTGATTTGGGGTCCACGGAGCCCTTTCGTGTTGCTCCAGTGACCTCAGGATCCCTCTAGACTTGACACAGTGATCTTGGGTTTTCTCTGGAGTGCCATCAAGGAAATCAAGGCTCCTTTCACGTTTGATGTGGAACACGGAAATGCTCTGCACGCAGTGCAGGGGAATCGGGCCTCATCTCGCCGCGAGGGGGAAGTCTCATGGTTTTTCTCGAGTTGCGGCCGGAACCTGGGGTATATTCTCGAGTTATGACGGGGAGGGCCCTTCCAGACACGTGTTTGTTCAGCGACGTCAGGACTCCTGCCTAGGTGCGAGGGACACCTCGGGATTCTCCGCGAGTCTTGGCATGGCAATAGGGACGCCTCTCCACGTGAGGCGGGAGACCCAGGGTCCCTTTCCACGTGCCACAGTGATCCTGGGACTCCTATCCATTTTCAAGAGGAGTCAGGCATCGTCTCCTTTGGAAGCATTGATCTCCGCGGACCTCTCGAGTTTTCAAAGGATGTGAGGCCTCCGCTCGAGATGAGGCGGAGAACTCGGTCTTTCTCTGTCATCTCCAGAGGGGATTCAGACATCCCTTCCTCTTGGGAGATGCAAGACGAGCCTGCATTGAATTCACTGCAGGGATATCCGGCTTTACTTCGAGTCAGAGCATCTCGGTGTCCATTCCACTTGAGGCCACAAACTCAGGGTCCCTCTCACATACCTATAGCTGAGAGAAGCCTCCTCTTGAGGTGCTTGTGGAAAGTTGATATTCCTCTTGAGTCGAAGCCAGTGACTAAGCTCTCATCTCGAGTTGATTTGGGGTTCACGGAGCCCTTTCGTGTTGCTACAGTGACCTCAGGATCCCTCTAGACTAGAGACAGTGATCTTGGGTTTTCTCTGGAGTGCCATCAAGGAAATCAAGGCTCCTTTCACTTTTGATGTGGAATACGGAATTGCTCTGCACGCAGGGTAGGGAAATCGGGCCTCATCTCGCGGCGAGGGGGAAGTCTCTTGGTTTTTCTCGAGTTGCGGCCGGAACCTGGGGTATATTCTCGAGTTACAACGGGGAGGGCCCTTCCAGACACGTGTTTTTTCAGCGACGTCAGAACTCCTGCCTAGGTGCGAGGGACACCTCGGGATTCTCCTCGAGTCTTGGTATGGCAATGGGGACGCATCTCCACGTGAGGCGGGAGACCCAGGGTCCCTTTCCACGTGCCACAGCAATCCTGGGACTCCTATCCATTTTCAAGAGGAGTCAGGCATCGTCTCCTTTGGAAGCATTGATCTCCGCGGACCTCTCGAACTTTCAAAGTATGTGAGGCCTCCGGTCGCGATGAGGCGGAAAATTAGGTCTTTCTCTGTGGTCTCCACAGGGGATTCAGACATCCCTTCGTCTTGGGAGATGCAAGACGAGCCTGCATTCAATTCACTGCAGGGATATCCGGCCTTACTTCGAGTCAGAGCATCTCGGTTTCCATTCCACTTGAGGCCACAAACTCAGGGGCCCTCTCACATACCTGTAGCTGAGAGAAGCCTCCTCTTGAGGTGTTTGTGGAAAGTTGTTATTCCTCTTGATTCGAAGCCAGGGACTAAGCTCTCATCTCGAGTTGATTTGGGGTCGACGGAGCCCTTTCGTGTTGCTCCAGTGACCTCAGGATCCCTCTAGACTAGAGACAGTGATCTTGGGTTTTCTCTGGAGTGCCATCAAGGAAATCAAGGCTCCTTTCACTTTTGATGTGGAATACGGTATTGCTCTGCACGCAGGGCAGGGGAATCGGGCCTCGTCTCGCGGCGAGGGGGAAGTCTCATGGTTTTTCTCGAGTTGCGGCCGGAACCTGGGGTATATTCTCGAGTTACAATGGGGACGGCCCTTCCAGACACCTGTTTGTTCAGCGACGTCAGGATTCCTGCCTAGGTGCGAGGGACACCTCGGGATTCTCCTTGACTCTTGGCATGGCAATTGGGACGCCTCTCCACGTGAGGCGGGAGACCCAGGTTCCCTTTCCACGTGCAACAGGGATCTTGGGACTCCTATCCATTTTCTAGAGGAGTCAGGCATCGTCTCCTTTGGAAGCATTGATCTCTGCAGACCTCTCGAATTTTCAAAGGATGTGAGGCCTCCGCTCGAGATGAGGCGGAGAACTCGGTCTTTCTCTGTGGTCTCCACAGGGAATTCAGACATCCCTTCGTCTTGGGAGATGCAAGACGAGCCTGCATTCAATTCACTGCAGGGATATCCGGCCTTACTTCGATTCAGAGCATCTCGGTGTCCATTCCACTTGAGGCCACATACTCAGGGTCCCTCAAATATACCTGTAGCTGAGAGAAGCCTCCTCTTGAGGTGCTTGTGGAAAGTTGGTATTCCTCTTGAGTCTAAGCCAGGGACTAAGCTCTCATCTTGAGTTGATTTGGGGTCCACGGAGCCCTTTAGTGTTGCTCCAGTGACCTCAGGATACCTCTAGACTTGAGACAGTGATCTTGGGTTTTCTCTGGAGTGCCATCAAGGAAATCAAGGCTCCTTTCACGTTTGATGTGGAACACGGAATTGCTCTGCATGCAGTGCAGGGGAATCGGGCCTCAACTCGCGGCGAGGGGGAAATCTCATGGTTTTTCTCGAGTTGCGGCCGGAACCTGGGGTATATTCTCGAGTTACGACGGGGAGGGCCCTTCCAGACACGTGTTTGTTCAGCTACGTCAGGACTCCTGCCTACGTGCGAGGGACACCTCGGGATTCTCCTCGAGTCTTGGCATGGCAATTTGGACGCGTCTCCACGTGAGGCGGGAGACCCAGGGTCCCTTTCCACGTGCCACAGTTATCCTGGGACTCCTATCCATTTTCAAGAGGAGTCCGGCATCGTCTCCTTTGGAAGCATTGATCTCCGCGGACCTCTCGAGTTTTCAAAGGATGTGAGGCCTCCGATCGCGAAGAGTCGGAGGACTAGGTCTTTCTCTTTCGCCTCCACAGCGGATTCAGACAACCCTTCGTCTTGGGAGATGCAAGACGAGCCTGCATTCAATTCACTGCAGGGATATCAGGCCTTATTTCGAGTCAGAGCATCTCGGTGTCCATTGCATTTGAGGCCACAAACTCAGGGTCCCTCTCACATACCTGTAGCTGAGAGAAGCCTCCTCTTGAGGTGCTTGTGGAAAGTTGATATTCCTCTTGAGTCAAAGGCAGGGACTAAGCTCTCATCTCGAGTTGATTTGGGGTCCAAGGAGACCTTTCCTGTTGCTACAGTGACCTCAGGATCCCTCTAGACTTGAGACAGTGATCTTGGGTTTTCTCTGGAGTGCCATCAAGGAAATCAAGGCTCCTATCACGTTTGATGTGGAACACGGAATTGCTCTGCATGCAGTGCAGGGTAATCGGGCCGCAACTCGCGGCAAGGGGGAAATCTCCTGGTTTTTCACGAGTTGCGGCCGGAACCTGGGGTATATTCTCGAGTTATGACGGGGAGTGCCCTTCCAGACACGTGTTTTTCAGTGACGTCAAGACTCCAGCCTAGGTGCGAGGGACACCTCGGTATTCTCCTCGAGTCTTGGCATGGCAATTGGGACGCGTATCCACGTGAGGCGGGAGACCCAGGATCCCTTTCCACGTGCCACAGGGATCCTGGGACTCCTATCCATTTTCAAGAGGAGTCAGGCATCGTCTCCTTTGGAAGCATTGATCTCCACATACCTCTCGAATTTTCAAAGGATGTGAGGCCTCCGCTCGCGATGAGGCGGAGAATTAGGTCTTTCTCTGTGGTCTCCACAGGGGATTCAGACATCCCTTCGTCTTGGGAGATGCAAGACGAGCCTGCATTCAATTCACTGCAGGGATATCCGGCCTTACTTCGAGTCAGAGCATCTCGGTGTCCATTCCACTTGAGGCCACAAACTCAGGGGCCCTCTCACATACCTGTAGCTGAGAGAAGCCTCCTCTTGAGGTGTTTGTGGAAAGTTGGTATTCCTCTTGATTCGAAGCCAGGGACTAAGCTCTCATCTCGACTTGATTTGGGGTCGACGGAGCCCTTTCGTGTTGCTCCAGTGACCTCAGGATCCCTCTAGACTAGAGACAGTGATCTTGGGTTTTCTCTGGAGTGCCATCAAGGAAATCAAGGCTCCTTTCACTTTTGATGTGGAATACGGTAATGCTCTGCACGCAGGGCAGGGGAATCGGGCCTCGTCTCGCGGCGAGGGTGAAGTCTCATGGTTCTTCTCGAGTTGCGGCCGGAACCTGGGGTATATTCTCGAGTTACAACGGGGAGGGCCCTTCCAGACACCTGTTTGTTCAGCGACGTCAGGATTCCGGCCTAGGTGCGAGGGACACCTCGGGATTCTCCTTGAGTCTTGGCATGGCAATTGGGACGCCTCTCCACGTGAGGCGGGAGACCCAGGGTGCCTTTCCACGTGCAGCAGGGATCTTGGGACTCCTATCCATTTTCTAGAGGAGTCAGGCATCGTCTCCTTTGGAAGCATTGATCTCTGCAGACCTCTCGAATTTTCAAAGGATGTGAGGCCTCCGCTCGAGATGAGGCGGAGAACTCGGTCTTTCTCTGTGGTCTCCACAGGGAATTCAGACATCCCTTCGTCTTGGGAGATGCAAGACGAGCCTGCATTCAATTCACTGCAGGGATATCCGGCCTTACTTCGATTCAGAGCATCTCGGTGTCCATTCCACTTGAGGGCACAGACTCAGGGTCCCTCAAATATACCTGTAGCTGAGAGAAGCCTCCTCTTGAGGTGCTTGTGGAAAGTTGGTATTCCTCTTGAGTCTAAGCCAGGGACTAAGCCCTCATCTCGAGTTGATTTGGGGTCCACGGAGCCCTTTCCTGTTGGTCCAGTGACCTCAGGATCCCTCTAGACTTGAGACAGTGATCTTGGGTTTTCTCTGCAGTGCCATCAAGGAAATCAAGGCTCCTTTCACGTTTGATGTGGAACACGGAATTGCTCTGCATGCAGTGCAGGGGAATCGGGCCTCAACTCGCGGCGAGGGGGAAATCTCATGGTTTTTCTCGAGTTGCGGCCGGAACCTTGGGTATATTCTCGAGTTACGACGGGGAGGGCCCTTCCAGACACGTGTTTGTTCAGCTACGTCAGGACTCCTGCCTAGGTGCGAGGGACACCTCGGGATTCTCCTCGAGTCTTGGCATGGCAATTTGGACGCGTCTCCACGTGAGGCGGGAGACCCAGAGTCCCTTTCCACGTGCCACAGTTTTCCTGGGACTCCTATCCATTTTCAAGAGGAGTCCGGCATCGTCTGCTTTGGAAGCATTGATCTCCGCGGACCTCTCGAGTTTTCAGATGATGTGAGGCCTCCGGTCATGATGAGGCGGAGAACTCGGTCTTTCTCTTTGGTCTCCACAGGGGATTCAGACATCCCTTCGTCTTGGGAGATGCAAGACGAGCCTGCATTCAATTCACTGCAGGGATATCAGGCCTTATTTCGAGTCAGAGCATCTCGGTGTCCATTGCATTTGAGGCCACAAACTCAGGGTCCCTCTCACATACCTGTAGCTGAGAGAAGCCTCCTCTTGAGGTGCTTGTTGAAAGTTGATATTCCTCTTGAGTCAAAGGCAGGGACTAAGCTCTCATCTCGAGTTGATTTGGGGTCCAAGGAGCGCTTTCTTGTTGCTCCAGTGACCTCAGGATCCCTCTAGACTTGACACAGTGATCTTGGGTTTTCTCAGGAGTGCCATCAAGGAAATCAAGGCTCCTTTCACGTTTGATGTGGAACACGGAATTGCTCTGCACGCAGTGCAGGGGAATCGGGCCTCATCTCACCGCGAGGGGGAAGTCTCATGGTTTTTTTCGAGTTGCGGCCGGAATCTGGGGTATATTCTCGAGTGACGACGGGGAGGGCCCTTCCAGACACGTGTTTGTTCAGCGACGTCAGGACTCCTGCCTAGGTGCGAGGGACACCTCGGGATTTTCATCGAGTCTTAGCATGGCAATTTGGACGCATCTCCACGTGAGGCGGGAGACCCAGGGTCCCTTTCCACGTGCCACAGGGATCCTGGGACTCCTATCCATTTTCAAGAGGAGTCAGGCATCGTCTCCTTTGGAAGCATTGATCTCCGCGGACCTCTCGAGTTTTCAAAGGATGTGGGGCCTCCGGTCGCGATGAGGCGGAGAACTCGGTCTTTCTCTGTGGTCTCCACAGGGGATTCAGACATCCCTTCGTCTTGGGAGATGCAAGACGAGCCTGCATTCAATTCACTGCAGGGATATCCGGCCTTACTTCGAGTCAGAGCATCTCGGTGTCCATTGCACTTGAGGCCACAAACTCAGGGTCCCTCTCACATACCTGTAGCTGAGAGAAGTCTCCTCTTGAGGTGCTTGTGGAAAGTTGGTATTCCTCTTGAGTCGAAGCCAGGGACTAAGCTCTCATCTCGAGTTGATTTGTGGTCCACGGAGCCCTTTCTTGTTGCTCCAGTGACCTCAGGATCCCTCTAGACTTGAGACAGTGAACTTGGGTTTTCTCTGGAGTGCCATCAAGGAAATCAAGGCTCCTTTCACGTTTGATGTGGAACACGGAATTGCTCTGCACGCAGGGCAGGGGAATCGGGCCTCATCTCGCGGCGAGGGGGAAGTCTCATGGTTTTTCTCGAGTTGCGGCCGGAACCTGGGGTATATACTCGAGTTACAACGGGGAGAGCCCTTCCAGACACGTGTTTGTTCAGCGACGTCAGGACTCCTGCCTAGGTGCGAGGGACACCTCCGGATTCTCCTCGAGTCTTGGTATGGCAATGGGGACGCATCTCCACGTGAGGCGGGAGACCCAGGGTTCCTTTCCACGTGCCACAGGGATCCTGGGACTCCTATCCATTTTCAAGAGGAGTCAGGCATCGTCTCCTTTGGAAGCATTGATCTCCGCGGACCTCTCGAGTTTTCAAAGGATGTGAGGCCTCCGCTCGAGATGAGGCGGAGAATTAGGTCTTTCTCTGTGGTCTCCACAGGGGATTCAGACATCCCTTTGTCTTGGGAGATGAAAGACGAGCCTGCATTCAATTCACTGCAGGGATATCCGGCCTTACTTCGAGTCAGAGCATCTCGGTGTCCATTCCACTTGAGGCCACAAACTCAGGGGCCCTCTCACATACCTGTAGCTGAGAGAAGCCTCCTCTTGAGGTGCTTGTGGAAAGTTGGTATTCCTCTTGAGTTGAAGCCAGGGACTAAGCTCTCATCTCGAGTTGATTTGGAGGCCACGGAGCCCTTTCGTGTTGCTCCTCTGACCTCAGGATCCCTCTAGACTTGAGACAGTGATCTTGGGTTTTCTCTGGAGTGCCATCAAGGAAATCAAGGCTCCTTTCACGTTTGATGTGGAATACGGAATTGCTCTGCACGCAGGGTATGGGAATCGGGCCTCATCTCGCGGCGAGTGGGAAGTCTCATGGTTTTTCTCGAGTTGCGGCCAGAACCTGGGGTATATTCTCGAGTTACAACGGGGAGGGCCCTTCCAGACAAGTGTTTGTTCAGCGACGTCAGGACTCCTGCCTAGGTGCGAGGGACACCTCGGGATTCTCCTCGAGTCTTGGCATTGCAATTGGGACGCGTATCCACGTGAGGCGGGAGACCCAGGGTCCCTTTCCCCGTGCCACAGGGATCCTGGGACTCCTATCCATTTTCAAGAGGAGTCAGGCATCGTCTCCTTTGGAAGCATTGATCTCCGCATACCTCTCGAATTTTCAAAGGATGTGAGGCCTCCGGTCGCGATGAGTCGGAGGACTAGGTCTTTCTCTTTCGCCTCCACAGCGGATTCAGACAACCCTTCGTCCTGGGAGATGCAAGACGAGCCTGCATTCAATTCACTGCAGGGATATCCGGCCTTACTTCGAGTAGGAGCATCTCGGTGTCCATTCCACTTGAGGCCACAAACTCAGGGTTCCTCTCACATACCTGTAACTGAGAGAAGCCTCCTCTTGAGGTGCTTGTGGAAAGTTGGTATTCCTCTTGAGTCGAAGCCAGGGACTAAGCTCTCATCTCGAGTTGATTTGGGGTCCACGGAGCCCTTTCCTGTTGGTCCAGTGACCTCAGGATCCCTCTAGACTTGAGACAGTGATCTTGGGTTTTCTCTGCAGTGCCATCAAGGAAATCAAGGCTCCTTTCACGTTTGATGTGGAACACGGAATTGCTCTGCATGCAGTGCAGGGGAATCGGGCCTCAACTCGCGGCGAGGGGGAAATCTCATGGTTTTTCTCGAGTTGCGGCCGGAACCTGGGGTATATTCTCGAGTTACGACGGGGAGGGCCCTTCCAGACACGTGTTTGTTCAGCGACGTCAGGACTCCAGCCTAGGTGCGAGGGACACCTCGGGATTCTCCTCGAGTCTTGGCATGGCAATTGGGACGCGTCTCCACGTGAGGCGGGAGACCCAGGGTCTCTTTCCACGTGTCACATGGTTCCTGGGACTCGTATCCATTTTCAAGGGGAGTCAGACATCGTCTGCTTTGGAAGCATTGATCTCCGTGTACCTCTCGAGTTTTCAAAGGATGTGAGGCCTCCGGTCATGATGAGGCGGAGAACTCGGTCTTTCTCTGTGGTCTCCACAGGGGATTCAGACATCCCTTCGTCTTGGGAGATGCAAGACGAGCCTGCATTCAATTCACTGCAGGGATATCCGGCCTTATTTCGAGTCAGAGCATCTCGGTGTCCATTCCACTTGAGGCCACAAACTCAGTGTCCCTCTCACATACCTGTAGCTGAGAGAAGCCTCCTCTTGAGGTGCTTATGGAAAGTTGGTATTCCTCTTGAGTCAAAGCCAGGGACTAACCTCTCATCTCGAGTTGATTTGAGGTCCACGGAGCCCTTTCGTGTTGCTCCAGTGACCTCAGGATCCCTCTAGACTTGAGACAGTGATCTTGGGTTTTCTCTGGAGTGCCATCAAGGAAATCCAGGCTCCTTTCACGTTTGATGTGGAACACGGAATTTTTCTGCACGCAGTGCAGGGGAATCGGGCCTCATCCAGCGGCGAGGGGGAAGTCTCATGGTTTTTCTCGAGTTGCGGCCAGAACTTGGGGTATATTCTCGAGTTACAACGGGGAGGGCCCTTCCAGACACGTGTTTGTTCAGCGACGTCAGGACTCCTGCCTAGGTGGGAGTGACACCTCGGGATTCTCCTCGAGTCTGGTATGGCAATGGGGACGCATCTCCACATGAGGCGGGAGACCCAGGGACCCTTTCCACGAGCCACAGGGATCCTGGGACTCCTATCCATTTTCAAGAGGAGTCAGGCATCGTCTCCTTTGGAAGCATTGATCTCCGTGGACCTCTCGAATTTTCAAAGGATGTGAGGCCTCCCGTCGCGATGAGGAGGAAAACTAGGTCTTTCTCTGTGGTCTCCACAGGGGATTCAGACATCCCTTCGTCTTGGGAGATGCAAGACGAGCCTGCATTCAATTCACTGCAGGGATATCCGGCCTTACTTCGAGTCAGAGCATCTCGGTGTCCATTCCACTTGAGGCCACAAACTCAGGGTCCCTCTCACATACCTATAGCTGAGAGAAGCCTTCTCTTGAGGTGCTTGTGGAAAGTTGATATTCCTCTTGAGTCGAAGCCAGGGAGTAAGCTCTCATCTCGAGTTGATTTGGGGTTCACGGAGCCCTTTCGTGTTGCTACAGTGACCTCAGGATCCCTCTAGACTAGAGACAGTGATCTTGGGTTTTCTCTGGAGTGCCATCAAGGAAATCAAGGCTCCTTTCACTTTTGATGTGGAAAACGGAATTGCTCTGCACGCAGGGTAGGGAAATCGGGCCTCATCTCGCGGCGAGGGGGAAGTCTCATGGTTTTTCTCGAGTTGCGGCCGGAACCTGGGGTATATACTCGAGTTACAACGGGGAGGGCCCTTCCAGACACGTGTTTGTTCAGCGACGTCAGGACTCCTGCCTAGGTGCGAGGGACACCTCCGGATTCTCCTCGAGTCTTGGTATGGCAATGGGGACGCATCTCCACGTGAGGCGGGAGACCCAGGGTCCCTTTCCACGTGCCACAGGGATCCTGGGACTCCTATCCATTTTCAAGAGGAGTCAGGCATCGTCTCCTTTGGAAGCATTGATCTCCGCGGACCTCTCGAGTTTTCAAAGGATGTGAGGCCTCCGCTCGAGATGAGGCGGAGAATTAGGTCTTTCTCTGTGGTCTCCACAGGGGATTCAGACATCCCTTTGTCTTGGGAGATGCAAGACGAGCCTGCATTCAATTCACTGCAGGGATATCCGGCCTTACTTCGAGTCAGAGCATCTCGGTGTCCATTCCACTTGAGGCCACAAACTCAGGGGCCCTCTCACATACCTGTAGCTGAGAGAAGCCTCCTCTTGAGGTGCTTGTGGAAAGTTGGTATTCCTCTTGAGTTGAAGCCAGGGACTAAGCTCTCATCTCGAGTTGATTTGGAGGCCACGGAGCCCTTTCGTGTTGCTCCTCTGACCTCAGGATCCCTCTAGACTTGAGACAGTGATCTTGGGTTTTCTCTGGAGTGCCATCAAGGAAATCAAGGCTCCTTTCACGTTTGATGTGGAATACGGAATTGCTCTGCACGCAGGGTATGGGAATCGGGCCTCATCTCGCGGCGAGTGGGAAGTCTCATGGTTTTTCTCGAGTTGCGGCCAGAACCTGGGGTATATTCTCGAGTTACAACGGGGAGGGCCCTTCCAGACAAGTGTTTGTTCAGCGACGTCAGGACTCCTGCCTAGGTGCGAGGGACACCTCGGGATTCTCCTCGAGTCTTGGCATTGCAATTGGGACGCGTATCCACGTGAGGCGGGAGACCCAGGGTCCCTTTCCCCGTGCCACAGGGATCCTGGGACTCCTATCCATTTTCAAGAGGAGTCAGGCATCGTCTCCTTTGGAAGCATTGATCTCCGCATACCTCTCGAATTTTCAAAGGATGTGAGGCCTCCGGTCGCGATGAGTCGGAGGACTAGGTCTTTCTCTTTCGCCTCCACAGCGGATTCAGACAACCCTTCGTCCTGGGAGATGCAAGACGAGCCTGCATTCAATTCACTGCAGGGATATCCGGCCTTACTTCGAGTAGGAGCATCTCGGTGTCCATTCCACTTGAGGCCACAAACTCAGGGTTCCTCTCACATACCTGTAACTGAGAGAAGCCTCCTCTTGAGGTGCTTGTGGAAAGTTGGTATTCCTCTTGAGTCGAAGCCAGGGACTAAGCTCTCATCTCGAGTTGATTTGGGGTCCACGGAGCCCTTTCCTGTTGGTCCAGTGACCTCAGGATCCCTCTAGACTTGAGACAGTGATCTTGGGTTTTCTCTGCAGTGCCATCAAGGAAATCAAGGCTCCTTTCACGTTTGATGTGGAACACGGAATTGCTCTGCATGCAGTGCAGGGGAATCGGGCCTCAACTCGCGGCAAGGGGGAAATCTCATGGTTTTTCTCGAGTTGCGGCCGGAACCTGGGGTATATTCTCGAGTTACGACGGGGAGGGCCCTTCCAGACACGTGTTTGTTCAGCGACGTCAGGACTCCAGCCTAGGTGCGAGGGACACCTCGGGATTCTCCTCGAGTCTTGGCATGGCAATTGGGCCGCGTCTCCACGTGAGGCGGGAGACCCAGGGTCTCTTTCCACGTGCCACATGGTTCCTGGGACTCGTATCCATTTTCAAGGGGAGTCAGACATCGTCTGCTTTGGAAGCATTGATCTCCGTGTACCTCTCGAGTTTTCAAAGGATGTGAGGCCTCCGGTCATGATGAGGCGGAGAACTCGGTCTTTCTCTGTGGTCTCCACAGGGGATTCAGACATCCCTTCGCTTGGGAGATGCAAGACGAGCCTGCATTCAATTCACTGCAGGGATATCCGGCCTTATTTCGAGTCAGAGCATCTCGGTGTCCATTGCACTTGAGGCCACAAACTCAGGGTCAATCTCACATACCTGTAGCTGAGAGAAGCCTCCTCTTGAGGTGCTTATGGAAAGTTGGTATTCCTCTTGAGTCGAAGCCAGGGACTAAGCTCTCATCTCGAGTTGATTTGTTGTCCACGGAGCCCTTTCGTGTTGCTCCAGTGACCTCAGGATCGCTCTAGACTTGAGACATTGATCTTGGGTTTTCTCTGGAGTGCCATGAAGGAAATCAAGTCTCCTTTCACGTTTGATGTGGAACACGGAATTTTTCTGCACGCAGTGCAGGGGAATCGGGCCTCATCCAGGGGCGAGGGGGAAGTCTCATGGTTTTTCTCGAGTTGCGGCCAGAACCTGGGGTACATTCTCGATTTACAACGGGGAGGGCCCTTCCAGACACGTGTTTGTTCAGCGACGTCAGGACTCCTGCCTAGGTGCGAGGGACACCTCGGGATTCTCCTCGAGTCTTGGTATGGCAATGGGGACGCATCTCCACATGAGGCGGGAGAACCAGGGTCCCTTTCCACGTGACACAGGGATCCTGGGACTCCTATCCATTTTCAAGAGGAGTCAGGCATGGTCTACTTTGGAAGCATTGATCTCCGCGGACCTCTCGAATTTTCAAAGGATGTGACGCCTCCGGTCGCGATGAGGCGGAAAATTAGGTCTTTCTCTGTGGTCTCCACAGGGGAATCAGACATCCCTTCGTCTTGGGAGATGCAAGACGAGCCTGCATTCAATTCAATGCAGGGATATCCGGCCTTAATTCGAGTCAGAGCATCTCGGTGTCCATTCCACTTGAGGCCACAAACTCAGGGTCCCTCTCACATACCTGTAGCTGAGAGAAGCCTCCTCTTGAGGTGCTTGTGGAAAGTTGATATTCCTCTTGAGTCAAAGGCAGGGACTAAGCTCTCATCTCGAGTTGATTTGGGGTCCACGGAGCCCTTTCGTGTTGCTCCAGTGACCTCAGGATCCCTCTAGACTTGACACAGTGATCTTGGGTTTTCTCTGGAGTGCCATCAAGGAAATCAAGGCTCCTTTCACGTTTGATGTGGAACACGGAAATGCTCTGCACGCAGTGCAGGGGAATCGGGCCTCATCTCGCCGCGAGGGGGAAGTCTCATGGTTTTTCTCGAGTTGCGGCCGGAACCTGGGGTATATTCTCGAGTTATGACGGGGAGGGCCCTTCCAGACACGTGTTTGTTCAGCGACGTCAGGACTCCTGCCTAGGTGCGAGGGACACCTCGGGATTCTCCGCGAGTCTTGGCATGGCAATAGGGACGCCTCTCCACGTGAGGCGGGAGACCCAGGGTCCCTTTCCACGTGCCACAGTGATCCTGGGACTCCTATCCATTTTCAAGAGGAGTCAGGCATCGTCTCCTTTGGAAGCATTGATCTCCGCGGACCTCTCGAGTTTTCAAAGGATGTGAGGCCTCCGCTCGAGATGAGGCGGAGAACTCGGTCTTTCTCTGTCATCTCCAGAGGGGATTCAGACATCCCTTCCTCTTGGGAGATGCAAGACGAGCCTGCATTGAATTCACTGCAGGGATATCCGGCTTTACTTCGAGTCAGAGCATCTCGGTGTCCATTCCACTTGAGGCCACAAACTCAGGGTCCCTCTCACATACCTATAGCTGAGAGAAGCCTCCTCTTGAGGTGCTTGTGGAAAGTTGATATTCCTCTTGAGTCGAAGCCAGTGACTAAGCTCTCATCTCGAGTTGATTTGGGGTTCACGGAGCCCTTTCGTGTTGCTACAGTGACCTCAGGATCCCTCTAGACTAGAGACAGTGATCTTGGGTTTTCTCTGGAGTGCCATCAAGGAAATCAAGGCTCCTTTCACTTTTGATGTGGAATACGGAATTGCTCTGCACGCAGGGTAGGGAAATCGGGCCTCATCTCGCGGCGAGGGGGAAGTCTCTTGGTTTTTCTCGAGTTGCGGCCGGAACCTGGGGTATATTCTCGAGTTACAACGGGGAGGGCCCTTCCAGACACGTGTTTTTTCAGCGACGTCAGAACTCCTGCCTAGGTGCGAGGGACACCTCGGGATTCTCCTCGAGTCTTGGTATGGCAATGGGGACGCATCTCCACGTGAGGCGGGAGACCCAGGGTCCCTTTCCACGTGCCACAGCAATCCTGGGACTCCTATCCATTTTCAAGAGGAGTCAGGCATCGTCTCCTTTGGAAGCATTGATCTCCGCGGACCTCTCGAACTTTCAAAGTATGTGAGGCCTCCGGTCGCGATGAGGCGGAAAATTAGGTCTTTCTCTGTGGTCTCCACAGGGGATTCAGACATCCCTTCGTCTTGGGAGATGCAAGACGAGCCTGCATTCAATTCACTGCAGGGATATCCGGCCTTACTTCGAGTCAGAGCATCTCGGTTTCCATTCCACTTGAGGCCACAAACTCAGGGGCCCTCTCACATACCTGTAGCTGAGAGAAGCCTCCTCTTGAGGTGTTTGTGGAAAGTTGTTATTCCTCTTGATTCGAAGCCAGGGACTAAGCTCTCATCTCGAGTTGATTTGGGGTCGACGGAGCCCTTTCGTGTTGCTCCAGTGACCTCAGGATCCCTCTAGACTAGAGACAGTGATCTTGGGTTTTCTCTGGAGTGCCATCAAGGAAATCAAGGCTCCTTTCACTTTTGATGTGGAATACGGTATTGCTCTGCACGCAGGGCAGGGGAATCGGGCCTCGTCTCGCGGCGAGGGGGAAGTCTCATGGTTTTTCTCGAGTTGCGGCCGGAACCTGGGGTATATTCTCGAGTTACAACGGGGACGGCCCTTCCAGACACCTGTTTGTTCAGCGACGTCAGGATTCCTGCCTAGGTGCGAGGGACACCTCGGGATTCTCCTTGACTCTTGGCATGGCAATTGGGACGCCTCTCCACGTGAGGCGGGAGACCCAGGGTCCCTTTCCACGTGCAACAGGGATCTTGGGACTCCTATCCATTTTCTAGAGGAGTCAGGCATCGTCTCCTTTGGAAGCATTGATCTCTGCAGACCTCTCGAATTTTCAAAGGATGTGAGGCCTCCGCTCGAGATGAGGCGGAGAACTCGGTCTTTCTCTGTGGTCTCCACAGGGAATTCAGACATCCCTTCGTCTTGGGAGATGCAAGACGAGCCTGCATTCAATTCACTGCAGGGATATCCGGCCTTACTTCGATTCAGAGCATCTCGGTGTCCATTCCACTTGAGGCCACATACTCAGGGTCCCTCAAATATACCTGTAGCTGAGAGAAGCCTCCTCTTGAGGTGCTTGTGGAAAGTTGGTATTCCTCTTGAGTCTAAGCCAGGGACTAAGCTCTCATCTCGAGTTGATTTGGGGTCCACGGAGCCCTTTAGTGTTGCTCCAGTGACCTCAGGATACCTCTAGACTTGAGACAGTGATCTTGGGTTTTCTCTGGAGTGCCATCAAGGAAATCAAGGCTCCTTTCACGTTTGATGTGGAACACGGAATTGCTCTGCATGCAGTGCAGGGGAATCGGGCCTCAACTCGCGGCGAGGGGGAAATCTCATGGTTTTTCTCGAGTTGCGGCCGGAACCTGGGGTATATTCTCGAGTTACGACGGGGAGGGCCCTTCCAGACACGTGTTTGTTCAGCTACGTCAGGACTCCTGCCTACGTGCGAGGGACACCTCGGGATTCTCCTCGAGTCTTGGCATGGCAATTTGGACGCGTCTCCACGTGAGGCGGGAGACCCAGGGTCCCTTTCCACGTGCCACAGTTATCCTGGGACTCCTATCCATTTTCAAGAGGAGTCCGGCATCGTCTCCTTTGGAAGCATTGATCTCCGCGGACCTCTCGAGTTTTCAAAGGATGTGAGGCCTCCGATCGCGAAGAGTCGGAGGACTAGGTCTTTCTCTTTCGCCTCCACAGCGGATTCAGACAACCCTTCGTCTTGGGAGATGCAAGACGAGCCTGCATTCAATTCACTGCAGGGATATCAGGCCTTATTTCGAGTCAGAGCATCTCGGTGTCCATTGCATTTGAGGCCACAAACTCAGGGTCCCTCTCACATACCTGTAGCTGAGAGAAGCCTCCTCTTGAGGTGCTTGTGGAAAGTTGATATTCCTCTTGAGTCAAAGGCAGGGACTAAGCTCTCATCTCGAGTTGATTTGGGGTCCAAGGAGACCTTTCCTGTTGCTACAGTGACCTCAGGATCCCTCTAGACTTGAGACAGTGATCTTGGGTTTTCTCTGGAGTGCCATCAAGGAAATCAAGGCTCCTATCACGTTTGATGTGGAACACGGAATTGCTCTGCATGCAGTGCAGGGGAATCGGGCCGCAACTCGCGGCAAGGGGGAAATCTCATGGTTTTTCACGAGTTGCGGCCGGAACCTGGGGTATATTCTCGAGTTATGACGGGGAGTGCCCTTCCAGACACGTGTTTTTCAGTGACGTCAAGACTCCAGCCTAGGTGCGAGGGACACCTCGGTATTCTCCTCGAGTCTTGGCATGGCAATTGGGACGCGTATCCACGTGAGGCGGGAGACCCAGGATCCCTTTCCACGTGCCACAGGGATCCTGGGACTCCTATCCATTTTCAAGAGGAGTCAGGCATCGTCTCCTTTGGAAGCATTGATCTCCACATACCTCTCGAATTTTCAAAGGATGTGAGGCCTCCGCTCGCGATGAGGCGGAGAATTAGGTCTTTCTCTGTGGTCTCCACAGGGGATTCAGACATCCCTTCGTCTTGGGAAATGCAAGACGAGCCTGCATTCAATTCACTGCAGGGATATCCGGCCTTACTTCGAGTCAGAGCATCTCGGAGTCCATTCCACTTGAGGCCACAAACTCAGGGGCCCTCTCACATACCTGTAGCTGAGAGAAGCCTCCTCTTGAGGTGTTTGTGGAAAGTTGGTATTCCTCTTGATTCGAAGCCAGGGACTAAGCTCTCATCTCGACTTGATTTGGGGTCGACGGAGCCCTTTCGTGTTGCTCCAGTGACCTCAGGATCCCTCTAGACTAGAGACAGTGATCTTGGGTTTTCTCTGGAGTGCCATCAAGGAAATCAAGGCTCCTTTCACTTTTGATGTGGAATACGGTAATGCTCTGCACGCAGGGCAGGGGAATCGGGCCTCGTCTCGCGGCGAGGGTGAAGTCTCATGGTGTTTCTCGAGTTGCGGCCGGAACCTGGGGTATATTCTCGAGTTACAACGGGGAGGGCCCTTCCAGACACCTGTTTGTTCAGCGACGTCAGGATTCCGGCCTAGGTGCGAGGGACACCTCGGGATTCTCCTTGAGTCTTGGCATGGCAATTGGAACGCCTCTCCACGTGAGGCGGGAGACCCAGGGTGCCTTTCCACGTGCAACAGGGATCTTGGGACTCCTATCCATTTTCTAGAGGAGTCAGGCATCGTCTCCTTTGGAAGCATTGATCTCTGCAGACCTCTCGAATTTTCAAAGGATGTGAGGCCTCCGCTCGAGATGAGGCGGAGAACTCGGTCTTTCTCTGTGGTCTCCACAGGGAATTCAGACATCCCTTCGTCTTGGGAGATGCAAGACGAGCCTGCATTCAATTCACTGCAGGGATATCCGGCCTTACTTCGATTCAGAGCATCTCGGTGTCCATTCCACTTGAGGGCACAGACTCAGGGTCCCTCAAATATACCTGTAGCTGAGAGAAGCCTCCTCTTGAGGTGCTTGTGGAAAGTTGGTATTCCTCTTGAGTCTAAGCCAGGGACTAAGCCCTCATCTCGAGTTGATTTGGGGTCCACGGAGCCCTTTCCTGTTGGTCCAGTGACCTCAGGATCCCTCTAGACTTGAGACAGTGATCTTGGGTTTTCTCTGCAGTGCCATCAAGGAAATCAAGGCTCCTTTCACGTTTGATGTGGAACACGGAATTGCTCTGCATGCAGTGCAGGGGAATCGGGCCTCAACTCGCGGCGAGGGGGAAATCTCATGGTTTTTCTCGAGTTGCGGCCGGAACCTTGGGTATATTCTCGAGTTACGACGGGGAGGGCCCTTCCAGACACGTGTTTGTTCAGCTACGTCAGGACTCCTGCCTAGGTGCGAAGGACACCTCGGGATTCTCCTCGAGTCTTGGCATGGCAATTTGGACGCGTCTCCACGTGAGGCGGGAGACCCAGAGTCCCTTTCCACGTGCCACAGTTTTCCTGGGACTCCTATCCATTTTCAAGAGGAGTCCGGCATCGTCTGCTTTGGAAGCATTGATCTCCGCGGACCTCTCGAGTTTTCAGATGATGTGAGGCCTCCGGTCATGATGAGGCGGAGAACTCGGTCTTTCTCTTTGGTCTCCACAGGGGATTCAGACATCCCTTCGTCTTGGGAGATGCAAGACGAGCCTGCATTCAATTCACTGCAGGGATATCAGGCCTTATTTCGAGTCAGAGCATCTCGGTGTCCATTGCATTTGAGGCCACAAACTCAGGGTCCCTCTCACATACCTGTAGCTGAGAGAAGCCTCCTCTTGAGGTGCTTGTTGAAAGTTGATATTCCTCTTGAGTCAAAGGCAGGGACTAAGCTCTCATCTCGAGTTGATTTGGGGTCCAAGGAGCGCTTTCTTGTTGCTCCAGTGACCTCAGGATCCCTCTAGACTTGACACAGTGATCTTGGGTTTTCTCAGGAGTGCCATCAAGGAAATCAAGGCTCCTTTCACGTTTGATGTGGAACACGGAATTGCTCTGCACGCAGTGCAGGGGAATCGGGCCTCATCTCACTGCGAGGGGGAAGTCTCATGGTTTTTTTCGAGTTGCGGCCGGAATCTGGGGTATATTCTCGAGTGACGACGGGGAGGGCCCTTCCAGACACGTGTTTGTTCAGCGACGTCAGGACTCCTGCCTAGGTGCGAGGGACACCTCGGGATTCTCATCGAGTCTTAGCATGGCAATTTGGACGCATCTCCACGTGAGGCGGGAGACCCAGGGTCCCTTTCCACGTGCCACAGGGATCCTGGGACTCCTATCCATTTTCAAGAGGAGTCAGGCATCGTCTCCTTTGGAAGCATTGATCTCCGCGGACCTCTCGAGTTTTCAAAGGATGTGGGGCCTCCGGTCGCGATGAGGCGGAGGACTAGGTCTTTCTCTTTCGCCTCCACAGCGGATTCAGACAACCCTTCGTCTTGGGAGATGCAAGACGAGCCTGCATTCAATTCACTGCAGGGATATCCGGCCTTACTTCGAGTCAGAGCATCTCGGTGTCCATTCCACTTGAGGCCACAAACTCAGGGGCCCTCTCACATACCTGTAGCTGAGAGAAGCCTCCTCTTGAGGTGCTTGTGGAAAGTTGGTATTCCTCTTGAGTCGAAGCGAGGGACTAAGCTCTCATCTCGAGTTTATTTGGGGTCCTCGGAGCCCTTTCCTGTTGCTACAGTGACCTCAGGATCCCTCTAGACTAGAGCCAGTGATCTTGGGTTTTCTCTGGAGTGCCATAAAGGAAATCAAGTCTCCTTTCACTTTTGATGTGGAATACGGTATTGCTCTGCACGCAGGGCAGGGGAATCGGGCCTCATCTCGCGGCGAGGGGGAAGTCTCATGGTTTTTCTCGAGTTGCGGCCGGAACCTGGGGTATATTCTCGAGTTACGACGGGGAGGGCACTTCCAGACACGTGTTTGTTCAGTGACGTCAGGACTCCTGCCTAGGAGCGAGGGACACCTCGGGATTCTCCTCGAGTCTTGGCATGGCAATTGGGACGCGTCTCCACGTGATTCGGGAGACCAAAGGTCCCTTTCCACGTGCCACAGGGATCCTGGGACTCCTCTCCATTTTCAAGAGGAGTCAGGCATCGTCTCCTTTGGAAGCATTGATCTCTGCGGACCTCTCGAGTTTTCAAAGGATGTGAGGCCTCCGGTCGCGATGAGGCGGAGGACTAGGTCTTTCTCTGTGGTCTCCACAGCGGATTCAGACATCCCTTCGTCTTGGGAGATGCAAGATGAGCCTGCATCCAATTCACTGCAGGGATATCCGGCCTTACTTCGAGTCAGAGCATCTCGGTGTCCATTCCACTTGAGGCCACAAACTCAGGGTCCCTCTCACATACCTGTAGCTGAGAGAAGCCTCCTCTTGAAGTGCTTGTGGAAAGTTGGTATTCCTCTTGATTCGAAGCCAGGGACTAAGCTCTCATCTCGAGTTGATTTGGGGTCCACGGAGCCCTTTCGTGTTGCTACACTGACGTCAGGATCCCTCCAGACTAGAGACAGTGATCTTGGGTTTTCTCTGGAGTGCCATCAAGGAAATCAAGGCTCCTTTCACGTTTGATGTGGAACACGGAATTGTTCTACACGCAGTGCAGGGGAATCGGGCCTCATCCAGCGGCGAAGGGGAAGTCTCATGGTTTTTCTCGAGTTGCGGCCGGAACCTGGGGTATATTCTCGAGTTACGACGGGGAGGCCCTTCCAGACACTTGTTTGTTCAGCGACGTCAGGACTCCTCCCTAGGTGCGAGGGACACCTCGGGATTCTCCTCGAGTCTTGGCATGGCAATTGGGATGCGTCTCCACGTGAGGCGGGAGACCCAGTGTCCCTTTCCACGTGCCACAGGGATCCTGGGACTCCTATCCATTTTCAAGAGGAGTCAGGCATCGTCTCCTTTGGAAGCATTGATCTCCGCGGACCTCTCGAATTTTCAAAGGATGTGAGGCCTCTGGTCGCGATGAGGCGGAGAACTCGGTCTTTCTCTGTGGTCTCCACAGGGGATTCAGACATCCCTTCGTCTTGGGAGATGCAAGACGAGCCTGCATTCAATTCACTGCAGGGATATCCTGCCTTACTTCGAGTCAGAGCATCTCGGTGTCCATTCCACTTGAGGCCAGAAACTCAGGGGCCCTCTCACATACCTGTAGCTGAGAGAAGCCTCCTCTTGAGGTGCTTGTGGAAAGTTGGTATTCCTCTTGAGTCGAAGCCAGGGACTAAGCTCTCATCTCGTGTTGATTTGGAGTCCACGGAGCCCTTTCGTGTTGCTCCACTGACCTCAGGATCCCTCTAGACTTGAGACAGTGATCTTGGGTTTTCTCTGGAGTGCCATCAAGGAAATCAAGGCTCCTTTCACGTTTGATATGGAACACGGAATTGCTCTGCACGCAGTGCAGGGGAATCGGGCCTCATCTCGCGGCGAGGGGGAAGTCTCATGGTTTTTCTCGAGTTGCGGCCCGAACCTGGGGTATATTCTCGAGTTACGACGGGGAGGGCCCTTCCAGACACGTGTTTTTTCAGGGACGTCAGGACTCCTGCCTACGTGCGAGGGACACCTCGGGATTCTCCTCGAGTCTTGCCATGGCAATTTGGACGCGTCTCCACGCGAGGCGGGAAACCCAGGGTCCCTATCCACGTGCCACAGGGATCCTGGGACTCCTATCCATTTTCAAGAGGAGTCAGGCATCTTCTCCTTTGGAAGCATTGATCTCCGCATACCTCTCGAATTTTCAAAGGATGTGAGGCCTCCGGTCGCGATGAGGCGGAGGTCTAGGTCTTTCTCAGTCGTCTCCACAGGGGATTCAGACATCCCTTCGTCTTGGGAGATGCAAGACGAGCCTGCATTCAATTCACTGCATGGATATCTGGCCTTACTTTGAGTCAGAGCATCTCGGTGTCCATTCCACTTGAGGCCACAAACTCAGGGTCCCTCTCACATACCTGTAGCTGCGAGAAGCCTCCTCTTGAGGTGCTTGTGGAAAGTTGGTATTCCTCTTGAGTCGAAGCCAGGGACTAAGCTCTCATCTCGAGTTGATTTTGGGTCCACGGAGCCCTTTCGTGTTGCTCCAGTGACCTTAGGATCCCTCTAGACTTGTGACAGTAATCTTGGGTTTTCTCTGGAGTGCCATCAAGGAAATCAAGGCTCCTTTCACGTTTGATGTGGAACACGGAATTGCTCTGCACGCAGTGCAGGGGAATCGGATCTCAGCTCGCGGCGAGGGGGAAGTCTCATGGTTTTTCTCGAGTTGCGGCCGGAACCTGGGGTATATTATCGAGTTACGACGAGGAGGGCCCTTCCAGACACGTGTTGGTTCAGCGACGTCAGGACTCCTGCCTAGGTGCGAGGGACACCTCGGGATTCTCCTCGAGTCTTGGCATGGCAATTGGGACGCGTCTCCACGTGATTCGGGAGACCAAAGGTCCCTTTCCACGTGCCACAGGGATCCTGGGACTCCTATCCATTTTCAAGAGGAGTCAGGCATCGTCTCCTTTGGAAGCATTGATCTCCGCGGACCTCTCCAGTTTTCAAAGGATGTGAGGCCTCTGGTCGTGATGAGGCGGAGAACTCGGTCTTTCTCTGTGGTCTCCACAGGGGATTCAGACATCCCTTCTTCTAGGGAGATGCAAGACGAGCCTGCATTCAATTCACTGCAGGGATATCCGGCCTTACTTCGAGTCAGAGCATCTCGGTGTCCATTCCACTTGAGGCCACAAACTCAGGGTCCCTCTCACATACCTGTAGCTGAGAGAAGCCTCCTCTTGAGGTGCTTGTGGAAAGTGGGTATTCCTCTTGAGTCGAAGCCAGGGACTAAGCTCTCATCTCGAGTTGATTTGGGGTCCACGGAGCCCTTTCGTGTTGCTCCAGTGACCTCAGGATCCCTCTAGACTTGAGACAGTGATCTTGGGTTTACTCTGGAGTGCCATCAAGGAAATCAAGGCTCCTTTCACGTTTGATGTGGAACACGGAATTGTTCTGCACGCAGTGCAGGGGAATCGGGCCTCATCCAGCGGCGAGGGGGAAGTCTCATGGTTTTTCTCGAGTTGCGGCCGGAACCTGGGGTATATTCTCGAGTTACGACGGGAGGGCCCTTCCAGACACGTGTTTGTTCAGCGACGTCAGGACTCCTGCCTTGGTGCGAGGGACACCTCATGATTCTCCTCGAGTCTTGGCATGGCAATTGGGACGCGTCTCCACGTGAGGCGGGAGACCAAGGGTCCCTTTCCACGTGCCACAGCAATCCTGGGACTCCTATCCATTTTCAAGAGGAGTCAGGCATCGTCTCCTTTGGAAGCATTGATCTCCGCGTACCTCTCAAGTTTTCAAAGGATGTGAGGCCTCCGCTCGGGATGAGGCGGAGAATTAGATCATTCTCTGTGTTCTGCACAGGGGATTCAGACATCCCTTCGTCTTGGGAGATGCAAGACGAGCCTGCATTCAATTCACTGCAGGGATATTCGGACTTACTTCGAGTCAGAGCATCTCGGTGTCCATTGCACTTGAGGCCACAAACTCAGGGTTCCTCTCACATACCTGTAGCTGAGAGAAGCCTCCTCTTGAGGTGCTTGTGGAAAGTTGGTATTCCTCTTGAGTCGAAGCCAGGGACTAAGCTCTCATCTCGAGTTTATTTGGGGTCCACGGAGCCCTTCCGTGTTTCTCCAGTGACCTCAGGATCCCTCTAGACTTGAGACAGTGATCTTGGGTTTTCTCTGGAGTGCCATCAAGGAAATCAAGGCTCCTTTCACGTTTGTTGTGGAACACGGAATTGCTCTGCATGCAGTGTAGGGGAATCGGGCCTCAACACTCGGCAAGGGGGAAATCTCATGGTTTTTCTCGAGTTGCGGCCGGAACCTGGGGTATATTCTCGAGTTACGACGGGGAGGGCCCTTCCAGACACGTGTTTGTTCAGCGACGTCAGGACTCCTGCCTCGGTGCGAGGGACACCTCGGGATTCTCCTCGAGTCTTGGCATGGCAATTGGGACGCGTCTCCACGTGAGGCGGGAGACCCAGTGTCCCTTTCCAAGTGCCACAGGGATCCTGGGACTCCTATCCATTTTCAAGAGGAGTCAGGCATCGTCTCCTTTGGAAGCATTGATCTCCGCGGACCTCTCGAGTTTTCAAAGGATGTTAGGCCTCCGCTCGCTATGATGCGGAGAATTAGGTCTTTCTCTGTGGTCTCCACAGGGGATTCAGATATCCCTTCCTCTTGGGAGATGCAAGACGAGCCTGCATTCAATTCACTGCAGGGATATCCGTCCTTACTTCTAGTCAGAGCATCTCGGTGTCCATTCCATTTGAGGCCACAATCTAAGGGGCCCTCTCACATACCTGTAGCTGAGAGAAGCCTCCTCTTGAGGTGCTTGTGGAAAGTTGGTATTCATCTTGAGTCTAAGCCAGGGACTAAGCTGTCATCTCGAGTTGATTTGGGGTCCACGGAGCCCTTTCGTGTTGCTACAGTGACCTCAGGATCCCTCTAGACTTGAAACAGTGATCTTGGGTTTTCTGTGGAGTGCCATCAAGGAAATCAAGGCTCCTTTCATTTTTGATGTTGAATACGGAATTGCTCTGCACGCAGGCAAGGGGAATCGGGCATCATATCGCGGCGAGGGGGAAGTCTCATGGTTTTTCTCGAGTTGCGGCCGGAACCTGGGTTATATTCTCGAGTTACGACGGGGAGGGCCCATCCAGACACGTGTTTGTTCAGCGACGTCAGGACTCCTGCCTAGGTGCGAGGGACACCTCGGGATTCTCCTCGAGTCTTGGCATGGCAATTGGGACGCGTCTCCACGTGAGGCGGGAGACCCAGTGTCCCTTTCAACGTGCCACAGTGATCCTGGGACTCCTATCCATTTTCAAGAGGAGTCAGGCATCGTCTCCTTTGGAAGCATTGATCTCTGCGGACCTCTCGAGTTTTCAAAGGATGTGAGGCCTCCGTTCGCGTTGAGGTGGAGGACTAGGTCTTTCTCTGTGTTCTGCACAGGGGATTCAGACATCCCTTCTTCTTGGGAGATGCAAGATGAGCCTGCATTCAATTCACTGCAGGGATATCCGGCCTTACTTCGAGTCAGAGCATCTCGGTGTCCATTCCACTTGATGTCACAAACTCAGGGTCCCTATCACATACCTGTAGCTGAGAGAAGCCTCCTCTTCAGGTGCTTGTGGAAAGTTCGTATTCCTCTTGAGTTGAAGCCAGGGACTAAGCTCTCATCTCGAGTTGATTTGGGGTCCACGGAGCCCTTTCGTGTTGCTCCAGTGACCTCAGGATCCCTCTAGACTTGAGACAGTGATCTTGGGTTTTCTCTGGAGTGCCATCAAGGAAATCAAGACTCCTTTCACGTTTGATGTGGAACACGGAATTGCCTGCACGCAGTGCAGGGGAATCGGGCCTCATCTCGCGGTGAACGGGAAATCTCATCGTTTTCCCAAGTTGCGGCCGGAACCTGGGGTATATTCTCGAGTTACGACGGGGAGGGCCCTTCCAGACACGTGTTTGTTCAGCGATGTCAGGACTCCTGCCTAGGTGCGAGGGACACCTCGGGATTCTCCTCGAGTCTTGGCATGGCAATTGGCATGCGTCTCCATGTGAGGCGGGAGACCCAGGGTCCCTTTCCACGTGCCACAGGGATCCTGGGACTCCTATCCATTTGCAAGAGGAGTCAGGCATCGTCTCCTTTGGAAGCATTGATCTCCACGGACCTCTCGAGTTTTCAAAGGATGTGAGGCCTCCGGTCGCGTTGAGGCGGAGGACTAGGTCTCTCTGTGGTCTCCACAGGGGAATAAGACATCCCATCGTCTTGGGAGATGCAAGACGAGCCTTCATTCAATTCACTGCAGGGATATCCAGCCTTGCTTCGAGTCAGAGCATCTCGGTGTCCATTCCACTTGAGACCACAAACTCAGGGTCCCTCTCACATACATCTAGCTGAGAGAAGCCTCCTCTTGAGGTGCTTGTGGAAAGTTGGTATAGCTCTTGAGTCAAAGCCAGGGACTAAGCTCTCATCTCGAGTTGATTTGGGGTCCACTGAGCCCTTTCGTGTTACTAAAGTGACCTCAGGATCCCTCTAGACTTGAGACAGTGATCTTGGGTTTTCTCTAGAGTGCCATCAAGGAAATCAAGGCTCCTTTCACGTGTGATGTGGAACACGAAATTGCTCTGCACGCAGTGCAGGGGAATCGGGCCTCATCTTGCAGCGAGGGGGAAGTCTCATGGTTTTTCTCGTGTTGCGGCCGGAACCTGGGGTATATTCTCGAGTTACGACGGGGAGGGCCCTTCCAGACACGTGTTTGTTCAGCGACGTCAGGACTCCTGCCTAGGTGCGAGGGACACCTCGGGATTCTCCTCGAGTCTTGGCATGGCAATTGGGACGCGTCTCCACGTGAGGCGGGAGACCCAGGGTCCCTTTCCACGTGCCACAGGGATCCTGGGACTCCTATCCTTTTTCAGGAGTAGTCAGGCATTGTCTCCTTTGGAAGCATTGATCTCCGCAGGCCTCTCGAGTTTTCAAAGGATGTGAGGCCTCCATTCGCGATGAGGCGGAGAATTACGTCTTTCTTTGTGGTCTCCACAGGGGATTCAGACAACCCTTCGTCTTGGGAGATGCAAGATGAGTCTGCATTCAATTCACTGCAGGGATATCCGGCCTTACTTCGAGTCAGAGCATCTCGGTGTCCATTCCACTTGATGCCACAAACTCAGGGTCCCTATCACATACCTGTAGCTGAGAGAAGCCTCCTCTTGAGGGGCTTGTGGAAAGTTCGTATTCCTCTTGAGTTGAATCCAGGGACTAAGCTCTCATCTCGAGTTGATTTGGGGTCCACGGAGCCCTTTCGTGTTGCTCCAGTGACCTCAGGATCCCTCTAGACTTGAGACAGTGATCTTGGGTTTTCTCTGGAGTGCCATCAAGGAAATCAAGGCTCCTTTCACGTTTGATGTGGAACACGGAATTGCTCTGCACGCAGGCCAGGGAAATCGGGCCTCATCTCGCGGTGAAGGGGAAATCTCATCGTTTTTCCCGAGTTGCGGCCGGAACCTGGGGTATATTCTCGAGTTACGACGGGTAGGGCCCTTCCAGACACGTGTTTATTCAGCGAGGTCAGGACTCCTGCCTAGGTGCGAGGGACACCTCGGGATTCTCCTCGAGTCTTGGCATGGCAATTGGCATGCGTCTCCATGTGAGGCGGGAGACACAGGGTCCCTTTCCACGTGCCACAGGGATCCTGGGACTCCTATCCATTTGCAAGAGGAGTCAGGCATGGTCTCCTTTGGAAGCATTGATCTCCGCGGACCTCTCGAGTTTTCAAAGGATGTGAGGCCTCCGGTCGCGTTGAGGCGGAGAACTAGGTCTCTCTGTGGTCTCCACAGGGGATTCAGACATCCCTTCGTCTTGGGAGATGAAAGACGAGCCTTCATTCAATTCACTGCAAGGATATCCAGCCTTGCTTCGAGTCAGAGCATCTCGGTGTCCATTCCACTTTAGACCACAAACTCAGGGTCCCTCTCACATACATCTAGCTGAGAGAAGCCTCCTCTTGAGGTGCTTGTGGAAAGTTGGTATTCCTCTTGAGTCGAAGCCAGGGACTAAGCTCTCATCTCGAGTTGATTTGGGGTCCACTGAGCCCTTTCGTGTTACTAAAGTGACCTCAGGATCCCTCTAGACTTGAGACAGTGATCTTGGGTTTTCTCTAGAGTGCCATCAAGGAAATCAAGGCTCCTTTCACGTTTGATGTGGAACACGGAATTGCTCTGCACGCAGTGCAGGGGAAACGGGCCTCATCTTGCAGCGAGGGGGAAGTCTCATGGTTTTTCTCGTGTTGCAGCCGGAACCTGGGGTATATTCTCGAGTTACGACGGGGAGGGCCCTTCCAGACACGTGTTTGTTCAGCGACGTCAGGACTCCTGCCTCGGTGCGAGGGACACCTCGGGATTCTCCTCGAGTCTTGGCATGGCAATTGGGACGCCTCTCCACGTGAGGCGGGAGACCCAGGGTCCTTTACACGTGCCACAGGGATCCTGGGACTCCTATCCTTTTTCAGGAGTAGTCAGGCATTGTCTCCTTTGGAAGCATTGATCTCCGCAGGCCTCTCGAGTTTTCAAAGGATGTGAGCCTCCGGTCGCGATGAGGTGGAGGACTAGGTCTTTCTCTGTGGTCTCCACAGGGGATTCAGACATCCCTTCATCTTGGGAGTGCAAGACGAGCCTGCATTCAATTCACTGCAGGCATATCCGGCCTTACTTTGAGTCAGAGCATCTCGGTGTCCATTCCACTTGAGGCCACAAACTCAGAGTACCTCTCACATAGCTGTAGCTGAGAGAAGCCTCCTCTTGAGGTGCTTGTGGAAAGTTGGTATTCCTCTTGAGTCTAAGCCAGGGATTAAGCTCTCATCTCGAGTTGATTTGGGGTCCACGGAGCCCTTTCTTGTTGCTCCAGTGACCTCAGGATCCCTCTAGACTTGAGAAAGTGATCTTGGATATTTTCTGGAGTGCCATCAAGGAAATCAAGGCTCCTTTCACGTTTGATGTGGAACACGGAATTGCTCTGCACGCAGTGCAGGGGAATCGGGCCTCAACTCGCGGCGAGGGGGAAGTCTCATGGTTTTTCTGGAGTTGAGGCCGGAACCTTGGGTATATTCTCGAGTTACGACGGGGAGGGCCCTTCCAGACACGTGATTGTTCAGCGACGTCTGGACTCCTGCCTAGGTACGAGGGACACCTCGGGATTCTCCTCGAGTCTTGGCATGGCAATTGGGACGCGTCTCCACTTGAGGCGGGAGACCCAGTGTCCCCTTCCACATGCCACAGGGATCCTGGGACTCCTATCCATTTTCAAGAGGAGTCAGGCATCGTCTCCTTTGGAACCATTGATCTCCGCGGACCTCTTGAATTTTCAAAGGATGTGAGGCCTCCAGTCGCGATGAGGCGGAGAACTAGGTCTTTCTCTGTGGTCTCCACAGGGGATTCAGACAACCCTTCGTCTTGGGAGATGCAAGATGAGCCTGCATTCAATTCACTGCAGGGATATCCGGCCTTACTTCGAGTCAGAGCATCTCGGTGTCCATTCCACTTGATGCCACAAACTAAGGGTCCCTATCACATACCTGTAGCTGAGAGAAGCCTCCTCTTGAGGGGATTGTGGAAAGTTGGTATTCCTCTTGAGTTGAAGCCAGGGACTAAGCTCTCATCTCGAGTTGATTTGGGGTCCACGGAGCCCTTTCGTGTTGCTCCAGTGACCTCAGGATCCCTCTAGACTTGAGACAGTGATCTTGGGTTTTCTCTGGAGTGCCATCAAGGAAATCAAGGCTCCTTTCACTTTTGATGTGGAACACGGAATTGCCCTGCACGCAGTGCAGGGGAATCGGGCCTCATCTCGCGGTGAAGGGGAAATCTCATCGTTTTTCCCGAGTTGCGGCTGGAACCTGGGGTATATTCTCGAGTTACGACGGGGAGGGCCCTTCCAGACACGTGTTTGTTCAGCGATGTCAGGACTCCTGCCTAGGTGCGAGGGACACCTCGGGATTCTCCTCGAGTCTTGGCATGGCAATTGGCATGCATCTCCATGTGAGGCGGGAGACCCAGGGTCCCTTTCCACGTGCCACAGGGATCCTGGGACTCCTATCCATTTGCAAAGGAGTCAGGCATCGTCTCCTTTGGAAGCATTGATCTCCGCGGACCTCTCGAGTTTTCAAAGGATGTGAGGCCTCCGGTCGCGTTGAGGCGGAGGACTAGGTCTCTCTGTGGTCTCCACAGGGGATTCAGACATCCCTTCGTCTTGGGAGATGCAAGACGAGCCTTTATTCAAATCACTGCAGGGATATCCAGCCTTGCTTCTAGTCAGAGCATCTCGGTGTCCATTCCACTTGAGACCACAAACTCAGGGTCCCTCTCACATACATCTAGCTGAGAGAAGCCTCCTCTTGAGGTGCTTGTGGAAAGTTGGTATAGCTCTTGAGTCGAAGCCAGGGACTAAGCTCTCATCTCGAGTTAATTTAGGGTCCACTGAGCCCTTTCGTGTTACTAAAGTGACCTCAGGATCCCTCTAGACTTGAGACAGTGATCTTGGGTTTTCTCTAGAGTGCCATCAAGGAAATCAAGTCTCCTTTCACGTTTGATGTGGAACACGGAATTGCTCTGCACGCAGTGCAGGTGAATCGGGCCTCATCTTGCAGCGAGGGGGAAGTCTCATGGTTTTTCTCGTGTTGCAGCCGGAACCTGGGGTATATTCTCGAGTTACGACGGGGAGGGCCCTTCCAGACACGTGTTTGTTCAGCGACGTCAGGACTCCTGCCTCGGTGCGAGGGACACCTCGGGATTCTCCTCGAGTCTTGGCATGGCAATTGGGACGCGTCTCCGCGTGAGGCGGGAGACCCAGGGTCCCTTTCCACGTGCCACAGGGACCCTGGGACTCCTATCCTTTTTCAGGAGTATTCAGGCATTGTCTCCTTTGGAAGCATTGATCTCCGCAGGCCTCTCGAGTGTTCAAAGGATGTGAGGCCTCCGGTCGCGATGAGGCGGAGGACTAGGTCTTTCTCTGTGGTCTCCACAGGGGATTCAGACATCCCTTCATATTGGGAGTGCAAGACGAGCCTGCATTCAATTCACTGCAGGGATATCCGGCCTTACTTTGAGTCAGAGCATCTCGGTGTCCATTCCACTTGAGGCCACAAATTCAGGGTACCTCTCACATAGCTGTAGCTGAGAGAAGCCTCCTCTTGAGGTGCTTGTGGAAAGTTGGTATTCCTCTTGAGTCTAAGCCAGGGACTAAGCTCTCATCTCGAGTTGATTTGGGGTCCACGGAGCCCTTTCGTGTTGCTCTAGTGACCTCAGGATCCCTCTAGACTTGAGAAAGTGATCTTGGATATTCTCTGGAGTGCCATCAAGGAAATCAAGGCTCCTTTCACGTTTGATGTGGAACACGGAATTGCTCTGCATGCAGTGCAGGGGAATCGGGCCTCAACTCGCGGCGAGGGGGAAGTCTCATGGTTTTTCTGGAGTTGAGGCCGGAACCTTGGGTATATTCTCGAGTTACGACGGGGAGGGCCCTTCCAGACACGTGATTGTTCAGCGACGTCTGGACTCCTGCCTAGGTGCGAGGGACACCTCGGAATTCTCCTCGAGTCTTGCCATGGCAATTGGGACGCGTCTCCACTTGAGGCGGGAAACCCAGTGTCCCTTTCCACGTGCCACAGGGATCCTGAGACTCCTATCCATTTTCAAGAGGAGTCAGGCATCGTCTCCTTTGGAACCATTGATCTCCGCGGACCTCTTGAATTTTCAAAGGATGTGAGGCCTCCAGTCGCGATGAGGCGGAGAACTAGGTCTTTCTCTGTGGTCTCCACAGGGGATTCAGACAACCCTTCGTCTTGGGAGATGCAAGATGAGCCTGCATTCAATTCACTGCAGGGATATCCGGCCTTACTTCGAATCAGAGCATCTCGGTGTCCATTCCACTTGATGCCACAAACTCAGGGTCCCTATCACATACCTGTAGCTGAGAGAAGCCTCCTCTAGAGGGGCTTGTGGAAAGTTCGTATTCCTCTTGAGTTGAAGCCAGGGACTAAGCTCTCATCTCGAGTTGATTTGGGGTCCACGGAGCCCTTTCGTGTTGCTCCAGTGACCTCAGGATCCCTCTAGACTTGAGACAGTGATCTTGGGTTTTCTCTGGAGTGCCATCAAGGAAATCAAGGCTCCTTTCACGTTTGATGTGGAACACGGAATTGCCCTGCACGCAGTGCAGGGGAATTGGGCCTCATCTCGCGGTGAAGGGGAAATCTCATCGTTTTTCCCGAGTTGCGGCCGGAACCTGGGGTATATTCTCGAGTTACGACGGGTAGGGCCCTTCCAGACACGTGTTTGTTCAGCGATGTCAGGACTCCTGCCTAGGTGCGAGGGACACCTCGGGATTCTCCTCGAGTCTTGGCATGGCAATTGGCATGCGTCTCCATGTGAGGCGGGAGACCCAGGGTCCCTTTCCACGTGCCACAGGGATCCTGGGACTCCTATCCATTTGCAAGAGGAGTCAGGCATCGTCTCCTTTGGAAGCATTGATCTCCGCGGACCTCTCGTGTTTTCAAAGGATGTGAGGCCTCCGGTCGCGTTGAGGCGGAGGACTAGGTCTCTCTGTGGTCTCCACAGGGGATTCAGACATCCCTTCGTCTTGGGAGATGCAAGACGAGCCTTCATTCAATTCACTGCAGGGATATCCAGCCTTGCTTCGAGTCAGAGCATCTCGGTGTCCATTCCACTTGAGACCACAAACTCAGGGTCCCTCTCACATACCTGTAGCTGAGAGAAGCCTCCTCTTGAGGTGCTTGTGGAAAGTTGGTATTCCTCTTGAGTCGAAGCCAGGGACTAAGCTCTCCTCTCGAGTTGATTTGGGTCCACTGAGCACTTTCGTGTTGCTAAAGTGACCTCAGGATTCCTCTAGACTAGAGACAGTGATCTTGGGTTTTCCCTGGAGTGCCATCAAGGAAATCAAGGCTCCTTTCACGTTTGATGTGGAACGCGGAATTGCTCTGCACGCAGTGCAGGGGAATCGGATCTCAGCTCGCGGCGAGGGGGAAGTCTCATGGTTTTTTTCGAGTTGCGGCTGGAACCTGGGGTATATTCTCGAGTTAAGACGGGGAGGGCCCTTTGAGACACGTGTTTATTCAGCGACGTCAGGATACCTGCCTAGGTGCAAGGGATACCTCGGGATTCTCCTCGAGTCTTGGCATGGCAATTGGGACGCGTCTCCACGTGAGGCGGGAGACCCAGGGTCCCTTTCCACGTGCCACAGGGATCCTGGGACTCCTGTCCATTTTCAAGAGGAGTCCGGAATCGTCTCCTTTGGAAGCATTGATCTCCGAGGACCTCTCGAGTTTTCAAAAGATGTGAGGCCTTCGGTCGCGATGAGGCGGAGAACTAGGTCTTTATCTGTGGTTTCCACAGGGGATTAAGACATCCCTTCATCTTGGGAGATGCAAGACGAGCCTGCATTCAATTCAATGCAGCGATATCCGGTCTAACTTCGAGTCAGAGCATCTCGGTGTCCATTCCACTTGAGGCCACAAACTCAGGGTCCCTCTCACATACCTGTAGCTGAGAGAAGGCTCCTCTTGAGGTGCTGGTGGAAACTTGGTATTCCTCTTGAGTCGAAGCCAGGGACTAAGCTCTCATCTCGAGTTTATTTGGGGTCCACGAAGCCCTTTCCTGTTGCTCCAGTGACCTCAGGATTCCTCTAGACTAGAGACAGTGATCTTGGGTTTTCTCTGGAGTGCCATCAAGGAAATCAAGGCTCCTTTCACGTTTGATGTGGAACGCGGAATTGCTCTGCACGCAGTGCAGGGGAATCGGATCTCAGCTCGCGGCGAGGGGGAAGTCTCATGGTTTTTTTCGAGTTGCGGCCCGAACCTGGGGTATATTCTCGAATTACGACGGGGAGGGCCCTTCCAGACACTTGTTTTTTCAGCGACTTCAGGACTCCTGCCTAGGTGCGAGGGACACCTCGGGATTCCCCTCGAGTTTTGGCATGTCAATTTGGACGCGTCTCACGTGAGGCGGGAGACCCAGGGTCCCTTTCCATGTGCCACAGGGATCCTGGGACTAATATCCATTTTCAAGAGGAGTCAGGCATCGTCTCCTTTGGAAGCATTGATCTCCGCGTACCTCTCGAGTTTTCAAAGGATGTGAGGCCTCCGGTCGCGATGAGGCGGAGAACTCGGTCTTTCTCTGTGGTCTCCAGAGGGAATTCAGACATCCCTTCGTCTTGGGAGATGCAAGACGTGCCTGCATTCAATTCACTGCAGGGATATCCAGCCTTACTTCGAGTCAGAGCATCTCGGTGTCCATTCCACTTGAGGCCACAAACTCAGGGTCCCTCTCACATACCTGTAGCTGAGAGAAGCCTCCTCTTGAGGTGCTTGTGGAAAGTTGGTATTCCTCTTGAGTCTAAGCCAGGGACTAAGCTCTCATATGGAGTTTATTTGGGGTCCATGGAGCCCTTTCCTGTTGCTCCAGTGACCTCAGGATCCCTCTAGACTTGAGACAGTGATCTTGGGTTTTCTCTGGAGTGCCATCAAGGAAATCAAGGCTCCTTTCAAGTTTGATGTGGAACACGGAATTGCTCTGCACGCAGTGCACGGGAATCGGGCCTCATCTCGCGGGTAGGGGGATGTCTCATGGTTTTTCTGTAGTTGCGGCCGTAACCTGGGGTATATTCTCGAGTAACGATTGGGAGGGCCCTTCCAGACACGTGTTTGTTCAGCGACGTCAGGACTCCTGCCTTGGTGCGAGGGACACCTCGGGATTCTCCTCGAGTCTTGGCATGGCAATTGGGACTCGTCTCCACGTGAGGCGGGAGACCCAGGGTCCCTTTCCACGTGCCACAGGGATCCTGGGACTCCTATCCATTTTCAAGAGGAGTCAGGCATCGTCTCCTTTGGAATCATTGATCTCTGCAGACCTCTCGAGTTTTCAAAGGATGTGAGGTCTCCGGTCGCGTTGAGGCGGAGGACTAGGTCTTTCTCTGTGTTCTGCACAGGGGATTCCGACATCCCTTCGTCTTGGGAGATGCAAAATGAGCCTGCATTCAATTCACTGCAGGGATATCCGGCCTTACTTCGAGTCAGAGCATCTCGGTGTCCATTGCATTTGAGGCCACAAACTCAGGTTCCCCTCACATACCTGTAGCTGAGAGAAGCCTCCTCTTGAGAGGCTTGTGGAAAGTTCGTATTCATCTTGAGTTGAAGCCAGGGATTAATCTCTCATCTCGAGTTGATTTGGGGTCCACGGAGCCCTTTCGTGTTGCTCCAGTGACCTACGGATCCCTCTAGACTTGAGACAGTGATCTTGGGTTTTCTCTGGAGTGCCATCAAGGAAATCAAGGCTCCTTTCACGTTTGATGTGGAACACGGAATTGCTCTGCACGCAGTGCAGGGGAAACGGGCCTCATCTTGCAGCGAGGGGGAAGTCTCATGGTTTTTCTCGTGTTGCGGCCGGAACCTGGGGTATATTCTCGAGTTACGACGGGGAGGGCCCTTCCAGACACGTGTTTGTTCAGCGACGTCAGGACTCCTGCCTCGGTGCGAGGGACACCTCGGGATTCTCCTCGAGTCTTGGCATGGCAATTGGGACGCCTCTCCACGTGAGGCGGGAGACCCAGGGTCCTTTACACGTGCCACAGGGATCCTGGGACTCCTATCCTTTTTCAGGAGTAGTCAGGCATTGTCTCCTTTGGAAGCATTGATCTCCGCAGGCCTCTCGAGTTTTCAAAGGATGTGAGGCCTCCGGTCGCGATGAGGTGGAGGACTAGGTCTTTCTCTGTGGTCTCCACAGGGGATTCAGACATCCCTTCATCTTGGGAGTGCAAGACGAGCCTGCATTCAATTCACTGCAGGCATATCCGGCCTTACTTTGAGTCAGAGCATCTCGGTGTCCATTCCACTTGAGGCCACAAACTCAGAGTACCTCTCACATAGCTGTAGCTGAGAGAAGCCTCCTCTTGAGGTGCTTGTGGAAAGTTGGTATTCCTCTTGAGTCTAAGCCAGGGATTAAGCTCTCATCTCGAGTTGATTTGGGGTCCACGGAGCCCTTTCTTGTTGCTCCAGTGACCTCAGGATCCCTCTAGACTTGAGAAAGTGATCTTGGATATTCTCTGGAGTGCCATCAAGGAAATCAAGGCTCCTTTCACGTTTGATGTGGAACACGGAATTACTCTGCACGCAGTGCAGGGGAATCGGGCCTCAACTCGCGGCGAGGGGGAAGTCTCATGGTTTTTCTGGAGTTGAGGCCGGAACCTTGGGTATATTCTCGAGTTACGACGGGGAGGGCCCTTCCAGACACGTGATTGTTCAGCGACGTCTGGACTCCTGCCTAGGTACGAGGGACACCTCGGGATTCTCCTCGAGTCTTGGCATGGCAATTGGGACGCGTCTCCACTTGAGGCGGGAGACCCAGTGTCCCCTTCCACGTGCCACAGGGATCCTGGGACTCCTATCCATTTTCAAGAGGAGTCAGGCATCGTCTCCTTTGGAACCATTGATCTCCGCGGACCTCTTGAATTTTCAAAGGATGTGAGGCCTCCAGTCGCGATGAGGCGGAGAACTAGGTCTTTCTCTGTGGTCTCCACAGGGGATTCAGACAACCCTTCGTCTTGGGAGATGCAAGATGAGCCTGCATTCAATTCACTGCAGGGATATCCGGCCTTACTTCGAGTCAGAGCATCTCGGTGTCCATTCCACTTGATGCCACAAACTAAGGGTCCCTATCACATACCTGTAGCTGAGAGAAGCCTCCTCTTGAGGGGCTTGTGGAAAGTTGGTATTCCTCTTGAGTTGAAGCCAGGGACTAAGCTCTCATCTCGAGTTGATTTGGGGTCCACGGAGCCCTTTCGTGTTGCTCCAGTGACCTCAGGATCCCTCTAGACTTGAGACAGTGATCTTGGGTTTTCTCTGGAGTGCCATCAAGGAAATCAAGGCTCCTTTCACTTTTGATGTGGAACACGGAATTGCCCTGCACGCAGTGCAGGGGAATCGGGCCTCATCTCGCGGTGAAGGGGAAATCTCATCGTTTTTCCCGAGTTGCGGCCGGAACCTGGGGTATATTCTCGAGTTACGACGGGGAGGGCCCTTCCAGACACGTGTTTGTTCAGCGATGTCAGGACTCCTGCCTAGGTGCGAGGGACACCTCGGGATTCTCCTCGAGTCTTGGCATGGCAATTGGCATGCATCTCCATGTGAGGCGGGAGACCCAAGGTCCCTTTCCACGTGCCACAGGGATCCTGGGACTCCTATCCATTTGCAAAGGAGTCAGGCATCGTCTCCTTTGGAAGCATTGATCTCCGCGGACCTCTCGAGTTTTCAAAGGATGTGAGGCCTCCGGTCGCGTTGAGGCGGAGGACTAGGTCTCTCTGTGGTCTCCACAGGGGATTCAGACATCCCTTCGTCTTGGGAGATGCAAGACGAGCCTTTATTCAATTCACTGCAGGGATATCCAGCCTTGCTTCTAGTCAGAGCATCTCGGTGTCCATTCCACTTGAGACCACAAACTCAGGGTCCCTCTCACATACATCTAGCTGAGAGAAGCCTCCTCTTGAGGTGCTTGTGGAAAGTTGGTATAGCTCTTGAGTCGAAGCCAGGGACTAAGCTCTCATCTCGAGTTAATTTAGGGTCCACTGAGCCCTTTCGTGTTACTAAAGTGACCTCAGGATCCCTCTAGACTTGAGACAGTGATCTTGGGTTTTCTCTAGAGTGCCATCAAGGAAATCAAGTCTCCTTTCACGTTTGATGTGGAACACGGAATTGCTCTGCACGCAGTGCAGGTGAATCGGGCCTCATCTTGCAGCGAGGGGGAAGTCTCATGGTTTTTCTCGTGTTGCAGCCGGAACCTGGGGTATATTCTCGAGTTACGACGGGGAGGGCCCTTCCAGACACGTGTTTGTTCAGCGACGTCAGGACTCCTGCCTCGGTTCGAGGGACACCTCGGGATTCTCCTCGAGTCTTGGCATGGCAATTGGGACGCGTCTCCGCGTGAGGCGGGAGACCCAGGGTCCCTTTCCACGTGCCACAGGGACCCTGGGACTCCTATCCTTTTTCAGGAGTATTCAGGCATTGTCTCCTTTGGAAGCATTGATCTCCGCAGGCCTCTCGAGTGTTCAAAGGATGTGAGGCCTCCGGTCGCGATGAGGCGGAGGACTAGGTCTTTCTCTGTGGTCTCCACAGGGGATTCAGACATCCCTTCATATTGGGAGTGCAAGACGAGCCTGCATTCAATTCACTGCAGGGATATCCGGCCTTACTTTGAGTCAGAGCATCTCGGTGTCCATTCCACTTGAGGCCACAAATTCAGGGTACCTCTCACATAGCTGTAGCTGAGAGAAGCCTCCTCTTGAGGTGCTTGTGGAAAGTTGGTATTCCTCTTGAGTCTAAGCCAGGGACTAAGCTCTCATCTCGAGTTGATTTGGGGTCCACGGAGCCCTTTCGTGTTGCTCTAGTGACCTCAGGATCCCTCTAGACTTGAGAAAGTGATCTTGGATATTCTCTGGAGTGCCATCAAGGAAATCAAGGCTCCTTTCACGTTTGATGTGGAACACGGAATTGCTCTGCATGCAGTGCAGGGGAATCGGGCCTCAACTCGCGGCGAGGGGGAAGTCTCATGGTTTTTCTGGAGCTGAGGCCGGAACCTTGGGTATATTCTCGAGTTACGACGGGGAGGGCCCTTCCAGACACGTGATTGTTCAGCGACGTCTGGACTCCTGCCTAGGTGCGAGGGACACCTCGGGATTCTCCTCGAGTCTTGCCATGGCAATTGGGACGCGTCTCCACTTGAGGCGGGAAACCCAGTGTCCCTTTCCACGTGCCACAGGGATCCTGAGACTCCTATCCATTTTCAAGAGGAGTCAGGCATCGTCTCCTTTGGAACCATTGATCTCCGCGGACCTCTTGAATTTTCAAAGGATGTGAGGCCTCCAGTCGCGATGAGGCGGAGAACTAGGTCTTTCTCTGTGGTCTCCACAGGGGATTCAGACAACCCTTCGTCTTGGGAGATGCAAGATGAGCCTGCATTCAATTCACTGCAGGGATATCCGGCCTTACTTCGAATCAGAGCATCTCGGTGTCCATTCCACTTGATGCCACAAACTCAGGGTCCCTATCACATACCTGTAGCTGAGAGAAGCCTCCTCTAGAGGGGCTTGTGGAAAGTTCGTATTCCTCTTGAGTTGAAGCCAGGGACTAAGCTCTCATCTCGAGTTGATTTGGGGTCCACGGAGCCCTTTCGTGTTGCTCCAGTGACCTCAGGATCCCTCTAGACTTGAGACAGTGATCTTGGGTTTTCTCTGGAGTGCCATCAAGGAAATCAAGGCTCCTTTCACGTTTGATGTGGAACACGGAATTGCCCTGCACGCAGTGCAGGGGAATTGGGCCTCATCTCGCGGTGAAGGGGAAATCTCATCGTTTTTCCCGAGTTGCGGCCGGAACCTGGGGTATATTCTCGAGTTACGACGGGTAGGGCCCTTCCAGACACGTGTTTGTTCAGCGATGTCAGGACTCCTGCCTAGGTGCGAGGGACACCTCGGGATTCTCCTCGAGTCTTGGCATGGCAATTGGCATGCGTCTCCATGTGAGGCGGGAGACCCAGGGTCCCTTTCCACGTGCCACAGGGATCCTGGGACTCCTATCCATTTGCAAGAGGAGTCAGGCATCGTCTCCTTTGGAAGCATTGATCTCCGCGGACCTCTCGTGTTTTCAAAGGATGTGAGGCCTCCGGTCGCGTTGAGGCGGAGGACTAGGTCTCTCTGTGGTCTCCACAGGGGATTCAGACATCCCTTCGTCTTGGGAGATGCAAGACGAGCCTTCATTCAATTCACTGCAGGGATATCCAGCCTTGCTTCGAGTCAGAGCATCTCGGTGTCCATTCCACTTGAGACCACAAACTCAGGGTCCCTCTCACATACCTGCAGCTGAGAGAAGCCTCCTCTTGAGGTGCTTGTGGAAAGTTGGTATTCCTCTTGAGTCGAAGCCAGGGACTAAGCTCTCCTCTCGAGTTGATTTGGGTCCACTGAGCCCTTTCGTGTTGGTAAAGTGACCTCAGGATTCCTCTAGACTAGAGACAGTGATCTTGGGTTTTCCCTGGAGTGCCATCAAGGAAATCAAGGCTCCTTTCACGTTTGATGTGGAACGCGGAATTGCTCTGCACGCAGTGCAGGGGAATCGGATCTCAGCTCGCGGCGAGGGGGAAGTCTCATGGTTTTTTTCGAGTTGCGGCTGGAACCTGGGGTATATTCTCGAGTTAAGACGGGGAGGGCCCTTTGAGACACGTGTTTATTCAGCGACGTCAGGATACCTGCCTAGGTGCAAGGGATACCTCGGGATTCTCCTCGAGTCTTGGCATGGCAATTGGGACGCGTCTCCACGTGAGGCGGGAGACCCAGGGTCCCTTTCCACGTGCCACAGGGATCCTGGGACTCCTATCCATTTTCAAGAGGAGTCCGGAATCGTCTCCTTTGGAAGCATTGATCTCCGAGGACCTCTCGAGTTTTCAAAAGATGTGAGGCCTTCGGTCGCGATGAGGCGGAGAACTAGGTCTTTATCTGTGGTTTCCACAGGGGATTAAGACATCCCTTCATCTTGGGAGATGCAAGACGAGCCTGCATTCAATTCAATGCAGCGATATCCGGTCTAACTTCGAGTCAGAGCATCTCGGTGTCCATTCCACTTGAGGCCACAAACTCAGGGTCCCTCTCACATACCTGTAGCTGAGAGAAGGCTCCTCTTGAGGTGCTGGTGGAAACTTGGTATTCCTCTTGAGTCGAAGCCAGGGACTAAGCTCTCATCTCGAGTTTATTTGGGGTCCACGAAGCCCTTTCCTGTTGCTCCAGTGACCTCAGGATTCCTCTAGACTAGAGACAGTGATCTTGGGTTTTCTCTGGAGTGCCATCAAGGAAATCAATGCTCCTTTCACGTTTGATGTGGAACGCGGAATTGCTCTGCACGCAGTGCAGGGGAATCGGATCTCAGCTCGCGGCGAGGGGGAAGTCTCATGGTTTTTTTCGAGTTGCGGCCCGAACCTGGGGTATATTCTCGAATTACGACGGGGAGGGCCCTTCCAGACACTTGTTTTTTCAGCGACTTCAGGACTCCTGCCTAGGTGCGAGGGACACCTCGGGATTCCCCTCGAGTTTTGGCATGTCAATTTGGACGCGTCTCACGTGAGGCGGGAGACCCAGGGTCCCTTTCCATGTGCCACAGGGATCCTGGGACTAATATCCATTTTCAAGAGGAGTCAGGCATCGTCTCCTTTGGAAGCATTGATCTCCGCGTACCTCTCGAGTTTTCAAAGGATGTGAGGCCTCCGGTCGCGATGAGGCGGAGAACTCGGTCTTTCTCTGTGGTCTCCAGAGGGAATTCAGACATCCCTTCGTCTTGGGAGATGCAAGACGTGCCTGCATTCAATTCACTGCAGGGATATCCAGCCTTACTTCGAGTCAGAGCATCTCGGTGTCCATTCCACTTGAGGCCACAAACTCAGGGTCCCTCTCACATACCTGTAGCTGAGAGAAGCCTCCTCTTGAGGTGCTTGTGGAAAGTTGGTATTCCTGTTGAGTCGAAGCCAGGGACTAAGCTCTCATCTCGAGTTAATTTGGGGTCCACGGAGCCCTTTCGTGTTGCTCCAGTGACCTCAGGATCCCTCTAGACTTGAGACAGTGATCTTGGGTTTTCTCTGGAGTGCCATCAAGGAAATCAAGGCTCCTTTCACGTTTGATGTGGAACACGGAATTGCTCTGCACGCAGTGCAGGGGAATCGGGCCTCATCTCGCGGCGAGGGGGAAGTCTCATGGTTTTTCTCGAGTTGCGGCCGGAACCTTGGGTATATTCTCGAGTTACAACGGGGAGGGCCCTTCCAGACACGTGTTTGTTCAGCGACGTCAGGACTCCTGCCTAGGTGCGAGGGACACCTCGGGATTCTCCTCGAGTTTTGGCATGGCAATTGGGACGCGTCTCCACGTGAGGCGGGAGACCCAGGGTCCCTTTCCACGTGCCACAGGGATCCTGGGACTCCTATCCATTTTCAAGAGGAGTCAGGCATCGTCTCCTTTGGAAGCATTGATCTCCTCGGACCTCTCGAGTTTTCAAAGGATGTGAGGCCTCCGTTCGCGTTGAGGCGGAGGACTAGGTCTTTCTCTGTGGTCTCCACAGGGGATTCAGACAACCCTTCGTCTTGGGAGATGCAAGAGGAGCCTGCATTCAATTCATTGCAGGGATATTCGGCCTTACTTCGAGTCAGAGCATCTCGGTGTCCATTCCACTTGAGGCCACAAACTCAGGATCCCTCTCACATACCTGTAGCTGAGAGATGCCTCCTCTTGAGGTGCTTGTGGAAAGTTGGTATTCCTCTTGAGTCGAAGCCAGGGACTAAGCTCTCATCTCGAGTTGATTTGGGGTCCCTGGAGCCCTTTCGCGTTGCTCCAGTGACCTCAGGATCCCTCTAGACTTGAGCCAGTGATCAGGGTTTTCTCTGGAGTGCCATCAAGGAAATCAAGGCTCATTTCACGTTTGATGTGGAACACGGAATTGCTCTGCACGCAGTGCAGGGGAATCGGGCCTCATCTCGCGGCGAGGGGGAAGTCTCATGGTTTTTCTCGTGTTGCGGCCGGAACCTGGAGTATATTCTCGAGTTACGACGGGGAGGGCCCTTCCAGACACGTGTTTGTTCAGCGACGTCAGGACTCCTGCCTAGGTGCGAGGGACACCTCGGGATTCTCCTCGAATCTTGGCATGGCAATTGGGACGCGTCTCCACGTGAGGCGGGAGACCCAGGGTCCTTTTCCACGTGCCACAGGGATCCTGGGACTCCTATCCATTTTCAAGAGGAGTCAGGCATCGTCTCCTTTGGAAGCATTGATCTCCGTGGACCTCTCGAGTTTTCAAAGGATGTGAGGCCTCCGGTCGCGATGAGGCGGAGAACTAGGTCTTTCTCTGTGGTCTCCACAGGGGATTCAGAAATCCCTTCGTCTTGGGAGATGCAAGAGGAGCCTGCATTCAATTCACTTCAGGGATATCCGGCCTTACTTCGAGTCAGAGCATCTCGGTGTCCATTCCACTTGAGGCCACAAACTCAGGGTCCCTCTCACATACCTGTAGCTGAGAAAAGCCTCCTCTTGAGGTGCTTGTGGAAAGTTGGTATTCCTCTTGAGTCGAAGCCAGGGACTAAGCTCTCATGTCGAGTTGATTTGGGGTCCACGGAGCCCTTTCGTGTTGCTCCAGTGACCTCAGGATCCCTCTAGACTTGAGACATTGATGTTGGGTTTTCTCTGGAGTGCCATCAAGGAAATCAATGCTCCTTTCACGTTTGATGTGGAACACGGAATTGCTCTGCACGCAGTGCAGGGGAATCGAGCCTCATCTCTCGGCGAGGGGGAAGTCTCATGGTTTTTCTTGTGTTCCGGCCGGAACCTGGGGTATATTATCGAGTTACGACGGGGAGGGCCCTTCCAGACACGTGTTTGTTCAGCGACGTCAGGACTCCAGCCTAGGTGCGAGGGACACCTCGGGATTCTCCTCGAGCCTTGGCATGGCAATTGGGACGCGTCTCCACGTGAGGCGGGAAACCCAGGGTCCCTTTCCACGTGCCACAGGGATCCTGGGACTCCTATCCATTTTCAAGAGGAGTCAGGCATCGTCTCCTTTGGAAGCATTGATGTCCGCGGACCTCTCGAGTTTTCAAAGGATGTGAGGCCTCCGGTCGCGATGATGCGGAGAACTAGGTCTTTTTCTGTGGTCTCCACACCGGATTCAGACATCCCTTCGTCTGGGGAGATGCAAGACGAGCCTGCATTCAATTCACTGCAGGGATATCCGGCCTTACTTCGAGTCAGAGCATCTCGGTGTCCGTTCCACTTGAGGCCACATAATCAGGGTCCCTCTCACATACCTGTAGCTGAGAGAAGCCTCCTCTTGAGGTGCTTGTGGAAAGTTGGTATTCCTCTTTATTCGAAGCCAGGGACTAAGCTATCATCTCGAGTTGATTTGGGGTCCCCGGAGCCCTTTCGTGTTGCTCCAGTGACCTCAGGATCCCTCTAGACTTGAGACAGTGATCTTGGGTTTTCTCTGGAGTGCAATCAAGGAAATCAAGGCTCCTTTCACGTTTGATGTGGAACAGGGAATTGCTCTTCACGCAGTGCAGGGGAATCGGGCCTCTTCTCGCGGCGAGGGGGAAGTCTCTTGGTTTTTCTCGAGTTGCGGCCGGAACCCAGGGTATATTCTCAAGTTACGACGGGGAGGGCCCTTCCAGACACGTGTTTGTTCAGCGACGTCAGGATTCCTGCCTAGGTGCGAGGGACACCTCAGTATTCTCCTCGAGTCTTGGCATGGCAATTGGGACGCGTCTCCACGTGAGACGCGAGACCCAGGGTCCCTTTCCACGTGCCTCAGGGATCCTGGGCCTCCTATCCAGTTTCAAGAGTAGTCAGGCATCGTATCCTTTGGAAGCATTGATCTCCGCGGACCTCTCGAGTTTTCAAAGGTTGTGAGGCCTCCGTTCGCGTTGAGGCTGATGACTAGGTCTTTCTCTGTGGTCTCCACAGGGGATTCAGACATCCCTTCGTCTTGGGAGATGCAAGACGAGCCTGCCTTAAATTCACTGCAGGGATATCTGGCCTTACTTCGAGTCAGAGCATCTCGGTGTCCATTCCAATTGAGGCCACAAACTCAGGGTCCCTCTCACATACCTGTTGCTGAGAGAAGCCTCCTCTTGAGGTGCTTATGGAAAGTTGGTATTCCTGTTGAGTCGAAGCCAGGGACTAAGCTCTCATCTCGAGTTGATTTGGGTTCCAGGAGGCTTTTCGTGTTACTCCAGTGACCTCAGGATCCCTCTAGACTTGAGACAGTGATCTTGGGTTTTCTCTGGAGTGCCATCAAGGAAATCAAGGCTCCTTTCACGTTTGATGTGGAACACGGAATTGCTCTGCACGCAGTGCAGGGGAATCGGGCCTCATCTCGCGGCGAGGGGGAAGTCTCATGGTTTTTCTCGAGTTGGGCCAGAACCTGGGGTATATTCTCGAGTTACGACGGGGAGGGCGCTTCCATACACGTGTTTGTTCAGCGACGTCAGGACTCCTGCCTAGGTGCGAGGGACACCTCGGGATTCTCCTCGAGTCTTGGCATGGCAATTGGCATGCGTCTCCATGTGAGGCGGGAGACCCAGGGTCCCTTTCCACGTGCCACAGGGATCCTGGGACTCCTATCCATTTGCAAGAGGAGTCAGGCATCGTCTCCTTTGGAAGCATTGATCTCCGCGGACCTCTCGTGTTTTCAAAGGATGTGAGGCCTCCGGTCGCGTTGAGGCGGAGGACTAGGTCTCTCTGTGGTCTCCACAGGGGATTCAGACATCCCTTCGTCTTGGGAGATGCAAGACGAGCCTTCATTCAATTCACTGCAGGGATATCCAGCCTTGCTTCGAGTCAGAGCATCTCGGTGTCCATTCCACTTGAGACCACAAACTCAGGGTCCCTCTCACATACCTGTAGCTGAGAGAAGCCTCCTCTTGAGGTGCTTGTGGAAAGTTGGTATTCCTCTTGAGTCGAAGCCAGGGACTAAGCTCTCCTCTCGAGTTGATTTGGGTCCACTGAGCCCTTTCGTGTTGGTAAAGTGACCTCAGGATTCCTCTAGACTAGAGACAGTGATCTTGGGTTTTCCCTGGAGTGCCATCAAGGAAATCAAGGCTCCTTTCACGTTTGATGTGGAACGCGGAATTGCTCTGCACGCAGTGCAGGGGAATCGGATCTCAGCTCGCGGCGAGGGGGAAGTCTCATGGTTTTTTTCGAGTTGCGGCTGGAACCTGGGGTATATTCTCGAGTTAAGACGGGGAGGGCCCTTTGAGACACGTGTTTATTCAGCGACGTCAGGATACCTGCCTAGGTGCAAGGGATACCTCGGGATTCTCCTCGAGTCTTGGCATGGCAATTGGGACGCGTCTCCACGTGAGGCGGGAGACCCAGGGTCCCTTTCCACGTGCCACAGGGATCCTGGGACTCCTATCCATTTTCAAGAGGAGTCCGGAATCGTCTCCTTTGGAAGCATTGATCTCCGAGGACCTCTCGAGTTTTCAAAAGATGTGAGGCCTTCGGTCGCGATGAGGCGGAGAACTAGGTCTTTATCTGTGGTTTCCACAGGGGATTAAGACATCCCTTCATCTTGGGAGATGCAAGACGAGCCTGCATTCAATTCAATGCAGCGATATCCGGTCTAACTTCGAGTCAGAGCATCTCGGTGTCCATTCCACTTGAGGCCACAAACTCAGGGTCCCTCTCACATACCTGTAGCTGAGAGAAGGCTCCTCTTGAGGTGCTGGTGGAAACTTGGTATTCCTCTTGAGTCGAAGCCAGGGACTAAGCTCTCATCTCGAGTTTATTTGGGGTCCACGAAGCCCTTTCCTGTTGCTCCAGTGACCTCAGGATTCCTCTAGACTAGAGACAGTGATCTTGGGTTTTCTCTGGAGTGCCATCAAGGAAATCAAGGCTCCTTTCACGTTTGATGTGGAACGCGGAATTGCTCTGCACGCAGTGCAGGGGAATCGGATCTCAGCTCGCGGCGAGGGGGAAGTCTCAAGGTTTTTTTCGAGTTGCGGCCCGAACCTGGGGTATATTCTCGAATTACGACGGGGAGGGCCCTTCCAGACACTTGTTTTTTCAGCGACTTCAGGACTCCTGCCTAGGTGCGAGGGACACCTCGGGATTCCCCTCGAGTTTTGGCATGTCAATTTGGACGCGTCTCACGTGAGGCGGGAGACCCAGGGTCCCTTTCCATGTGCCACAGGGATCCTGGGACTAATATCCATTTTCAAGAGGAGTCAGGCATCGTCTCCTTTGGAAGCATTGATCTCCGCGTACCTCTCGAGTTTTCAAAGGATGTGAGGCCTCCGGTCGCGATGAGGCGGAGAACTCGGTCTTTCTCTGTGGTCTCCAGAGGGAATTCAGACATCCCTTCGTCTTGGGAGATGCAAGACGTGCCTGCATTCAATTCACTGCAGGGATATCCAGCCTTACTTCGAGTCAGAGCATCTCGGTGTCCATTCCACTTGAGGCCACAAACTCAGGGTCCCTCTCACATACCTGTAGCTGAGAGAAGCCTCCTCTTGAGGTGCTTGTGGAAAGTTGGTATTCCTCTTGAGTCTAAGCCAGGGACTAAGCTCTCATATGGAGTTTATTTGGGGTCCATGGAGCCCTTTCCTGTTGCTCCAGTGACCTCAGGATCCCTCTAGACTTGAGACAGTGATCTTGGGTTTTCTCTGGAGTGCCATCAAGGAAATCAAGGCTCCTTTCAAGTTTGATGTGGAACACGGAATTGCTCTGCACGCAGTGCACGGGAATCGGGCCTCATCTCGCGGGTAGGGGGATGTCTCATGGTTTTTCTGTAGTTGCGGCCGTAACCTGGGGTATATTCTCGAGTAACGATTGGGAGGGCCCTTCCAGACACGTGTTTGTTCAGCGACGTCAGGACTCCTGCCTTGGTGCGAGGGACACCTCGGGATTCTCCTCGAGTCTTGGCATGGCAATTGGGACTCGTCTCCACGTGAGGCGGGAGACCCAGGGTCCCTTTCCACGTGCCACAGGGATCCTGGGACTCCTATCCATTTTCAAGAGGAGTCAGGCATCGTCTCCTTTGGAAGCATTGATCTCTGCAGACCTCTCGAGTTTTCAAAGGATGTGAGGTCTCCGGTCGCGTTGAGGCGGAGGACTAGGTCTTTCTCTGTGTTCTGCACAGGGGATTCCGACATCCCTTCGTCTTGGGAGATGCAAAATGAGCCTGCATTCAATTCACTGCAGGGATATCCGGCCTTACTTCGAGTCAGAGCATCTCGGTGTCCATTGCATTTGAGGCCACAAACTCAGGTTCCCCTCACATACCTGTAGCTGAGAGAAGCCTCCTCTTGAGAGGCTTGTGGAAAGTTCGTATTCCTCTTGAGTTGAAGCCAGGGATTAATCTCTCATCTCGAGTTGATTTGGGGTCCACGGAGCCCTTTCGTGTTGCTCCAGTGACCTACGGATCCCTCTAGACTTGAGACAGTGATCTTGGGTTTTCTCTGGAGTGCCATCAAGGAAATCAAGGGTCCTTTCGCGTTTGATGTGGAACACGGAATTGCTCTGCGCGCATTGCAGGGGAATCGGGCCTCATCTCGCGGCGAGGGGGAAGTCTCATGGTTTTTCTCGAGTTGCGGCCGAAACCTGGGGTATATTCTCGAGTTACGACGGGGAGGGCCCTTCCAGACACGTGTTTGTTCAGCGACGTCAGGACTCCTGCCTAGGTGCGAGGGACACCTCGGGATTCTCCTCTAGTCTTGGCATGGCAATTGGTATGCGTCTAAACGTGAGGTGGGAGACCTAGGGTCCCTTTCCACGTGCCACAGGGATCCTGGGACTCCTATCAATTTTCAAGAAGAGTCAGGCATGGTCTCCTTTGGAAGCATTGATCTCCACAGACCTCTCGAGTTTTGAAAGGATGTGAGGCCTCCAGTAGTGAAGAGGTGGAGAACTAGGTCTTCTCTGTGGTCTCCACAGCGGATTCAGACATCCCTTCATCTTGGGAGATGAAAGACGAGCCTGCATTCAATTCACTGCAGGGATATGCGCCCTTACTTCGAGTCAGAGCATCTCGGTGTCCATTCCACTTGAGGCCACAAACTCAGGGTCCCTCTCACATACCTGTAGCTGAGAGAAGCCTCCTCTTGAGGTGCTTGTGGAAAGTTGGTATTCCTGTTGAGTCGAAGCCAGGGACTAAGCTCTCATCTCGAGTTAATTTGGGGTCCACGGAGCCCTTTCGTGTTGCTCCAGTGACCTCAGGATCCCTCTAGACTTGAGACAGTGATCTTGGGTTTTCTCTGGAGTGCCATCAAGGAAATCAAGGCTCCTTTCACGTTTGATGTGGAACACGGAATTGCTCTGCACGCAGTGCAGGGGAATCGGGCCTCATCTCGCGGCGAGGGGGAAGTCTCATGGTTTTTCTCGAGTTGCGGCCGGAACCTGGAGTATATTCTCGAGTTACGACGGGGAGGGCCCTTCCAGACACGTGTTTGTTCAGCGACGTCAGGACTCCTGCCTAGGTGCGAGGGACACCTCGGGATTCTCCTCGAATCTTGGCATGGCAATTGGGACGCGTCTCCACGTGAGGCGGGAGACCCAGGGTCCTTTTCCACGTGCCACAGGGATCCTGGGACTCCTATCCATTTTCAAGAGGAGTCAGGCATCGTCTCCTTTGGAAGCATTGATCTCCGTGGACCTCTCGAGTTTTCAAAGGATGTGAGGCCTCCGGTCGCGATGAGGCGGAGAACTAGGTCTTTCTCTGTGGTCTCCACAGGGGATTCAGAAATCCCTTCGTCTTGGGAGATGCAAGAGGAGCCTGCATTCAATTCACTTCAGGGATATCCGGCCTTACTTCGAGTCAGAGCATCTCGGTGTCCATTCCACTTGAGGCCACAAACTCAGGGTCCCTCTCACATACCTGTAGCTGAGAAAAGCCTCCTCTTGAGGTGCTTGTGGAAAGTTGGTATTCCTCTTGAGTCGAAGCCAGGGACTAAGCTCTCATCTCGAGTTGATTTGGGGTCCACGGAGCCCTTTCGTGTTGCTCCAGTGACCTCAGGATCCCTCTAGACTTGAGACATTGATGTTGGGTTTTCTCTGGAGTGCCATCAAGGAAATCAATGCTCCTTTCACGTTTGATGTGGAACACGGAATTGCTCTGCACGCAGTGCAGGGGAATCGAGCCTCATCTCTCGGCGAGGGGGAAGTCTCATGGTTTTTCTTGTGTTCCGGCCGGAACCTGGGGTATATTATCGAGTTACGACGGGGAGGGCCCTTCCAGACACGTGTTTGTTCAGCGACGTCAGGACTCCAGCCTAGGTGCGAGGGACACCTCGGGATTCTCCTCGAGCCTTGGCATGGCAATTGGGACGCGTCTCCACGTGAGGCGGGAAACCCAGAGTCCCTTTCCACGTGCCACAGGGATCCTGGGACTCCTATCCATTTTCAAGAGGAGTCAGGCATCGTCTCCTTTGGAAGCATTGATGTCCGCGGACCTCTCGAGTTTTCAAAGGATGTGAGGCCTCCGGTCGCGATGATGCGGAGAACTAGGTCTTTTTCTGTGGTCTCCACACCGGATTCAGACATCCCTTCGTCTGGGGAGATGCAAGACGAGCCTGCATTCAATTCACTGCAGGGATATCCGGCCTTACTTCGAGTCAGAGCATCTCGGTGTCCGTTCCACTTGAGGCCACATAATCAGGGTCCCTCTCACATACCTGTAGCTGAGAGAAGCCTCCTCTTGAGGTGCTTGTGGAAAGTTGGTATTCCTCTTTATTCGAAGCCAGGGACTAAGCTATCATCTCGAGTTGATTTGGGGTCCCCGGAGCCTTTTCGTGTTGCTCCAGTGACCTCAGGATCCCTCTAGACTTGAGACAGTGATCTTGGGTTTTCTCTGGAGTGCAATCAAGGAAATCAAGGCTCCTTTCACGTTTGGTGTGGAACAGGGAATTGCTCTTCACGCAGTGCAGGGGAATCGGGCCTCTTCTCGCGGCGAGGGGGAAGTCTCTTGGTTTTTCTCGAGTTGCGGCCGGAACCCAGGGTATATTCTCAAGTTACGACGGGGAGGGCCCTTCCAGACACGTGTTTGTTCAGCGACGTCAGGATTCCTGCCTAGGTGCGAGGGACACCTCAGTATTCTCCTCGAGTCTTGGCATGGCAATTGGGACGCGTCTCCACGTGAGACGCGAGACCCAGGGTCCCTTTCCACGTGCCTCAGGGATCCTGGGCCTCCTATCCAGTTTCAAGAGTAGTCAGGCATCGTATCCTTTGGAAGCATTGATCTCCGCGGACCTCTCGAGTTTTCAAAGGTTGTGAGGCCTCCGTTCGCGTTGAGGCTGATGACTAGGTCTTTCTCTGTGGTCTCCACAGGGGATTCAGACATCCCTTCGTCTTGGGAGATGCAAGACGAGCCTGCCTTAAATTCACTGCAGGGATATCTGGCCTTACTTCGAGTCAGAGCATCTCGGTGTCCATTCCAATTGAGGCCACAAACTCAGGGTCCCTCTCACATACCTGTTGCTGAGAGAAGCCTCCTCTTGAGGTGCTTATGGAAAGTTGGTATTCCTGTTGAGTCGAAGCCAGGGACTAAGCTCTCATCTCGAGTTGATTTGGGTTCCAGGAGGCTTTTCGTGTTACTCCAGTGACCTCAGGATCCCTCTAGACTTGAGACAGTGATCTTGGGTTTTCTCTGGAGTGCCATCAAGGAAATCAAGGCTCCTTTCACGTTTGATGTGGAACACGGAATTGCTCTGCACGCAGTGCAGGGGAATCGGGCCTCATCTCGCGGCGAGGGGGAAGTCTCATGGTTTTTCTCGAGTTGGGCCAGAACCTGGGGTATATTCTCGAGTTACGACGGGGAGGGCGCTTCCATACACGTGTTTGTTCAGCGACGTCAGGACTCCTGCCTAGGTGCGAGGGACACCTCGGGATTTTCCTCGAGACTTGGCATGGCAATTGGGACTCGTCTCCACGTGAGGCGGGAGACCCAGTGTCCCTTTCCACGTGCCACAGGGATCCTGGGACTCCTATCCATTTTCAAGAGGATTCAGGCATCGTCTCCTTTTTAAGCATGGTTCTCGGCGGACCTCAAGAGTTTTCAAAGGATGTGAGGCCTCCAGTCGCGATGAGGCGGAGAACTAGGTCTTTCTCTGTGGTCTCCAAAAGGGATTCAGACATCCCTTCGTCTTGGGAGATGCAAGACGAGCCTGCATTCAATTCACTGCAGGGATATACGGACTTACTTCGAGTCAGAGCATCTCGGGGTCCATTCCACTTGAGGCCACAAACTCAGGGTCCCTCTCACATACCTGTAGCTGAGAGAAGCCTCTTCTTGAGGTGCTTGTGGAAAGTTGGGATTCCTCTTGAGTCGAAGCCAGGGACTAAGTCTCATCTCAAGTTGATTTGGGGACCACGGAGCACTTTCGTGTTGCTACAGTGACCTCAGGATCCCTCTAGACTTGAGACAGTGATCTTGGGTTTTCTCTGGAGTGCCATCAAGGAAATCAAGGCTCCTTTCACGTTTGATGTGGAACACGGAATTGCTCTGCACGCAGTGCAGGGGATTCGGGCCTCATCTCGCGGCGAGGGGGAAGTCTCATGGTTTTTCTCGACTTGCGGCAGTAACCGGGGGTATATTCTAGAGTTACGACGGGAAGGGCCCTTCCAGTCACGTGTTTGTTCACCGATGTCTGGACTACTGCCTAGGTGCGAGGGACACCTCGGGTTTCTTCTCGAGTCTTGGCATGGCAATTGGGACGCGTCTCCACGTGAGGCGGGAGACCCACTGTCCCTTTCCACATGCCACAGGGATCCTGGGACTCCTATCCATTTTCAAGAGTAGTCAGGCATCGTCTCCTTTGGAAACATTGATCTCCGCGGACCTCTCGAATTTTCAAAGGATGTGAGGCCACCGGTCACGATAAGGCGGAGAACTAGGTCTTTTTCTGTTGTCTCCACAGGGGATTCAGACAACCCTTCGTCTTGGGAGATGCAAGACGAGCCTGCATTCAATTCACTGCAGGGATATCCGGCCTTACTTCAAGTCAGAGCATCTCGGTGTCCATTCCACTTGAGGCCACAAACTCAGGGTCCCGCTCACATACCTGTAGCTGAGAGAAACCTCCTCTTGAGGTGCTTGTGGAAAGTTGGTAATCCTCCTGAGTCAAAGCCAGGGACTAAGCTCTCATCTCGAGTTGATTTGGGGTACACGGAGCCTTTTCGTGTTGCTACAGTTACCTCAGGATCCCTCTAGACTTGAGACAGTGATCTTGGGTTTTCTCTGGAGTGCCATCAAGGAAATCAAGGCTCCTTTCACGTTTGATGTGGAACACGGAATTGCTCTGCATGCAGTGCAGGGGAATAGGGCCTCATCTCGCAGCTAGGGGGAAGTCTCATGGTTTTTCTCGAGTTGCGGCCGGAACCTGGGGTATATTCTCGAGTTCCGACGGGGAGTGCCCTTCCAGACACGTGTTTGTTCAGCGACGTCAGGACTACTGCCTAGGTGCGAGGGACACCTCGGCATTCTCCTCGAGTCTTGGCATGGCAATTCTGACGCGTCTCCACGTGAGGCGGGAGACCCAGGGTCCCTTTCCACGTGCCACAGTGATCCTGGGACTCCTATCCATTTTCAAGAGGCGACAGGCATCGTCTCCTTTGGAAGCATTGATCTCCGCAGACCTCTCGAGTTTTCAAAGGATGTGAGGCCTCCGGTCGCGATGAGACGGAGGACTAGGTCTTTCTCTGTGGTCTCCAAAGGGGATTCAGACATCCCTTCGTCTTGGGAGATGCAAGACGAGCCTGCCTTCAATTCACTGCAGGGATATCTGGCCTTACTTTGAGTCAGAGCATCTCGGTGTCCATTCCACTTGAGGCCACAAACTCAGGGTCCCTCTCACATACCATTAGCTGAGAGTAGCCTCCTCTTGAGGTGCTTGTGGAAAGTTGGTATTCCTGTTGGGTCGAAGCCAGGGACTAAGCTCTCATCTCGAGTTGATTTGGGGTCCACGGAGCCCTTTCGTGATGCTCCAGTGACCTCAGGATCCCTCTAGACTTGAGACAGTGATCTTGGGTTTTCTCTGGAGTGCCATCAAGGAAATCAAGGCTCCTTTCATTTTTGATGTGGAGTATGGAATTGCTCTGCACGCAGGGCAGGGGAATCGGGCCTCATCTCACGGCGAGGGGGAAGTCTCCTGGTTTTTCTCGAGTTGCGCCCGGAACCTGGGGTATATTCTCGAGTTACGACGGGGAGGGCCCTTCCAGACACGTGTTTGTTCAGCGACGTCAGGACTCCTGCCTAGGTGCGAGGGACACCTCGGGATTCTCCTCGAGTCTTGGCATGGCAATGGGGACGCGTCTCCACGTGAGGCGGGAGACCCAGGGTCCCTTTCCACTTGCCACAGGGATCCTGGGACTCTTATCCATTTTCAAGAGGAGTCAGGCATCGTCTCCTTTGGAAGCATTGATCTCCGCGGACATCTCTAGTTTTCAAAGGACGTGAGGCCTCCGGTCGCGATGAGGCGGAGGACTAGGTCTTTCTCTGTGGTCTCCACAGGGGATTCAGACATCCCTTCATCTTGGGAGATGCAAGACGAGCCTGCATTCAATTCACTGCAGGGATATCCGGCCTTACTTTGAGTCAGAGCATCTCGGTGTCCATTCCACTTGAGGCCACAAACTCAGGGTCCCTCTCACATACCTGTAGCTGAGAGAAGCCTCCTCTTGAGGATCTTCGGGAAATTTCGTATTCCTCTTGAGTTGAAGTCAGGGACTAATCTCTCATCTCGAGTTGATTTGGGGTCCACGGAGCCCTTTCGTGTTGCTCCAGTGACCTCAGGATCCCTCTAGACTTGAGACAGTGATCTTGGGTTTTCTCTGGAGTGCCATCAAGGAAATCAAGGCTCCTTTCACGTTTGATGTGGAACACGGAATTGGTCTGCACGCAGTGCAGGGGAATCGGGCCTCATCTCACGGCGAGGGGGAAGTCTCATGGTTTTTCTCGAATTGCAGCCGGAACCTGGGGCATATTCTCGAGTTACGACGGGGAGGGCCCTTCGAGACACTTGTTTGTTCAGCGACGTCAGGACTCCTGCCTAGGTGCGAGGGACACCTCGGGATTCTCCTCGAGTCTTGGCATGGCAATTGGGAGGCGTCTCCACGTGAGGCGGGAGACCCAGGGTCCCTTTCCACGTGCCACACGGATCCTGGGACTCCTATCCATTTTCAAGAGGAGTCAGGCATCGTCTCCTTGGGAAGTATTGATCTCCGCGGACCTCTCGAATTTTCAAAGGATGTGAGGCCTCCGGTCGCGTTGAGGCGGAGGACTAGGTCTTTCTCTGTGGTCTCCACAGGGGATTCAGACAACCCTTCGAATTGGGAGATGCAAGACGAGCCTGTATTCAATTCACTGCAGGGATATCCGGCCTTACTTCGAGTCAGAGCATCTCGGTGTCCATTCCACTTGAGGCCACAAACTCAGGGTCCCTCTGACATACCAGTAGCTGAGAGAATCCTCCTCTTGAGGTGCTTGTGGAAAGTTGGTATTCCTCTTGAGTCGAAGCCAGGGACTAAGCTCTCATCTCGAGTTGATTTGGGGTCCACGGAGCCCTTTCGTGCTGCTACAGTGACCTCAGGATCCCTCTAGACTTGAGACAGTGATCTTGGGTTTTCTCTGGAGTGCCATTAAGGAAATCAAGGCTCCTTTCACGTTTGATGTGGAACATGGAATTGGTCTGCACGCAGTGCATGTTAATCGGGCCTCATCTCCCGGGGAGGGGGAAGTCTCATGGTTTTTCTCGAGTTGCGGCCGGAACCTGGGGTATATTCTCGAGTTACGACGGGGAGGGCCCTTCCAGACACGTGTTTGTTCAGCGACGTCAGGACTCCTGCCTAGGTGTGAGGGACACTTCGGGATTCTCCTCTAGTCTTGGCATGGCAATTGGTATGCGTCTAAACGTGAGGTGGGAGACCTAGGGTCCCTTTCCACGTGCCACAGGGATCCTGGGACTCCTATCCATTTTCAAGAAGAGTCAGGCATGGTCTCCTTTGGAAGCATTGATCTCAGCAGACCTCTCGAGTTTTGAAAGGATGTGAGGCCTCCAGTAGTGAAGAGGTGGAGAACTAGGTCTTCTCTGTGGTCTCCACAGCGGATTCAGACATCCCTTCATCTTGTGAGATGAAAGACGAGCCTGCATTCAATTCACTGCAGGGATATCCGCCCTTACTTCGAGTCAGAGCATCTCGGTGTCCATTCCACTTGAGGCCACAAACTCAGGGTCCCTCTCACATACCTGTAGCTGAGAGAAGCCTCCTCTTGAGGTGGTTGTGGAAAGTTGGTATTCCTGTTGAGTCGAAGCCAGGGACTAAGCTCTCATCTCGAGTTAATTTGGGGTCCACGGAGCCCTTTCGTGTTGTTCCAGTGACCTCAGGATCCCTCTAGACTTGAGACAGTGATCTTGGTTTTCTCTGGAGTGCCATCAAGGAAATCAAGGCTCCTTTCACGTTTGATGTGGAACACGGAATTGCTCTGCACGCAGTGCAGGGGAATCGGGCCTCATCTCGCGGCGAGGGGGAAGTCTCATGGTTTTTCTCGAGTTGCGGCCGGAACCTGGGGTATATTCTCGAGTTACGACGGGGAGGGCCCTTAAAGACACGTGTTTATTCAGCGACGTCAGGACTCCTGCCTAGGTGCGAGGGACACCTCGGGATTCTCCTCGAGTCTTGGCATGGCAATTGGGACGCGTCTCCACGTGAGGCCGGAGACCCAGGGTCCCTTTCCACGTGCCACAGGGATCCTGGGACTCCTATCCATTTTCAAGAGGAGTCAAGCATCGTCTCTTTGGGAAGCATTGATCTCCGCATACCTCTCGAATTTTCAAAGGATGTGAGGCCTCCGGTCACGATGAGGCGGAGGACTAGGTCTTTCTCTGTCGTCTCCACAGCGGATTCAGACATCCCTTCGTCTTGGGAGATGCAAGACGAGCCTGCATTCAATTCGCTGCAGGGATATCCGGCTTTACTTCGAGTCAGAGCATCTCGGTGTCCATTCCACTTGAGGCCACAAACTCAGGGTCCCTCTCACATACCTGTAGCTGAGAGAAGCCTCCTCTAGAGGTGATTGTGGAAAGTTGGTATTCCTCTTGAGTTGAAGCCAGGGACTAAGCTCTCATGTCGAGTTGATTTGTGGTCCACAGAGACCTTTCGTGTTGCTACAGTGACCTCAGGATCCCTCTAGACTTGAGACAGTGATCTTGGGTTTTCTCTGGGGTGCCATCAAGGAAATCAAGGCTCCTTTCACGTTTGATGTGGAACACGGAATTGGTCTGCACGCAGTGCAGGGGAATCGGGCCTCATCCTGCGGGGAGGCGGAAGTCTCATGGTTTTTCTCGAGTTGCGGCCGGAACCTGGGGTATATACTCGAGTTACGACGGGGAGGGCCCTTCCAGACACGTGTTTGTTCAGCGACGTCAGGACTCCTGCCTAGGTGCGAGGGACACCTCGTGATTGTCCTCGAGACTTGGCATGGCAATTGGGACGCGTCTCCACGTGAGGAGGGAGACCCAGTGTCCCTTTCCACGTGCCACAGGGATCCTGGGACTCCTATCCATTTTCAAGAGGAGTCAGGCATCGTCTCCTTTGGAAGCATTGATCTCTGCAGACCTCTCGAGTTTTCAAAGGATGTGAGGCCTCCGGTCGCGATGAGGCGGAGGACTAGGTCTTTCTCTGTGGTCTCCACAGGGGATTCAGACACCCCTTCATCTTGGGAGATGCAAGACGAGCCTGCTTTCAATTCACTGCAGGGATATCCGGCCTTATTTCGAGTCAGAGCATCTCGGTGTCCATTGCACTTGATGCCACAAACTCAGGGTTCCTCTCACATACATGTAGCTGAGAGCAGCCTCCTCTTGAGGTGCTTATGGAAAGTTGGTATTCCTCTTGAGTCGAAGCCAGGGACCAAGCTCTCATCTCGAGTTGATTTGGGGTCCACGGAGCCCTTTCGTGTTGCTCCAGTGACCTCAGGATCCCTCTAGACTTGAGACATTGATGTTGGGTTTTCTTTGGAGTGCCATCAAGGAAATCAATGCTCCTTTCACGTTTGATGTGGAACACGGAATTGCTCTGCACGCAGTGCAGGGGAATCGGGCCTCATCTCTCGGCGAGGGGGAAGTCTCATGGTTTTTCTTGTGTTCCGGCCGGAACCTGGGGTATATTATCGAGTTACGACGGGGAGGGCCCTTCCAGACACGTGTTTGTTCAGCGACGTCAGGACTCCAGCCTAGGTGCGAGGGACACCTCGGGATTCTCCTCGAGCCTTGGCATGGCAATTGGGACGCGTCTCCACGTGAGGCGGGAAACCCAGGGTCCCTTTCCACGTGCCACAGGGATCCTGGGACTCCTATCCATTTTCAAGAGGAGTCAGGCATCGTCTCCTTTGGAAGCATTGATGTCCGCGGACCTCTCGAGTTTTCAAAGGATGTGAGGCCTCCGGTCGCGATGATGCGGAGAACTAGGTCTTTTTCTGTGGTCTCCACACCGGATTCAGACATCCCTTCGTCTGGGGAGATGCAAGACGAGCCTGCATTCAATTCACTGCAGGGATATCCGGCCTTACTTCGAGTCAGAGCATCTCGGTGTCCGTTCCACTTGAGGCCACATAATCAGGGTCCCTCTCACATACCTGTAGCTGAGAGAAGCCTCCTCTTGAGGTGCTTGTGGAAAGTTGGTATTCCTCTTTATTCGAAGCCAGGGACTAAGCTATCATCTCGAGTTGATTTGGGGTCCCCGGAGCCCTTTCGTGTTGCTCCAGTGACCTCAGGATCCCTCTAGACTTGAGACAGTGATCTTGGGTTTTCTCTGGAGTGCAATCAAGGAAATCAAGGCTCCTTTCACGTTTGATGTGGAACAGGGAATTGCTCTTCACGCAGTGCAGGGGAATCGGGCCTCTTCTCGCGGCGAGGGGGAAGTCTCTTGGTTTTTCTCGAGTTGCGGCCGGAACCCAGGGTATATTCTCAAGTTACGACGGGGAGGGCCCTTCCAGACACGTGTTTGTTCAGCGACGTCAGGATTCCTGCCTAGGTGCGAGGGACACCTCGGTATTCTCCTCGAGTCTTGGCATGGCAATTGGGACGCGTCTCCACGTGAGGCGGGAGACCCAGGGTCCCTTTCCACGTGCCTCAGGGATCCTGGGCCTCCTATCCAGTTTCAAGAGTAGTCAGGCATCGTATCCTTTGGAAGCATTGGTCTCCGCGGACCTCTCGAGTTTTCAAAGGTTGTGAGGCCTCCGTTCGCGTTGAGGCGGATGACTAGGTCTTTCTCTGTGGTCTCCACAGGGGATTCAGACATCCCTTCGTCTTGGGAGATGCAAGACGAGCCTGCCTTAAATTCACTGCAGGGATATCTGGCCTTACTTCGAGTCAGAGCATCTCGGTGTCCATTCCAATTGAGGCCACAAACTCAGGGTCCCTCTCACATACCTGTTGCTGAGAGAAGCCTCCTCATGAGGTGCTTATGGAAAGTTGGTATTCCTCTTGAGTCGAAGCCAGGGACTAAGCTCTCATCTCGAGTTGATTTGGGTTCCAGGAGGCTTTTCGTGTTACTCCAGTGACCTCAGGATCCCTCTAGACTTCAGACAGTGATCTTGGGTTTTCTCTGGAGTGCCATCAAGGAAATCAAGGCTCCTTTCACGTTTGATGTGGAACACGGAATTGCTCTGCACGCAGTGCAGGGGAATCGGGCCTCATCTCGCGGCGAGGGGGAAGTCTCATGGTTTTTCTCGAGTTGGGCCAGAACCTGGGGTATATTCTCGAGTTACGACGGGGAGGGCGCTTCCATACACGTGTTTGTTCAGCGACGTCAGGACTCCTGCCTAGGTGCGAGGGACACCTCGGGATTTTCCTCGAGACTTGGCATGGCAATTGGGACTCGTCTCCACGTGAGGCGGGAGACCCAGTGTCCCTTTCCACGTGCCACAGGGATCCTGGGACTCCTATCCATTTTCAAGAGGAGTCAGGCATCGTCTCCTTTTTAAGCATGGTTCTCGGCGGACCTCAAGAGTTTTCAAAGGATGTGAGGCCTCCAGTCGCGATGAGGCGGAGAACTAGGTCTTTCTCTGTGGTCTCCAAAAGGGATTCAGACATCCCTTCGTCTTGGGAGATGCAAGACGAGCCTGCATTCAATTCACTGCAGGGATATACGGACTTACTTCGAGTCAGAGCATCTCGGGGTCCATTCCACTTGAGGCCACAAACTCAGGGTCCCTCTCACATACCTGTAGCTGAGAGAAGCCTCTTCTTGAGGTGCTTGTGGAAAGTTGGGATTCCTCTTGAGTCGAAGCCAGGGACTAAGTCTCATCTCAATTTGATTTGGGGACCACGGAGCACTTTCGTGTTGCTACAGTGACCTCAGGATCCCTCTAGACTTGAGACAGTGATCTTGGGTTTTCTCTGGAGTGCCATCAAGGAAATCAAGGCTCCTTTCACGTTTGATGTGGAACACGGAATTGCTCTGCACGCAGTGCAGGGGATTCGGGCCTCATCTCGCGGCGAGGGGGAAGTCTCATGGTTTTTCTCGACTTGCGGCAGTAACCGGGGGTATATTCTAGAGTTACGACGGGAAGGGCCCTTCCAGTCACGTGTTTGTTCAGCGATGTCTGGACTACTGCCTAGGTGCGAGGGACACCTCGGGTTTCTTCTCGAGTCTTGGCATGGCAATTGGGACGCGTCTCCACGTGAGGCGGGAGACCCACTGTCCCTTTCCACATGCCACAGGGATCCTGGGACTCCTATCCATTTTCAAGAGTAGTCAGGCATCGTCTCCTTTGGAAACATTGATCTCCGCGGACCTCTCGAATTTTCAAAGGATGTGAGGCCACCGGTCACGATAAGGCGGAGAACTAGGTCTTTTTCTGTTGTCTCCACAGGGGATTCAGACAACCCTTCGTCTTGGGAGATGCAAGACGAGCCTGCATTCAATTCACTGCAGGGATATCCGGCCTTACTTCAAGTCAGAGCATCTCGGTGTCCATTCCACTTGAGGCCACAAACTCAGGGTCCCGCTCACATACCTGTAGCTGAGAGAAACCTCCTCTTGAGGTGCTTGTGGAAAGTTGGTAATCCTCCTGAGTCAAAGCCAGGGACTAAGCTCTCATCTCGAGTTGATTTGGGGTCCACGGAGCCTTTTCGTGTTGCTACAGTCACCTCAGGATCCCTCTAGACTTGAGACAGTGATCTTGGGTTTTCTCTGGAGTGCCATCAAGGAAATCAAGGCTCCTTTCATTTTTGATGTGGAACACGGAATTGCTCTGCACGCAGGGCAGGGGAATCGGGCCTCATCTCACGGCGAGGGGGAAGTCTCATGGTTTTTCTCGAGTTGCGCCCGGAACCTGGGGTATATTCTCGAGTTACGACGGGGAGGGACCTTCCAGACACGTGTTTGTTCAGCGACGTCAGGACTCCTGCCTAGGTGCGAGGGACACCTCGGGATTCTCCTCGAGACTTGGCATGGCAATTTTGACGCGTCTCCACGTGAGGCGGGAGACCCAGGGTCCCTTTCCACGTGCCACAGGGATCCTGGGACTCCTATCCATTTTCTTTTTTTTTTTTTTTTTTTAATTTTTATTATTATTATTTTTTTTTCCAGTGGGTTTTGTCATACATTGATATGAATCAGCCATGGATTTACATGTATTCCCAATCCCGATCCCCCCTCCAACCTCCCTCTCCACCCGATTCCTCTGGGTCTTCCCAGTGCACCAGGCCGGAGCACTTGTCTCGTGCATCCCACCTGGGCTGGTGATCTGTTTCACCATAGATAGTATACATGCTGTTCTTTTGAAATATCCCACCCTCACATTCTCCCACAAAGTTCAAAAGTCTGTTCTGTATTTCTGTGTCTCTTTTTCTGTTCTGCATATAGGGTTATCGTTATCACCTTTCTAAATTCCATATACATGGGTCAGTATGCTGTAATGTTCTTTATCTTTCTGGCTTACTTCACTCTGTATAAGGGGCTCCAGCTTCATCCATCTCATTAGGACTGGTTCAAATGAATTCTTTTTAATGGCTGAGTAATATTCCATGGTATATATGTACCACAGCTTCCTTATCCATTCATCTGCTGATGGGCATCTAGGTTGCTTCCATGTCCTGGCTATTATAAACAGTGCTGCAATGAACATTGGGGTGCCCGTGTCTCTTTCAGATCTGGTTTCCTCAGTGTGTATGCCCAGAAGTGGGATTGCTGGGTCATATGGCAGTTCTATGTCCAGTTTTTTAAGAAATCTCCACACTGTTTTCCATAGCGGCTGTACTAGTTTGCATTCCCACCAACAGTGTAAGAGGGTTCCCTTTTCTCCACACCCTCTCCAGCATTTATTGCTTGTAGACTTTTGGATAGCAGCCATCCTGACTGGCGTGTAATGGTACCTCATTGTGGTTTTGATTTGCATTTCTCTAATAATGAGTGATGTTGAGCATCTTTTCATGTGTTTGTTAGCCATCTGTATGTCTTCCTTGGAGAAATGTCTGTTTAGTTCTTTGGCCCATTTTTTGATTGGGTCATTTATTTTTCTGGAATTGAGCTGCAGGAGTTGCTTGTATATTTTTGAGATTAGTCCTTTGTCTGTTTCTTCATTTGCTATTATTTTCTCCCAATCTGAGGGCTGTCTTTTCATTTTACTTATAGTTTCCTTTGTAGTGCAAAAGCTTTTAAGTTTCATTAGGTCCCATTTGTTTAGTTTTGCTTTTATTTCCAATATTCTGGGAGGTGGGTCATAGAGGATCTTGCTTTGATTTATGTCGGAGAGTGTTTTGCCTATGTTCTCCTCTAGGAGTTTTATAGTTTCTGGTCTTACATTTAGATCTTTAATCCATTTTGAGTTTATTTTTGTGTATGGTGTTAGAAAGTGTTCTAGTTTCATTCTTTTACAAGTGGTTGACCAGTTTTCCCAGCACCACTTGTTAAAGAGGTTGTCTTTTTTCCATTGTATATCCTTGCCTCCTTTGTCAAAGATAAGGTGTCCATAGGTTCGTGGATTTATCTCTGGGCTTTCTATTCTGTTCCATTGATCTATATTTCTGTCTTTGTGCCAGTACCATACTGTCTTGATGACTGTGGCTTTGTAGTAGAGTCTGAAGTCAGGCAGGTTGATTCCTCCAGTTCCATTCTTCTTTCTCAAGATTACTTTGGCTATTCGAGGTTTTTTGTATTTCCATACAAATTGTTAAATTCTTTGGTCTAGTTCTGTGAAAAATACCGTTGGTAGCTTGATAGGGATTGCATTGAATCTATAGACTGCTTTGGGTAGAATAGCCATTTTGACAATATTAATTCTTCCAATCCATGAACACGGTATGTTTCTCCATCTGTTTGTGTCCTCTTTGATTTCTTTCATCAGTGTTTTATAGTTTTCTATGTATAGGTCCTTTGTTTCTTTAGGTAGATATACTCCTAAGTATTTTATTCTTTTTGTTGCAATGGTGAATGGTATTGTTTCCTTAATTTCTCTGTCTGTTTTTTCATTGTTAGTATATAGGAATGCAAGGGATTTCTGTGTGTTAATTTTATATCCTGCAACTTTACTATATTCATTGATTAGCTCTAGTAATTTTCTGGTAGAATCTTTAGGGTTTTCTATGTAGAGGATCATGTCATCTGCAAACAGTGAGAGTTTTACTTCTTCTTTTCCTATCTGGATTCCTTTTACTTCTTTTTCTGCTCTGATTGCTGTGGCCAGCACTTCCAACACTATGTTGAATAGTAGTGGTGAGAGTGGGCACCCTTGTCTTGTTCCTGATTTCAGGGGAAATGCCTTCAATATTTCACCATTGAGGGTGATGCTTGCTGTGGGTTTGTCATATATAGCTTTTATTATGTTGAGGTATGTTCCTTCTATTCCTGCTTTTTGGAGAGTTTTAATCATAAATGAGTGTTGAATTTTGTCAAAGGCTTTCTCTGCATCTATTGAGATAATCATATGGTTTTTATCTTTCAATTTGTTAATGTGGTGTATTACATTGATTGATTTGCGGATATTAAAGAATCCTTGCATTCCTGGGATAAAGCCCACTTGGTCATGGTGTATGATTTTTTTAATATGTTGTTGGATTCTGTTTGCTAGAATTTTGTTAAGGATTTTTGCATCTATGTTCATCAGTGATATTGGCCTGTAGTTTTCTTTTTTTGTGGCATCTTTGTCTGGTTTTGGAATTAGGGTGATGGTGGCCTCATAGAATGAGTTTGGAAGCTTACCTTCTTCTGCAATTTTCTGGAAGAGTTTGAGTAAGATAGGTGTTAGCTCTTCTCTAAATTTTTGGTAGAATTCAGCTGTGAAGCCATCTGGTCCTGGGCTTTTGTTTGCTGGAAGATTTTTGATGACAGTTTCGATTTCCTTGCTTGTGATGGGTCTGTTAAGATCTTCTATTTCTTCCTGGTTCAGTTTTGGAAAGTTATACTTTTCTAAGAATTTGTCCATTTCATCCAAGTTGTCCATTTTATTGGCATAGAGCTGCTGGTAGTAGTCTCTTATGATCCTTTGTATTTCAGTGTTGTCTGTTGTGATCTCTCCATTTTCATTTCTAATTTTGTTAATTTGGTTTTTCTCTCTTTGTTTCTTAATGAGTCTTGCTAATGGTTTGTCAATTTTGTTTATTTTTTCAAAAAACCAGCTTTTAGCTTTGTTGATTTTTGCTATGGTCTCTTTAGTTTCTTTTGCATGTATTTCTGCCCTGATTTTTAAGATTTCTTTCCTTCTGCTAACTCTGGGGTTCTTCATTTCTTCCTTCTCTAATTGCTTTAGGTGTAGAGTTAGGTTATTTAATTGGTTTTTTTCCTGTTTCTTGATGTAAGCCTGTAATGCTATGAACCTTCCCCTTAGCACTGCTTTTACAGTGTCCCATAGGTTTTGGGTTGTTGTGTTTTCATTTTCATTCATTTCTATACATATTTTGATTTCTTTTTTGATTTCTTCTATGATTTGTTGGTTATTCAGAAGCGTGTTATTTAGCCTCCATATGTTTGAAGTTTTAACAATTTTTTCCCTGTAATTGAGATCTAATCTTACTGCACTGTGGTCAGAAAAGATAACTGGAATGATTTCAATTTTTTTGAATTTTCCAAGACCAGATTTATGGCCCAGGATGTGATCTATTCTGGAGAATGTTCCGTGTGCACTTGAGAAAAAGGTGAAGTTGATTGTTTTGGGGTGAAATGTCCTATAGATATCAATTAGGTCTAGCTGGTCCATTGTGTCATTTAAGGTTTGTGTTTCCTTGTTAATTTTCTGTTTAGTTGATCTATCCATAGTTGTGAGTGGGGTATTAAAGTCTCCCACTATTATTGTGTTACTATTAATTTCCTCTTTCATACTTGTTAGCGTTTGCCGTACATATTGCGGTGCTCCTATGTTGGGTGCATATATATTTATAATTGTTATATCTTCTTTTTTGATTGATCCTTTGATCATTATGTAGTGTCCTTCTTTGTCTCTTTTCACTTCCTTTATTTGAAAGTCTATTTTATCTGATATGAGTATTGCGACTCCTGCTTTCTTTTGGTCTCCATTTGCATGAAATATTTTTTTCCAGCCCTTCACTTTTAGTCTGTATGTGTCTCTTGTTTTGAGGTGGGTCTCTTGTAGACAGCATATATAGGGGTCTTGTTTTTGTATCCATTCAGCCAATCTTTGTCTTTTGGTTGGGGCATTCAACCCATTTACATTTAGGGTAATTATTGATAGGTGTGGTCCCGTTGCCATTTACTTTGTTGTTTTGGGTTCACATTTATAAAACCTTTCTGCATTTCCTGTCTAGAGAAGATCCTTTAGCATTTGTTGAAGAGCTGGTTTGGTGGTGCTGAATTCTCTCAGCTTTTGCTTATCTGTAAAGCTTTTGAATTCTCCTTCATATCTGAATGAGATCCTTGCTGGATACAGTAATCTAGGTTGTAGGTTATTCTCTTTCATTACTTTCAGTACGTCCTGCCATTCCCTTCTGGCCTGGAGGGTTTCTATTGATAGATCAGCTGTTATCCTTATGGGAATCCCTTTGTGTGTTATTTGTTGTTTTTCCCTTGCTGCTTTTAATATTTGTTCTTTGTGTTTGATCTTTGTTAATTTGATTAATATGTGTCTTGGGGTGTTTCGCCTTGGGTTTATCCTGTTTGGGACTCTCTGGGTTTCTTGGATTTGGGTGGCTATTTCCTTCCCCATTTTCGGGAAGTTTTCAGCTATTATCTCCTCGAGTATTTTCTCATGGCCCTTCTTTTTGTCTTCTTCTTCTGGAACTCCTATGATTCGAATGTTGGGGCGTTTCACAGTGTCCCAGAGGTCCCTGAGGTTGTCCTCATTTCTTTTGATCCTTTTTTCTTTTTTCCTCTCTGCTTCATTTATTTCCACCATTTTATCTTCTACCTCACTTATCCTATCTTCTGCCTCCGTTATTCTACTCTTGGTTCCCTCCAAAGTGTTTTTGATCTCATTCATTGCATTATTCATTTGTAATTGACTCTTTTTTATTTCTTCTAGGTCTTTATTAAACAGTTCTTGAATCTTTTCAATCTTTGTTTCCAGGCTATTTATCTGTAACTCCATTTTGTTTTCAAGATTTTGGATCATTTTTATTATCATTATTCTAAATTCTTTTTCAGGTAGATTCCCTATCTCCTCCTCTTTTGTTTGACTTGGTGGGCATTTTTCATGTTCCTTTACCTGTTGGGTATTTCTTTGCCTTTTCATCTTGTTTAGATTGCTGTATCTGGAGTGGGCTTTCTGTATTCTGGAGGTCTGTGGTTCCTTTTTGTTGTGGAGGATTAACCCAGTGGATGGGGTTAGACGATTGGCTTGTCAAGGTTTCCTGGTTAGGGAAGCTTGCATCAGTGTTCTGGTGTGTGGAACTTGATTTCTTCTCTTTGGAAAGCAATGGAGTGCCCAGTAATGAGTTTTGAGATGGGTCTATGTGTTAGGTGTGACCTTGGGCAGCCTGTATGTTGATGTTCAGGGCTATGTTCCTGCGTTGCTGGAGAATTTGCGTGGTATGTCTTGCTCTAAAACTTATTGGCTCTTGTGTGGTAGTTGGTTTCAGTGTAGGTATGGAGGCTTTTGGACAGTCACTTATCACTTAAAGTTCCTTGTAGTCAGGAGTTTTCTGGTGTTCTCAGGTTTTGGGCTTAAGTCTCCTGCCTCTGGATTTCAGTTTTATTCTTCCTGTAGTCTCAGGACTTCTCCAACTATGCAGCCCTGATAAGAAAACTTCTAGGTTAATGGCTAAAAGATTCTCCCCCGTTAGGGACACCCAGAGAGGTTCACAGAGTCACATGAAGAAGAGGAGAGGGAGGAGGGAGATAGAGATGAACAGGAGGAGAAAAAGGGGGACTCAAGAGGAGAGAGACAGATCTACACAGCTGTCTGTTCCCAGAGTGTTCTCCGTAGCCCAGTCACCTACAAAGATTCACAGAATTGGATTGGGAAGAGAAGGGGAAAGGAGGAAATAGAGGTGTTCTGAGGTAGAAAACAGAGAGTCAAGATTGGGAGAGAATAATCTTCAGTTTAAAAATAGGGCTTCTCTTCTTTTTTTTTTTTTTTTTTTTGTAAGGTTATAGTGTATTGAAAATGAAAATTAAGGAGTAGTAGAGGAGTACTAGAGGAATTTAAAAGAAATAAGAGAAAAAGAAAAATAGAAAATAGAAGAGAAAAAGGAAAGAAAAAAAAGAAACAAAAAAGAAAGAAAAAGAAAAAAAACAGAAAAAAAAGAAAAAAAAGAGGAAAAAAAATTTTTTTTTTCCCCCTAATTAAAAAATCGTAAAAGTCTATGGAAATGAAAGTTAAGGAGTAATGGGGGAGTAATAGGGGATTTTAAAGGAAAATAAAAGAGAAAAAATAAAAAAGAAAAAAGAAAAAAAGAAAAAAAAATTAAAAAAAGAGAAAAAAGTAAAATTATATCTAGGAGTTTCTCTGGAGCTGTTGCGGTCAGTGTGGGTTCGGCTCAGTTTCAGATAGCTCCTCGTTCCAGCTTATGCTTCTCGATATCTACAGGCTCCTCCGGTGTAGTCAATGTTTCCTAGAGGGATTTTAATCTGTTGCACCAGTCCCTTCTGAAGCGGTTCCCTTTGATTATTTGGCTTCTGTTTGCCGGTCTCTTCAGAGCCTCATTTCCGCCCTGACACAGGCGGGCGGAGGTGGACTCTTATTCAGGTAGCTAGTTCCGTCGCTCCGGGGGGAGGGGCTTGTGCTGCGGGGACGGGCTGGCGCTGCGGGGAGGGGCTGGCGCTGCTCTCTCCGTCTGCGCTGCTCAGGAATTGCTCTGCACGCAGTGCAGGGGAATCGGGCCTCATCTCGCGGTGAGGGGGAATTCTCATGGTTTTTCTCGAGTTGCGGCCGGAACCAGGGGTATATTCTCGAGTTACGACGGGGAGGGCCCTTCCAGACACGTGTTTGTTCAGCGACGTCAGGACTCCTGCCTAGGTGCGTGGGACACTTCGGGATTCTCCACGAGTCTTGGCATGGCAATTGGGAGGCGTCTCCACGTGAGGCGGGAGACCCAGGGTCCCTTTCCACGTGCCACAGGGATCCTGGGTCTCCTATCCATTTTCAAGAGGAGTCAGGCATCGTCTCCTTTGGAAGCATTGATCTCCGCGGACCTCTCGAGTTTTCAAAGGATGTGAGGCCTCCGGTCGCGATGAGGTGGAGAACTAGGTCTTTCTCTGTGGTCTCCACAGGGGATTCAGACATCCCTTCGTCTTGGGAGATGCAAGACGAGCCTGCATTCAATTCACTGCAGGGATATCCAGCCTAACTTCGAGTCAGAGCATCTCAGTGTCCATTCCACTTGAGGCCACAAACTCAGGGTCCCTCTCACCTACCTGTAGCTGAGAGAAGCCTCCTCTTGAGGTGCTTGTGGAAAGTTGGTATTCCTCTTGAGTCGAAGCCAGGGACTAAGCTCTCATCTCGAGTTGATTTGGGGTCCACGGAGCCCTTTCGTGTTGCTCCAGTGACCTCAGGATCCCTCTAGACTTGAGACAGTGATCTTGGGTTTTCTCTGGAGTGCCATCAAGGAAATCAAGGCTCCTTTCACGTTTGATGTGGAACACGGAATTGCTCTGCACGCAGTGCAAGGGAATCGGGCCTCATCTCGCGACGAGGGGGAAGTCTCATGGTTTTTCTCGAGTTGCGGCCGGAACCTGGGGTATATTTTCGAGTTACCACGGGGAGGGCCCTTCCAGAAAAGTGTTTTTTCAGCGACGGCAGGACTCCTGCCTAGGTGCGAGGGACACCTCGGGATTCTCCTCGAGTCTTAGCATGGCAATTGGGACGCGTCTCCACGTGAAGCGGGAGACCCAGGGTCCCCCTCCATGTGGACAGGGATCCTGGGACTCCTAACCATTTTCAAGAGGAGTCAGGCAACGTCTCCTTTGGAAGCATTGATCTCCGCGGACCTCTCGAGTTTTCAAAGGATGTGAGGCCTCCGGTCGAGATGAGGCGGAGAACTAGGTCTCTCTCTGTGGTCTCCACAGGGGATTCAGACATCCCTTCGTCTTGGGAGATGCAAGACGAGCTTGCATTCAATTCACTGCAGGGATAACCGGCCTTACGTCGAGTCAGAGCATCTCGGTGTCCATTCCACTTGAGGCCACAAACTCAGGGTACCTCTCACATACATGTAGCTGAGAGAAGACTCCTCTTGAGGTGGTTGTGGAAACTTGGTATTCCTCTTGAGTCGAAGCCAGGGACTAAGCTCTCATCTCGAGTTGATTTGGGGTCCATGGAGCCCTTTCGTGTTGCTCCAGTGACTTCAGGATCCGTCTAGACTTGAGACAGAGACTTTGGGTTTTCTCTGGAGTGGCATCAAGGAAATCAAGGCTCCTTTCACGTTTGATGTGGAACACGGAATTGCTCTGCACGCAGTGCAGGGGAATCGGACCTCATCTCGCGGCGAGGGTGAAGTCTCATGGTTTTTCTCAAGTTGCGGCCGGAACCTGAGGTATATTCTCGAGTTACGACGGGGAGGGTCCTTCCAGACTCGTCTTTGTTCAGCTACGTCAGGACTCCGGCCTAGGTGCGAGGGACACCTCGGTATTCTCCTCGAGTCTTGGCATGGCAATTGGGACGCGTCTGCAGGTGAGGCGGGAGACCCAGGTTCCCCGTCCATGTGGACAGTGATCCTGGGACTCCTAACCATTTTCAAGAGGAGTCAGGCATCGTCTCCTTTGGAAGCATTGATCTCCGCAGACCTCTCGAGTTTTCAAAGGATGTGAGCCCTCCGGTCGCGAAGAGGCGGAGGTCTAGGTCTTTCTCTGTGGTCTCCACAGGGGATTCAGACATCCCTTCGTCTTGGGAGATGAAAGACGAGCTTGTATTCAATTCACTGCAGGGATATCCGGCCTTACTTCGAGTCAGAGCATCTCGGTGTCCATTCCACTTGAGGCCACAAACTCAGGGTACCTCTCACATCCATGTAGCCGAGAGAAGCCTCCTCTTGAGGTGCTTGTGGAAACTTGGTATTCCTCTTGAGTCGAAGCCATGGACTAAGCTCTCATCTCGAGTTGATTTGGGGTCCACGAAGCCCTTTCTTGTTGTTACAGTGACCTCAGGGTCGCTCTAGACTTGAGACAGTGATCTTGGGTTTTCTCTGGAGTGCCATCAAGGAAATCAAGGCTCCTTTCACGTTTGATGTGGAACACGGAATTGCTCTGCACGCAGTGCAGGGGAATCGGGCCTCATCTCGCGGCGAGGGGGAAGTCTCATGATTTTTCTCGAGTTGCGGCCGGAACCTGGGGTATATTCTCGAGTTAGGACGGGGAGGGCCCTTCCAGACACGTGTTTGTTCAGCGACGTCAGGACTCCTGCCTAGGTGCGAGGGACATTTCGGGATTCTCCAAGAGTCTTGGCATGGCAATAGGGACGCGTCTCCACTTGAGGCGGGAGACCCAGTGTCCCTTTCCACGTGCCACAGGGATCCTGGGACTCCTATCCATTTTCAAGAGGAGTCAGGCATCGTCTCCTTTGGAAGCATTGATCTCCGCCGACCTATCCAGTTTTCAAAGGATGTGAGGCCTTCGGTCGCGATGAGGCGGAGAACTAGGTCTTTCTCAGTGGTTTCCACAGGGGATTCAGACATCCCTTCGTCTTGGGAGATGCAAGACGAGCCTGCATTCAATTCACTGCAGGGATATCCAGCCTTAGTTCGAGTCAGAGCATCTCGGTGTCCATTCCACTTGAGGCCACAAACTCAGGGTCCCTCTCACATACCTGTAGCTGAGAGAAGCCTCCTCTTGAGGTGCTTGTGAAAAGTTGGTATTTCACTTGAGTCGAAGCCAGGGACTAAGGTCTCATCTCGAGTTGATTTGGGGTCCACGGAGCCCTTTCGTGTTGCTCCAGTGACCTCAGGATCCCTCTAGACTTGAGACGGTGATCTTGGGTTTTCTCTGGAGTGCCATCAAGGAAATCAAGGCTCCTTTCACGTTTGATGTGGAACACGGAATTGCTCTGCACGCAGTGCAGGGGAATCGGGCCTCATCTCGCAGCGAGGGGGAAGTCTCATGGTTTTGCTCGAGTTGCGGCCAGACTCTGGGGTATATTCTCGAGTTATGATGGGGAAGGCCCTTCCAGACACGTGTTTGTTCAGCAACGTCAGGACTCCTGCCTAGGTGCGAGGGACACCTCGGGATTCTCCTCGGGTCTTGGCATGGCAATTGGGACGCGTCTCCACGTGAAGCGGGAGACCCAGGGTCCCCGTCCATGTGGACAGGAATCCTGGGACTCCTAACCATTTTCAAGAGGAGTCAGGTATCGTCTCCTTTGGAAGCATTGATCTCCGCAGACCTCTCGAGTTTTCAAAGGATGTGAGGCCTCCGGTCGCGATGAGGCGGAGGACTAGGTCTTTCTCTGTGTTCTCCACAGGGGATTCAGACATCCCTTCGTCTTGGGAGATGCAAGACGAGCCTGCCTTCAATTCACTGCAGGGATATCTGGCCTTACTTCGAGTCAGAGCATCTCGGTGTCCATTCCACTTGAGGCCACAAACTCAGGGTCCCTCTCACATACCTGTTGCTGAGAGAAGCCTCCTCTTGAGGTGCTTGTGGAAAGGTGGTATTCCTCTTGAGTCGAAGCCAGGGACTAAGCTCTCATCTCGAGTTGATTTGGGGTCCACGGAGCTCTTTCGTGTTGCTCCAGTGACCTCATCCCTCTAGACTTGAGACAGTGATCTTGGGTTTTCTCTGGAGTGCCAAAAAGGAAATCAAGGCTCCTTTCACTTTTGATGTGGAACATGGAATTGCTCTGCACGCAGTGCAGGGGAGTCGGGCCTCATCTCGTGGCGAGAGGGAAGTCTCATGGTTTTTCTCGAGTTGCGGCCGGAACCTGGGGTATATTCTCGAGTTACGACGGGGAGGGCCCTTCCAGACACGTGTTTGTTCAGCGACGTCAGGACTCCTGCCTAGGTGCGAGGGACACCTCGGGATTCTCCTCGAGTCTTGGCATGGCATTTGGGACTCGTCTCCACGTGAGGCGGGAGACCCAGTGTCCCTTCCCACGTGCCACAGGGATCCTTGGACTCCTATCCATTTTCAAGAGGAGTCAGGCATCGTCTCCTTTGGAAGCATTGATCTCCGCGGACCTCTCGAATTTTCAAAGGATGTGAGGCTTCCGGTCGCGATGAGACGGAGAACTAGGTCTTTCTCTGTGGTCTCCACAGGGGATTCAGACATCCCTTCGTCTTGGGAGATGCAAGACGAGCCTGCATTCAATTCACTGCAGGGATATCCGGCCTTACTTCGAGTCAGAGCATCTCGGTGTCCATTCCACTTGAGGCCACAAACTCAGGGTCCCTCTCACACACCTGTAGCTGAGAGAAGCCTCCTCTTGAGGTGCTTGTGGAAATTTGGTATTCCTCTTGAGTTGAAGCCAGGGACGAAGCTCCCATCTCGAGTTGATTTGGGGTCCACGGAGCCCTTTCCTGTTGCTCCACTGACCTCAGGATCCCTCTAGACTTGAGACAGTGATCTTTGGTTTGCTCTGGAGTGCCATCAAGGAAATCAAGGCTCCTTTCACATTTGATGTGGAACACGGAATTGCTCTGCACGCAGTGCATGGGAATCGGGCCTCATCTCGCGGAGAGGGGGAAGTCTCATGGTTTTACTCGAGTTGCGGCCGGAACCTGGGGTATATTCTCGAGTTACGACGGGGAGGGCCCTTCCAGACACGTGTTTCTTCAGCGACGTCAGGACTCCTGCCTAGGTGCGAGGGACACCTCGGGATTCTCCTCGAGTCTTGGCATGGCAGTTGGGACGCGTCTCCACGTGAGGCCGGAGCCCCAGGGTCCCTTTCCACGTGCCACAGCGATCCTGGGCCTCCTTACATTTTCCAGAGGAGTCAGGCCTCATCTCCTTTGGAAGCATTGATCTCCGCGGACCTCTCGAGTTTTCAAAGTATGTGAGGCCTCCGGTCGCCATGAGGTGGAGAACTAGGTCTTTCTCTGTTGTCTCCACAGGGGATTCAGACATCCCTTCGTCTTGGGAGATGCAAGACGAGCCTGCATTCAATTCACTGCAGGGATATCCGGCTTTACTTCGAGTCAGAGCATCTCGATGTCAATTCCACTTGAGGCCACAAACTCAGGGTCCCTCTCACATACCTGTAGCTGAGAGAAGCCTCCTCTTGAGGTGCTTGTGGAAAGTTGGTATTCCTCTTGAGTCGAAGCCCGGGGCTAAGCTCTCATCTCGAGTTGATTTCGGGTCCACGGGGCCCTTTCGTGTTGCTACAGTGACCTTAGGATCCCTCTAGACTTGAGACAGTGATCTTGGGTTTCCTCTGGAGGGCCATCAAGGAAATAAAATCTCCTTTCATGTTTGATGTGGAACACGGAATTGCTCTGCATGCAGGGCAGGGGAACGGGCCTCATCTCGCGGCGAGGGGAAAGTCTCATGGTTTTTCTCGAGTTGCGGCCGGAACCTGGGGTATATTCTCGAGTTCCGATGGGGAGGGCCCTTCAGGACGCCTGTTTGTTCAGCGACATCAGGACTCCTGCCTAGGTGTGAGGGACTCCTCGGGATTCTCCTCGAGTCTTGGCATGGCAATTGGGACGCGTCTCCACCTGAGGCGGGAGACCCAGGGTCCCTTTCCACGTGCCACAGGGATCCTGGGACTCTTATCCATTTTCAAGAGGAGTCAGGCATCGTCTCCTTTGGAAGCATTGATCTCCGCGGACCTCTCGAATTTTCAAAGAATGTAAGGCCTCCCCTCGCGATGAGGCGGAGAATTAGGTCTTTCTCTGTGGTCTCCACAGGGGATTCAGACATCCCTTCGTCTTGGGAGATGCAAGACGAGCCTGCATTCAATTCACAGCAGGGATATCCGGACTTACTTCGAGTCAGAGCATCTTGGTGTCCATTGCACTCGAGGCCACAAACTCAGGGTCCCTCTCACATACCTGTAGCTGAGAGAAGCCTCCTCTTGAGGTGCTTGTAGAAAGTTGGTATTCCTCTGGAGTCGAAGCCAGGGACTAAGCTCTCATCTCGAGTTGATTTGGGGTCCACGGAGCCCTTTCTTGTTGCTCCAGTGACTTCAGGATCCGTCTAGACTTGAGACAGTGATCTTGGGTTTTCTCTGGAGTGCCATCAAGGAAATCAAGGCTCCTTTCACGTTTGATGTGGAACACGGAATTGCTCTGCACGCAGTGCAGGGGAATCGGGCCTCATCTCGCGGCGAGGGGGAAGTCTCATGGTTTTTCTCGTGTTGCGGCCGGAACCTTCGGTATATTCTCGAGTTACGGCTGGGAGGGCCCTTCCAGACACGAGTTTTTTCACCGACGTCAGGACTCCTGCCTAGGTTCGAGGGACACCTCGGGATTCTCCTCGAGGCTTGGCATGGCAATTGGGACGCATCTCCACGTGAGGCGGGAGACCCAGGGTCCCTTTCCACGTGCCATAGGGATCCTGGGACTCCTATCCATTTTCAAGAGGAGTCAGGCATCATCTCCTTTGGAAGCATTGATCTCCGCGGACATCTCGAGTTTTCAAAGGATGTGAGGCCTCCGGTCGCGTTAAGGCGGAGGACTAGTTCTTTGTGGTCTCCACAGGGGATTCAGACAACCCTTCGTCTTGGGAGATGCAAGACGAGCCTGCATTCAATTCACTGCAGGGATATCCGGCCTTACTTCGAGTCAGAGCATCTCGGTGTCCATTCCACTTGAGGCCACAAACTCAGGGTCCCTCTCACATACCTGTAGCTGAGAGAAGCCTCCTCTTGAGGTGCTTGTGGAAAGTTGGTATTCCTCTTGAGTCGAAGCCAGGTACTAAGCTCTCATCTCGAGTTGATTTGAGGTCCACGGAGCCCTTTCTTGTTACTACAGTGACCTCAGGATCCCTCTAGACTTGAGACAGTGATCTTGGTTTTTCTCTGGAGTGCCATCAAGGAAATCAAGGCTCCTTTCACGTTTGATGTGGAACACGGAATTGCTCTGCACGCAGTGCAGGGGAATCGGGCCTCATCTCGCGGCGAGGGGGAAGTCTCATGGTTTTTCTCGAGTTGCGGCCGGAACCTGGGGTATATTCTCGAGTTACGACGGGGAGGGCCCTTCCAGACACGTGTTTGTTCAGCGACGTCAGGACTCCTGCCTAGGTGCGAGGGACACCTCGGGATTCTCCTCGAGTCTTGGCATGGCAATTGGGATGCGTCTCCACGTGAGGCGGGTGACCCAGGGTCCCTTTCAACGTGCCACAGGGATCCTGGGACTCCTATCTATTTTCAAGAGGAGTCAGGCATCGTCTCCTTTGGAAGCATTGATCTCCGCGGACCTCTCGAGTTTTCAAAGGATGTGAGGCCTCCGGTCGCGTTGAGGCGGAGGTCTAGGTCTTTCTCTGTGGTCTCCACAGGGGATTCAGACATCCCTTCGTTTTGGGAGATGCAAGACGAGCCTGCATTCAATTCACTGCAGGGATATCCAGCCTTACTTCGAGTCAGAGCATCTCGGTGTCCATTCCACTTGAGGCCACAAACTCAGGGTCCCTCTCACATACCTGTAGCTGAGAGAAGCCTCCTCTTGAGGTGCTTGTGGAAAGTTGGTTTTCCTCTTGAGTCGAAGCCCGGACTTAGCTATCATCTCGAGTTGATTTGGGGTCCACGGAGCCTTTTCGTGTTGCTCCAGTGACCTCAGGATCCCTCTAGACTTGAGACATTGATGTTGGGTTTTCTCTGGAGTGCCATCAAGGAAATCAATGCTCCTTTCACATTTGATGAGGAACACGGAATTGCTCTGCACGCAGTGCAGGGGAATCGGGCCTCATCTCGCGGTGAAGGGAAAGTCTCATGGTTTTTCTCGAGTTGCGGCCGGAACCTGGGGTATATTCTCGAGTTACGACGGGGAGGGCCCTTCCAGACAGGTGTTTGTTCAGCGATGTCAGGACTCCTGCCTAGGTGCGAGGGACACCTCGGGATTCTCCTCGAGTTTTGGCATGGCAATTGGGACGCGTCTCCACCTGAGGCGGGAGACCCAGGGTCCCTTTCCATGTGCCACAGGGATCCTGGGACTCCTATCTATTTTCAAGAGGAGTCAGGCATCGTCTCCTTTGGAAGCATTGATCTCCGAAGACCTCTCGAGTTTTCAAAGGATGTGAGGCCTCCGGTCGCGACGAGGCAGACGACTAGGTCTTTCTCTGTCGTCTCCACCGGGGATTCAGACATCCCTTCGTCTTGGGAGATGCAAGACGAGCCTGCATTCAATTCACTGCAGGGATATCCGGCCTTACTTCGAGTCAGAGCATCACGGTATCCATTCCACTTGAGGCCACAATATCAGGGTCCCTCTCACATACCTGTAGCTGAGAGAAGGCTCCTCTTGTGGTGCTCTTGGAAAGTTGGTATTCCTCTTGAGTCGAAGCCAGCGACTAAGCTCTCATCTCGAGTTGATTTGGGGTCCACGGAGCCCTTTCGAGTTGCTCCAGTGACCTCAGGATCCCTCTAGATTTGAGACAGTGATCTTGGGTTTCCTCTGGAGTGCCATCAAGGAAATCAAGTCTCCTTTCACGTTTGATGTGGAACACGGAATTGCTCTGCATGCATTGCAGGGGAATTGGGCCTCATCTCGCGGCGAGGGGGAAGTCTCATGGTTTTTCTCGAGTTGCGGCCGGAACCTGGGGTATATTCTCGTGTTACGACGGGGAGGGCCCTTCCAGACACGTGTTTGTTCAGCGACGTCAGGACTCCTGCCTAGGTGTGAGGGACACCTCGGGATTCTCCTCGAGTCTTGGCATGGCAATTGGGACGCGTCTCCACGTGAGGCGGGAGACCCAGTGTCCCTTTCCACGTGCCACAGGGATCCTAGGACTCCTATCCATTTTCAAGAGGAGTCAGGCATCGTCTCCTTTGGAAGCATTGATCTCCGCGGACCTCTCGAGTTTTCAAAGGATGTGAGGCCTCCGGTCGCGATGAGGCAGAGAACTAGGTCTTTCTCTGTGGTCTCCACAGGGGATTCAGACATCCCTTCATCTTGGGAGATGCAAGACGAGCCTTCATTCAATTCACTGCTGGGATATCTGGCCTTACTTCGAGTCAGAGCATCTCGGTGTCCATTCCACTTGAGGCCACAAACTTAGGGTCCCTCTCACATACCTTTAGCTGAGAGTAGCCTCCTCTTGAGGTGCTTGTGGAAAGTTGGTATTCCTCTTGAATCTAACCCAGGGACTAAGTTCTCATCTCGAGTTGATTTGGGGTCCACGGAGCCCTTTCATGTTGCTCCAGTGACCTCAGGATCCATCTAGAGTTGAGACAGTGATCTTGGGTTTTCTCTGGATTGCCATCAAGGAAATCAAGGCTCCTTTCACGTTTGATGTGGAACACGGAATTGCTCTGCACACAGGGCAGGGGAATCGGGCCTCATCTCGCGGCGAGGGTAAGTCTCATGGTTTTTCTCGAGTTGCGGCCGGAACCTGGGGTATATTCTCGAGTTACCACGGGGAGGGCCCTTCCAGACACGTGCTTGTTCAGCGACGTCAGAACTCCTGCCTAAGTGCGAGGGACACCTCCCGAATCTCCTCGAGTCTTGGCATGGCAATTGGGACGCGTCTCCACGTGAGGCGGGAGACCCAGGGTCCCTTTCCACGTGCCACAGGGATCCTGGGATTCCTATCCATTTTCAGGAGGAGTCAGGCATCGTCCCCTTTGGAAGCATTGATCTCCGCCACCTCTCGAGTTTTCAAAGGATGTGAGGCCTCCGGTCGCGATGAGGCGGAGAACTAGGTCTTTCTCTGTGGTCTCCACAGGGGATTCAGACATCCCTTCGTCTTGGGAGATGCAAAACGAGCCTGCATTCAATTCACTGCAGGGATATCCGGCCTTACTTCGAGTCAGAGCATCTCGGTGTCCATTCCACTTGAGGCCACAAACTCAGGGTTCCTCTCACACACCTGTAGCTGAGAGAAGCCTCCTCTTGAGGTGCTTATGGAAAGTTGGTATTCCACTTGAGTCGAAGCCAGGGACTAAGCTCTCATCTCGAGGTGATTTGGGGTCTACGGAGCCCATTCCTGTTGCAACAGTGACTTCAGGATCCCTCTAGACTTGAGCCAGAGATCTTGGGTTTTCTCTGGAGTGCCATCAAGGAAATCAAGGCTCCTCTCATGTTTGATGTGGAACACGGAATTGCTCTGAACGAAGTGCAGGGGAATCGGCCCTCAGATCGCGGGCGAGGGGGAAGTCTCATGGTTTTTCTCGAGTTGCGGCCGAAACCAGGGGTATATTCTCGAGTTACAATGAGGAGGTCCCTTCCAGACCCATGTTTCTTCAGCGACTTCAGGACTCCTGCCTAGATGCGAGGGACACCTCGGGATTCTCCTCAAGTCTTGTCATGGCAATTTGGACGCGTCTCCATGTGAGGCGGGAGACCCATGGTCCCTTTCCACGTGCCATAGGGATCCTGGGACTTCTATCCATTTTCAAGAGGAGTCAGGCATCCTCTCCTTTGGAAGCATTGATCTCCGCGTACCTCTCGAGTTTTCAAAGGATGTGAGGCCTCCGGTCGTGATGAGGCGGAAAACTAGGTCTTTCTCTGTGGTCTCCACAGGGGATTCACACATCCCTTCGTCTTGGGAGATGCAAGACGAGCCTGCATTCAATTCACTGCAGGGATATCTGGCCTTACTTCGAGTCAGAGCATCTCGGTGTTCATTCCACTTGAGGCCACACACTCAGGGTCCCTCTCACATACCTGTAGCTGAGAGAAGCCTCCTCTTGAGGTGCTTGTGGAAAGTTGGTATTCCTCTTGAATCGAAGCAAGGGACTTGCTCTCCTCTCGAGTTGATTTGGGGTCCACGGAGCCCTTTCGTGTTGCTACAGTGACCTCAGGATCCCTCTAGACTTGAGACAGTGATCTTGGGGTTTCTCTGGAGTGCCATCAAGGAAATTAAGGCTCCTTTCACGTTTGATGTGGAGCACGGAATTGCTCTGCACACAGTGCAGGGGAATCGGGCCTCATCTCTCGGCGAGGGGGAAGTCTCATGGTTTTTCTCGAGTTGCGGCCGGAACCTGGGGTATATTCTCGAGTTACGACGGGGAGGGCCCTTTCAGACACGTGTTTGTTCAGCGACTTCAGTACTTCTGCCTAGGTGCGAGGGACAACTCGTGATTCTCCTCGAGTCTTGGCATGGCAATTGGGACGCCTCTCTACGTGAGGCGGGAGAACCAGGGTCCCTTTCCACGTGCCACAGGGATCCTGGGACTCCTGTCCATTTTCAAGAGGAGTCAGGCATCGTCTCCTTTGGAAGCATTGATCTCCGCGGACCTCTCGAGTTTTCAAAGGATGTGAGGCCTCCGGTCGCAATGAGGTGTAGAACTACGTCTTTCTCTGTGATCTCCACAGGGGATTCAGTCATCCCTTCATTTTGGGAAATGCAAGACGAGCCTGCATTCAATTCACTGCAGGGATATCCGGCCTTACATCGAGTCAGAGCATCTCGGTGTCCATTCGACTTGAGGCCACAAAATCCGGGTCCCTCTCACATACCTGTAGCTGAGAGAAGCCTCCTCTTGAGGTGCTTGTGAAAAGTTGGTATTCCTCTTGAGTCGAAGCCAGGGACTAAGCTCTCATCTCGAGTTGATTTGGGGTCCACGGAGCCCTTTCGTGTTGCTCCAGTGACCTCAGGTTCCCTCTAAACTTGAGACAGTGATCTTGGGTTTTCTCTGGAGTGCCATCAAGGAAATCAAGGCTCCTTTCACGTTTGATGTGGAACACGGAATTGCTCTGCACGCAGTGCAGGGGAATCGGGTCTCACCTCGCGGCGAGGGGGAAGTCTCATGCTTTTCCTCGAGTTGCGGCCGGAACCTGGGGTATATTCTCGATTTACGACGGGGAGGGCCCTTCCAGACACGTGTTTGTTCAGCGACGTCAGGACTCCTGCCTAGGGGCGAGGGACACCTCGGGATTCTCCTCGAGTTTTGGCATGGCAATTGGGACGCGTCTCCACGTGACGCCGGAGATGCAGGGTCCCTTTCCACGTGCCACAGGGATCCTGGCACTCCTATCCATTTTCAAGAGGAGTCAGGCATCGTCTCCTTTGGAAGCATTGATCTCCGCGGACCTCTCGAGTTTTCAAAGGATGTGAGGCCTCCGGTCCCGATGAGGCATAGAACTAGGTCTTTCTCTGTGGCCTCCACAGGGGATTCAGACATCCCTTCGTCTTGGGAGATGCAAGACGAGCCAGCATTCAATTCATTGCAGGGATATCTGGCCTTACTTCGAGTCAGAGCATCTCGGTGTCCAATCCACTTTAGGCCACAAACTCAGGTTCCCTCTCACATACCTGTAGCTGAGAGAAGCCTCCTCTTGAGGTGCTTGTGGAAAATTGGTATTCCTCTTGAGTCAAAGCCAGGGAATAACCTCTCATCTCGAGTTGATTTGGGGTCATGCAGCACTTTCTTGTTGCTACACTGACCTCAGGATCCCTCTAGACTTGAGACAGTGATCTTGGGTTTTCTCTAGAATGCCATCAAGGAAATCAAAGCTCCTTTCACGTTTGATGTGGAACACGGAATTGTGAAATATATGTAGAGATTCAAAAGGTGTCAAAAATATGAGGAGCATGAAACGCTCTGAAAAACAGGAGGATCATGAAGTGGTGTTGAAAAACATGAAGAGCCTGAAAAGGTTTGAAAAATATGAAGAGTTTCAAAAGGTGTGAAAATATGAGGAGCATGAAGCGGTCTGAAAAATAGGAGGAGCATGAAGCGGTGTTCAAAAACAAGAAGAGCATGAAAAGGTGTGAAATATATGAAGAGCTTAAAAAGGTGTGAAAAATAGGAGGAGCATGAAACGGTGTTCAAAAACATGAAGAGCATGAAAAAGTGTGAAAAATATAAAGAGCTTCAAAAGGTGTCAAAAATATGAGGAGCATGAAACGGTGTTCAAAAACATGAAGAGCCTGAAAAAGTGTGAAATATATGAAGAGCTTAAAAAGGTGTGAAAAATAGGAGGAGCATGAAACGGTGTTCAAAAACATGAAGAGCATGAAAAAGTGTGAAAAATATAAAGAGCTTCAAAAGGTGTCAAAAATATGAGGAGCATGAAACGGTGTTCAAAAACATGAAGAGCATGAAAAGGTGTGAAATATATGAAGAGCTTAAAAAGGTGTGAAAAATAGGAGGAGCATGAAACGGTGTTCAAAAACATGAAGAGCATGAAAAAGTGTGAAAAATATAAAGAGCTTCAAAAGGTGTCAAAAATATGAGGAGCATGAAACGGTGTTCAAAAACATGAAGAGCCTGAAAAAGTGTGAAAAATATGAAGAGCTTAAAAAGGTATGAAAAATAGGAGGAGCATGAAATGGTGTTTAAAAACATGAAGAGCATAAAAAGGTGTGAAAAATATGAAAAGCCTCAAATCGTGTCAAAAACATGAGGAGCATGTAACGGTCTGAAAAATAGAAGGAGCATGAAGCGGTGTTGAGAAACATGAACAGAATGAAAACTTTTGAAAAATATGAAGAGCTTCAAAAGGTGTGAAAAATATGAAGAGCTTCCAGAGGTGTGAAAAATGAGATGAGCATGAAACGTTTTGAAAAATAGAAGGAGCATGAAGCGGTGTTGAGAAACATGAAGAGAATGAAAACTTTTGAAAAATATGAAGAGCTTCAAAAGGTGTGAAAAATATGAAGAGCTTCCAGAGGTGTGAAAAATGAGATGAGCATGAAACGTTTTGAAAAATAGGAGGAGCATGAAGTGGTGTTGAATAACATGAAGTGCCTGAAAAAGTGTGAAATATAGGAAGAGCTTCAAAAGGTGTGAAAAATATGAAGAGCTTCAAATGGTGAGAAATACATGAGGAGCATGAAACGGTCTGAAAAATAGGAAGATCAAGAAGCGGTGTTGAAAAACATGAAGAGCCTGAAAAGGTGTGAAAAATGTGAAGAGCTTCCAAAGGTGTAAAAATATGAGGAGCATGAAATGTTCTGAAAAATAGGAGGAGCATGAAACCATGTTCAAAAATATGAAGAGCCTGAAAAGGTGTGAAAAATATGAAGAGCTTTAAAAGGTGTGAAATACATGAGGAGCATGAAACGGTCTGAAAAATAGGAGGAGCATGAAGCGGTGTTCAAAAACATGAACAGCCTGAAAAGGTGTGAAAAATATGAAGAGCTTCAAAAGATGTGGAAAATATGAGGAGCATGAAACGGTCTGAAAAATAGGAGGAGAATGAAGCGGTGTTGAAAAACATGAAGAGTCTGAAAGGTGTGAAAAATACAAAGAGTTTCAAAAGGTGTCAAAAGTATGAGGAGAATGAATCGGTCTGAAAAATAGGAGGAGCATGAATCGGTGTTGAAAAACATGAAGAGCCTGAAAAGGTGTGAAAAATATGAAGAGATACAAAAGGTGTGAAAAATATGAAGAGCATGAAGCGGTGTTCAAAAACATGAAGAGCCTGAAAAGGTGTGAAAAATATGAAGAGATTCAAAAGTTGTCAGAAAAATGAGGAGCATGACATGGTCTGAAAAATAGGAGGATCATGAAACAGTGTTCAAAAACATGAAGAGCATGAAAAGGTGTGAAAAATATGAAGAGCTTCAAACGGTGTGAAAAATAGGAGGAGCATGAAACGGTGTTCAAAAACATGAAGAGCATGAAAAAGTGTGAAAAATATGAAGAGCTTCACACGATGTCAAAAATATGAGGAGCATGAAACGGTGTTCAAAAACATGAAGAGCCTGAAAAAGTGTGAAAAATATGAAGAGCTTCAAAAGGTGTGAAAAATAGGAGGAGCATTAAATGTTGTTCAAAAACATGAAAAGCATGAAAAGGTGTGAAAAATATGAAAAGCCTCAAAACGTGTCAAAAATATGAGGTGCATGTAACGGTCTGAAAAATAGAAGGAGTATGAAGCAGTGTTGAAAAACATGAAGAGAATGAAAACTTTGAAAAATATGAAGAGCTTCAAAAGGTGTGAAAAATATGAAGAGCTTCCAGAGTTGTCAAAAATGAGATGAGCATGAAACGTTTTGAAAAATAGGAGGAGCATGAAGTGGTGTTGAAAAACCTGAAGTGCCTGAAAAGGTGTGAAATATATGAAGAGCTTCAAAAGGTGTAAAAATATGAGGAGCTTCAAATGGTGAGAAATACATGAGGAGCATGAAACGGTCTGAAAAATAGGGAGATCAAGAAGCGGTGTTGAAAAACATGAAGAGCCTGAAAAGGTGTGAAAAATGTGAAGAGCTTCCAAAGGTATAAAAATATGAGGAGCACGAAACGTTCTGAAAAATAGGAGGAGCATGAAACTGTGTTCAAAAATATGAAGAGACTGAAAAGGTGTGAAAAATATGAAGAGTTACAAAAGGTGTGAAAAATATGAAGAGCATGAAGCGGTGTTGAAAAACATGAAGAGCTTGAAAAGGCGTGAAAAATATGAAGAGCTTCAAAAGGTGTCAAAAATAGGAGGAGCATGAAACGGTCTGAAAGATAGGAGGATCATGAAGCGGTTCTGAAAAACATGAAGAGCCTAAAAAGATGTGAAATATATGAAGAGTTTGGAAAGATGTCAAAAATATGAGGAGCATGAAACGGTCTGAAAAATAGGAGGAGCATGAAACAGTGTTCAAAAACATGAAGAGCCTGAAAAGGTGTGAAAAATCTGAAGAGCTTCAAAAGGTGTCAAAAATATGAGGCGCATGAAACGGTCTGAAAAATAGCAGGAGCATGAAGCTGTGGTCAAAAACATAAAGAGCCTGAAAAGGTGTGAATAATATGAAGAGCTTCAAAAGGTGAGAAATATATGAGGAGCATGAAACTGTCTGAAAAATAGGAGGAGCATGAAGCGGTGTTCAAAAACATGAAGAGCCTGAAAAGGTGTGAAAAATATGAAGAGATTCAAAAGTTGTCAAAAAAATGAGGAGCATGACATGGTCTGAAAAATAGGAGGATCATGAAATGGTGTTCAAAAACATGAAAAGCATGAAAAGGTTTGAAAAATATGAAGAGCTTCAAAAGGTGTGAAATATAGGAGGAGCATGAAACGGTGTTCAAAAACATGAAGAGCATGAAAAAGTGTGAAAAATATGAAGAGCTTCAAAAAGTGTGAAAAATAGGAGGAGCATTAAATGGTGTTCAAAAACATGAAAAGAATGAAAAGGTGTGAAAAATATGAAAAGCCTCAAAAAGTGTCAAAAATATGAGGTGCATGTAACGGTCTGAAAAATAGAAGGAGTATGAAGCGGTGTTGAAAACATGAAGAGAAAGAAAACTTTGAAAAATATGAAGAGCTTCAAAAGGTGTGAAAAATATGAAGAGCTTCCAGAGGTGTCAAAAATGAGATGAGCATGAAACGTTTTGAAAAATAGGAGGAGCATGAAATGGTGTTGAAAAACATGAAGTGCCTGAAAAGGTGTGAAATATATGAAGAGCTTCAAAAGGTGTCAAAAATATGAGGAGCTTCAAATGGTGAGAAATACATGAGGAGCATGAAACGGTCTGAAAAATAGGAAGATCAAGAAGTGGTGTTGAAAAACATGAAGAGCCTGAAAAGGTGTGAAAATTGTGAAGAGCTTCCAAAGGTATAAAAATATGAGGAGCATGAAACGTTCTGAAAAATAGGAGGAGCATGAAACCGTGTTCAAAAATATGAAGAGACTGAAAAGGTGTGAAAAATATGAAGAGCTTCAGAAGGTGTAAAAATATGAGGAGCATGAAACGCTCAGAAAAATAGGAGGAGCATGAAGTGTTGTTGAAAAACATGAAGAGCCTGAAAAGGTGTGAAAAATATGAAGAGCTTCAAAAGGTGTCAAAAATAGCAGGAGCATGAAACGGCCTGAAAAATACGAGGAGCATGAAGTGGTGTTGAGAAACATGAAGATCCTGAAAAGGTGTGAAAAAATATGAAGAGCTTCAAAAGGAGTAAAAAATACGAGGAGCATGAAACGGTCTGAAAAATAGGAGGAGCATGAAACAGTGTTCAAAAACATGAAGAGCCTGAAAAGGTGTGAAAAATATGAAGAGCTTCAAAAGGTGTGAAATGCATGAGGAGCATGAAACGGTATAAAAAATAGGAGGAGCATGAGCGATGTTGAAAAACATGAAGAGCCTGAAAAGGTGTGAAAAATATGAAGAGCTTCTAAAGGTGTGAAAAATATGAAGAGCTTCCAAAGGTGTCAAAAATATGAGGCGTATGAAACGGTCTGAAAAATAGGAGGAGCATGAAGCGGTGGTCAAAAACATAAAGAGCCTGAAAAGGTGTGAAAAATGTGAAGAGCTTCAAAAGGTGAGAAATACATGAGGAGCATGAAACGGTCTGAAAAATAGGAGGAGCATGAAGCGGTGTTCAAAAACATGAAGAGCCTGAAAAGGTGTGAAAAATATGAAGAGATTCAAAAGGTGTCAAAAAAATGAGGAGCATGAAACGGTATGAAAAATAGGAGGATCATGAAACGGTGTTCAAAAACATGAAGAGCCTGAAAAGGTGTGAAAAATATGAAGAGATTCAAAAGGTGTCAAAAATATGAGGAGCATGAATCGGTGTTGAAAAACATGAAGAGCCTGAAAAGGTGGGTAAAATATGAAGAGCTTCAAAAGGTGTCAAAAATATGAGGAGCATGAAACGGTCTGAAAAATAGGAGGAGCATTAAACGGTGATCAAAAATATGAAGAGCCTGAAATGGTGTGAAATATGAAGAGCTTCAAAAGGTGTCAAAAACAGGAGGAGCATGAAACAGTCTGAAAAATAGGAGGAGCATGAAATGGTGTAAAAAACATGAAGACCCTGAAAAGGTGTGAAAAATATGACGAGCTTCAAAAGGTGTCAAAAATATGAGGAGCATGAAACGGTCTGAAAAATAGGAGGAGCATGAAACGGTGTTCAAAAACATGAAGAGCCTGAAAAGGTGTGAAAAATATGAAGAGCTTCAAAAGATGTCAAAAATAGGAGGAGCATGAAACGGTCTGAAAAATAGGAGCAGCATGAAGCGGTGTAAAAAACATGAAGAGCCTGAAGGTGTGAAAGATATGAAGACGTTCAAAAGGTGTCAAAAATATGAGGAGCATGAAACGGTCTGAAAAATAGGAGCAGCATGAAGCGGTGTAATAAACATGAAGAGCCTGAAAAGGTGTGAAAAATATGAAGAGCTTCAAAAGGTGTGAAAAAAATGAAGAGCTTCAAAATGTGTCAAAAATATGAGGAGCATGAAAAGATCTGAAAAATAGGAGCAGCATGAAACGGTGTTCAAAGACATGAAGAGCCTGAAAACGTGTGAAAAACATGAAGAGCTTCAAAACGTGTCAAAAATATGAGGAGTATGAAACGATCTGAAAAATAGGAGAAGCATGAAACGGTGTTGAGAAACACGGAGAGCCTGAAAAGTTGTGAAAAATATGAAGAGCTTCAAAAGGTGTGAAATACATGAGGAGCATGAAACGGTCTGAAAAATAGGAGGAGCATGAAACGGTGTTCAAAAACCTGAAGAGAATGAAAAGGTGTGAAAAATATGAAGAGCTCAAAAGGTGTGAAATACATGAGGAGCATGAAACGGTCTGAAAAATAGGAGGACCATGAAGCGGTGTTGAAAAACATGAAGAGCCTGAAAAGCTGTGAAAAATATGAAGAGCTTCAATAGGTGTGATAAACATGAGGAGCAACAAGCGGTCTGAAAAATAGGAGGAGCATGAAGCGGTGTTCAAAAACATGAAGAGCCTGAAAAGGTGTGAAAAATGTGAAGAGCTTCAAAAGGTGTGAAATAAGAGAGGAGGATGAAACCGTCTGAAAAAAGGAGGAGCATAAAGCGGTGTTGAAAAAAATGAAGAACCTGAAAAGTTGTGAAAAATATGAAGAACTTCAAAAGGTGCCAAAAATATGAGGAGCATGAAACGGTCTGAAATAAAGGAGGAGCATGAAACGGTCTGAAAAATAGAAGGAGCATGAAACGGTTTTCAAAAACATGAAGAGCCTGAAAAGCTGTGAAATATATGAAGAGTTTCAAAAGGTGTGAAATATATGAAGAGCTTCAAAAGGTGTGAAATACATGAGGAGCAGGAAACAGTCTGAAAAATAGGAGGAGCATGAAGCGGGGTTCAAAAACATGAAGAGCCTGAAAATGTTTGAAAAATATGAAGAGATTCAAATGGTGAGAAATACATGAGGAGCATGAAACGGTCTGAAAAATAGGAAGATCAAGAAGCGGTGTTGAAAAACATGAAGAGCCTGAAAAGGTGTGAAAAATGTGAAGAGCTTCCAAAGGTGTAAAAATATGAGGAGCATGAAACGTTCTGAAAAATAGGAGGAGCATGAAACGGTGTTCAAAAACATGAAGAGCATGAAAAAGTGTGAAAAATATGAAGAGCTTCACACGATGTCAAAAATATGAGGAGCATGAAACGGTATGAAAAATAGGAGGATCATGAAACGGTGTTCAAAAACATGAAGAGCATGAAAAGGTGTGAAATATATGAAGAGCTTAAAAAGGTGTGAAAAATAGGAGGAGCATGAAACGGTGTTCAAAAACATGAAGAGCATGAAAAAGTGTGAAAAATATAAAGAGCTTCAAAAGGTGTCAAAAATATGAGGAGCATGAAATGGTGTTCAAAAACATGAAGAGCCTGAAAAAGTGTGAAAAATATGAAGAGCTTAAAAAGGTATGAAAAATAGGAGGAGCATGAAATGGTGTTTAAAAACATGAAGAGCATGAAAAGGTGTGAAAAATATGAAAAGCCTCAAATCGTGTCAAAAATATGAGGAGCATGTAACGGTCTGAAAAATAGAAGGAGCATGAAGCGGTGTTGAGAAACATGAACAGAATGAAAACTTTTGAAAAATATGAAGAGCTTCAAAAGGTGTAAAAAATATGAAGAGCTTCCAGAGGTGTGAAAAATGAGATGAGCATGAAACGTTTTGAAAAATAGGAGGAGCATGAAGTGGTGTTGAAAAACCTGAAGTGCCTGAAAAGGTGTGAAATATATGAAGAGCTTCAAAAGGTGTAAAAATATGAGGAGCTTCAAATGGTGAGAAATACATGAGGAGCATGAAACGGTCTGAAAAATAGGGAGATCAAGAAGCGGTGTTGAAAAACATGAAGAGCCTGAAAAGGTGTGAAAAATGTGAAGAGCTTCCAAAGGTATAAAAATATGAGGAGCACGAAACGTTCTGAAAAATAGGAGGAGCATGAAACTGTGTTCAAAAATATGAAGAGACTGAAAAGGTGTGAAAAATATGAAGAGTTACAAAAGGTGTGAAAAATATGAAGAGCATGAAGCGGTGTTGAAAAACATGAAGAGCTTGAAAAGGCGTGAAAAATATGAAGAGCTTCAAAAGGTGTCAAAAATAGGAGGAGCATGAAACGGTCTGAAAGATAGGAGGATCATGAAGCGGTTCTGAAAAACATGAAGAGCCTAAAAAGATGTGAAATATATGAAGAGTTTGGAAAGATGTCAAAAATATGAGGAGCATGAAACGGTCTGAAAAATAGGAGGAGCATGAAACAGTGTTCAAAAACATGAAGAGCCTGAAAAGGTGTGAAAAATCTGAAGAGCTTCAAAAGGTGTCAAAAATATGAGGCGCATGAAACGGTCTGAAAAATAGCAGGAGCATGAAGCTGTGGTCAAAAACATAAAGAGCCTGAAAAGGTGTGAATAATATGAAGAGCTTCAAAACGTGAGAAATATATGAGGAGCATGAAACTGTCTGAAAAATAGGAGGAGCGTGAAGCGGTGTTCAAAAACATGAAGAGCCTGAAAAGGTGTGAAAAATATGAAGAGATTCAAAAGTTGTCAAAAAAATGAGGAGCATGACATGGTCTGAAAAATAGGAGGATCATGAAATGGTGTTCAAAAACATGAAAAGCATGAAAAGGTTTGAAAAATATGAAGAGCTTCAAAAGGTGTGAAATATAGGAGGAGCATGAAACGGTGTTCAAAAACATGAAGAGCATGAAAAAGTGTGAAAAATATGAAGAGCTTCAAAAAGTGTGAAAAATAGGAGGAGCATTAAATGGTGTTCAAAAACATGAAAAGAATGAAAAGGTGTGAAAAATATGAAAAGCCTCAAAAAGTGTCAAAAATATGAGGTGCATGTAACGGTCTGAAAAATAGAAGGAGTATGAAGCGGTGTTGAAAACATGAAGAGAAAGAAAACTTTGAAAAATATGAAGAGCTTCAAAAGGTGTGAAAAATATGAAGAGCTTCCAGAGGTGTCAAAAATGAGATGAGCATGAAACGTTTTGAAAAATAGGAGGAGCATGAAATGGTGTTGAAAAACATGAAGTGCCTGAAAAGGTGTGAAATATATGAAGAGCTTCAAAAGGTGTCAAAAATATGAGGAGCTTCAAATGGTGAGAAATACATGAGGAGCATGAAACGGTCTGAAAAATAGGAAGATCAAGAAGTGGTGTTGAAAAACATGAAGAGCCTGAAAAGGTGTGAAAATTGTGAAGAGCTTCCAAAGGTATAAAAATATGAGGAGCATGAAACGTTCTGAAAAATAGGAGGAGCATGAAACCGTGTTCAAAAATATGAAGAGACTGAAAAGGTGTGAAAAATATGAAGAGCTTCAGAAGGTGTAAAAATATGAGGAGCATGAAACGCTCAGAAAAATAGGAGGAGCATGAAGTGTTGTTGAAAAACATGAAGAGCCTGAAAAGGTGTGAAAAATATGAAGAGCTTCAAAAGGTGTCAAAAATAGCAGGAGCATGAAACGGCCTGAAAAATACGAGGAGCATGAAGTGGTGTTGAGAAACATGAAGATCCTGAAAAGGTGTGAAAAAATATGAAGAGCTTCAAAAGGAGTAAAAAATACGAGGAGCATGAAACGGTCTGAAAAATAGGAGGAGCATGAAACAGTGTTCAAAAACATGAAGAGCCTGAAAAGGTGTGAAAAATATGAAGAGCTTCAAAAGGTGTGAAATGCATGAGGAGCATGAAACGGTATAAAAAATAGGAGGAGCATGAGCGATGTTGAAAAACATGAAGAGCCTGAAAAGGTGTGAAAAATATGAAGAGCTTCTAAAGGTGTGAAAAATATGAAGAGCTTCCAAAGGTGTCAAAAATATGAGGCGTATGAAACGGTCTGAAAAATAGGAGGAGCATGAAGCGGTGGTCAAAAACATAAAGAGCCTGAAAAGGTGTGAAAAATGTGAAGAGCTTCAAAAGGTGAGAAATACATGAGGAGCATGAAACGGTCTGAAAAATAGGAGGAGCATGAAGCGGTGTTCAAAAACATGAAGAGCCTGAAAAGGTGTGAAAAATATGAAGAGATTCAAAAGGTGTCAAAAAAATGAGGAGCATGAAACGGTATGAAAAATAGGAGGATCATGAAACGGTGTTCAAAAACATGAAGAGCCTGAAAAGGTGTGAAAAATATGAAGAGATTCAAAAGGTGTCAAAAATATGAGGAGCATGAATCGGTGTTGAAAAACATGAAGAGCCTGAAAAGGTGGGTAAAATATGAAGAGCTTCAAAAGGTGTCAAAAATATGAGGAGCATGAAACGGTCTGAAAAATAGGAGGAGCATTAAACGGTGATCAAAAATATGAAGAGCCTGAAATGGTGTGAAATATGAAGAGCTTCAAAAGGTGTCAAAAACAGGAGGAGCATGAAACAGTCTGAAAAATAGGAGGAGCATGAAATGGTGTAAAAAACATGAAGACCCTGAAAAGGTGTGAAAAATATGACGAGCTTCAAAAGGTGTCAAAAATATGAGGAGCATGAAACGGTCTGAAAAATAGGAGGAGCATGAAACGGTGTTCAAAAACATGAAGAGCCTGAAAAGGTGTGAAAAATATGAAGAGCTTCAAAAGATGTCAAAAATAGGAGGAGCATGAAACGGTCTGAAAAATAGGAGCAGCATGAAGCGGTGTAAAAAACATGAAGAGCCTGAAGGTGTGAAAGATATGAAGACGTTCAAAAGGTGTCAAAAATATGAGGAGCATGAAACGGTCTGAAAAATAGGAGCAGCATGAAGCGGTGTAATAAACATGAAGAGCCTGAAAAGGTGTGAAAAATATGAAGAGCTTCAAAAGGTGTGAAAAAAATGAAGAGCTTCAAAATGTGTCAAAAATATGAGGAGCATGAAAAGATCTGAAAAATAGGAGCAGCATGAAACGGTGTTCAAAGACATGAAGAGCCTGAAAACGTGTGAAAAACATGAAGAGCTTCAAAACGTGTCAAAAATATGAGGAGTATGAAACGATCTGAAAAATAGGAGAAGCATGAAACGGTGTTGAGAAACACGGAGAGCCTGAAAAGTTGTGAAAAATATGAAGAGCTTCAAAAGGTGTGAAATACATGAGGAGCATGAAACGGTCTGAAAAATAGGAGGAGCATGAAACGGTGTTCAAAAACCTGAAGAGAATGAAAAGGTGTGAAAAATATGAAGAGCTCAAAAGGTGTGAAATACATGAGGAGCATGAAACGGTCTGAAAAATAGGAGGACCATGAAGCGGTGTTGAAAAACATGAAGAGCCTGAAAAGCTGTGAAAAATATGAAGAGCTTCAATAGGTGTGATAAACATGAGGAGCAACAAGCGGTCTGAAAAATAGGAGGAGCATGAAGCGGTGTTCAAAAACATGAAGAGCCTGAAAAGGTGTGAAAAATGTGAAGAGCTTCAAAAGGTGTGAAATAAGAGAGGAGGATGAAACCGTCTGAAAAAAGGAGGAGCATAAAGCGGTGTTGAAAAAAATGAAGAACCTGAAAAGTTGTGAAAAATATGAAGAACTTCAAAAGGTGCCAAAAATATGAGGAGCATGAAACGGTCTGAAATAAAGGAGGAGCATGAAACGGTCTGAAAAATAGAAGGAGCATGAAACGGTGTTCAAAAACATGAAGAGCCTGAAAAGCTGTGAAATATATGAAGAGTTTCAAAAGGTGTGAAATATATGAAGAGCTTCAAAAGGTGTGAAATACATGAGGAGCAGGAAACAGTCTGAAAAATAGGAGGAGCATGAAGCGGGGTTCAAAAACATGAAGAGCCTGAAAAGGTGTGAAATATATGAAGAGATTCAAAAGCTGTCAAAAATATGAGGAGCATGAAACGCTCTGAAAAATAGGAGCATAATGAAGCGGTGTTGAAAAACATGAAGAGCCTGAAAAGGTGTGAAAAATATGAAGAGCCTCAAAAGGTGTCAAATATATGAGGAGCATGAAACGGTCTGAAAAATAGGAAGAGCCTGAAGTGGTATTCAAAAACATGAAGAGCCTGAAAAGATGTGAAAAACATGAAGAGCTTCAAATGGTGTGAAAAATACGAGGAGCATTAAACGGTTTGAAAAATAGAAGGAGCATAAAAAGGGGTTCCAAAACATGAAGAGCCTGAAACGGTGTGAAATATATGAAGAGCTTCAAAAGGTGTCAAAAATAGAGGGGGCATGAAACTATCTGAAAAATAGGAGGAGCATGAAGCGGTTTTGAAAAACATGAAGAACATGAAAAGGTTTGAAAATTATGAAGAGCTTCAAAAGGTGTCAAAATAAGAGGAGCATGAAACGGTCTGAAAAATAGGAGGAGCATGAAGTGGTGTTGAAAAATATAAAGAGCCTGAAAAGTTGTGAAAAATAGGAAGAGCTTCAAAAGGTGTCAAAAATATGAGGAGCATGGAACGGTCTGAAAAAAAGGAAGAGCATGAAGCGGTGCGAAAAACATGAAGAGACTGAAAAGGTGTGAAAAATATGAAGACCTTCAAAAGGTGTTAAAAAGAGGAGGCACATGAAACTGTCTGAAAAATACGAGGAGCATGAAGAGCTGTGGAAAAACATGAAGAGCATGAAAAAGTGTGAAAAATATGAAGAGCTTCAAAAGGTGTCAAACATATGAAGAGCTTCAAAAGGTGTAAAAAATATGAGGAGCATGAAACGGTCTGAAAAATAGGAGGAAAATGAAGCGGTGTTGAAAAACATGAAGAGCTTGAAAAGGTTTGAAAAATATGAAGAGCTTCAAAAGGTGTCAAAAATAGGAGGAGCATGAAGCGGTATGAAAAATAGGAGGAGCATGAACCGGTGTTGAAAAACATGAAGAGCCTGAAAAGGTGTGAAAAATATGAAGAGTTTGAAAATGTGACAAAAATATGAGGAGCAGGAAACGGTCTGGAAAATAGGAGCATGAAGTGGTGTTGAAAAACATGAAGAGCCTGAAAAGCTGTGAAAAATATGAAGAGCATCAAAAACTGTCAAAATATGAGGAGCATGAAACGGTGTTCAAAAACATGAAACGCCTGCAAAGGTGTGAAATATATGAACAGCTTCAAAAGGTATCAAAAATATGAGGAGCATGAAGTGGTGTTGAAAAACATGAAGACCCTGAAAAGGTGTGAAAAATATGAAGAGCTTCAAAAAGTGTCAAAAATGTGAAGAGCTTGAAACGGTCTGAAAAATCGGAGGAGCATGAAGTGATGTTGAAAAACATGAAGAGCCTAAAAAGGTGTGAAAAATATGAAGAGCTTCAAAACGTGTCAAAAATATGAGGAGCATGAAACGGTCTGAAAAACAGGAGGATCATGAAGCCGTGTTGAAAAACATGGGGAGACTGAAAAGGTGTGAAATATATGAAGAGCTTCAAAAGTTGTCAGAAATGATAGAAACCTGAAACGGTCTGAAAAATAGGATGAGCAAGAAGGGGTGTTGAAAAACATGAAGAGCCTGAAAACGTTTGAGAAATATGAAGAGATTCAAAAGGTGTGAAAAATATGAAGAGCTTCAAAAGGTGTCAAAAATGAGATGAGCATGAAACAGTCCGAAAAATAGGAGGAGCCTGAAATCATGTTCAAAAACATGAAGAGCCTAAAAAGGTGTGAAAAATATAAAGAGCTTCAAAAGGTGTGAAATACATGAGGAGCATGAAACGGTCTGAAAAATAGGAGGAGCATGAAGTGGTGTTGAAAAACATGAAGAGCCTGAAAATGTGTGAAATATATGAAGAGCTTCAAAAGGTGTCAGAAATGAGAGGAGCATGAAACGGTCTGAAAAATAGGAGAAGCATGAAGTGGCTTTGAAAAACATGAAGAGCCTGAAAAGGTGTGAAAAATATGAAGAGCTTCAAAAGGTGTCAAAAATATGAGGAGCATGAAACGGTCTGAAAAATACGAGGAGCATGAAACGGTGTTCGAAAACATGAAGAGCCTTAAAAGGTGTGAAAAATATGAAGAGCTACAAAACGTGTCAAAAATATGAGGAGCATGAAACGGTCTGAAAAATAGGAGGAGCAAGAAGCGGTGTTGAAAAAGATTAAGAACCTGAAAACGTTTGATAATATGAAGAGCTTCAAAAGGTGTGGAAAATATGAAGAGCTTCAAATTGTGTCAAAAGCGAGATGAGTATGAAACGGTCTGAAAAATAGGAGGAGCATGAAGTGGTGTTGAAAAACATGAAGAGCCTGAAAATGTGTGAAATATATGAAGAGCTTCAAAATGTGTCAGAAATGAGAGAAGCATGAAACGGTCTGAAAAATAGGATGAGCAAGAAGGGGTGTTGAATAACATGAAGAGCCTGAAAACGTTTGAGAAATATGAAGAGCTTCAAAAGGTGTGAAAAATATGAAGAGCTTCAAAAGTTGTTAAAAATGAGATGAGCATGAAACAGTTTGAAAAATAGGAGGAGCATGAAACCGTGTTCAAAAACATAAAGAGCGTAAAAAGGTTGAAAAATATGAAGAGCTTCAAAAGGTGTGAAAAATACGAGGAGCATAAAACGGTCTGAAAAATAGGAGAAGCATGAAGTGGTGTTGAAAAACATGAAGAGCCTGAAAACGTGTGAAATATATGAAGAGCTTCAAAAGGTGTCAAAAATATGAGGAGCATGAAACGGTCTGAAAAATAGGAGGAGAATGAAACGGTATTCAAAAACATGAAGAGCCTGAAAAGGTGTGAAAAATATGAAGAGCTTTAAAAGGTGTGAAATACATGAGGAGCATGAAACGGTCTGAAAAATAGGAGAAGCATGAAACCGTGTTCAAAAACATGAAGAGCCTGAAAAGTTGTGAAAAATATGAAGAGCTTCAAACGGTTGGAAATACATGAGGAGCATGAAACCGTCTTGAAAAACATGACGAGCCTGAAAAGGTGTGAAATATATGAAGAGCTTCAAAAGGTGTGAAATACATGAGGAACATGAATCGGTCTGAAAAATAGGAGGACCATGAAGTAGTGTTTAAAAACATGAAGAGACTGAATAGGTGTGAAAAATATGAAGAGCTTCAAAAGGTGTCAAAATATGAGGAGCATGAAACGTTCTGAAACATAGGAGGAGTATGAACCGGTTTTGAAAAACATGAAGAGCCTGAAAATGTGTGAAAAATATGAAGATCTTCAAAACGTGTCAAAATATGAGGAGCATGAAACGGTCTGAAAAACAGGAGGATCATGAAGCCGTGTTGAAAAACATGGGGAGCCTGCAAAGGTGTGAAAAATATGAAGAGCTTCAAAAGGTTGGAAATACATGAGGAGCATGTAACGGTCTGGAAAATAGGAAGAGCATGAAGCGGTGTTGAAAAACATGAAGAGCCTGAAAAGGTAGATAAACTATGAAGAGCTTCAAAAGGTGTCAAAAATATGAGGAGCATGAAACGGTCTGAAAAATAGGAGAAATATGAAGTCGTGTTGAAAAACATGAAGAGTCTGAAAACGTGTGAAAAATACGAAGAGCTTCAAAAGGTGTGAAAAATATGAAGAGCTTCAAAAGGTGATAAAAATGAGATGAGCATGAAACGGTCTGAAAAATAGGAGGAGCATGAAGCGGTGTTGGAAATCATGAAGAGTAAAAAAAGGTGTGAAAAATATGAAGAGCTTCAAAAGGTGTCAAAAATATGAGGAGCATAAAACGGTCTGAAAAATAGGAGAAGCATCAAGTGGTGTTGAAAAACATGAAGAGCCTGAAAACGTGTGAAATATATGAAGAGCTTCAAAAGGTGTCAAAAATATGAGGAGCATGAAACGGTCTGAAAATTAGGAGGAACACAAGTGGTGTTCAAAAACATGAAGAGCCTGAAAAGGTGGGAAAAATATGAAGAGCTTCAAAAGGTGTCAAAAATGAGACTAGATGAAACTTTCTGGAAAATAGGACGAGCATGAAGTGGTGTTGAAATCATGGGGAGCCTGAAAAGGTGTGAAAAATATGAAGAGCTTTAAAAGGTGTGAAATACATGAGGAGCATGAAACGGTCTGAAAAATAGGAGGAGCATGAAACCGTGTTCAAAAACATGAAGAGCCTGAAAAGTTGTGAAAAATATGAAGAGCTTCAAACGGTTGGAAATACATGAGGAGCATGACGGTGTTGAAAAACATGAAGAGCCTGAAAAGGTGGGTAAAATATGAAGAGCTTCAAAAGTTGTCAAAAATATGAGGAGCATGAAACGGTCTGAAAAATAGGAGGAGCATTAAACGGTGTTCAAAAACATGAAGAGCCTGAAATGGTGTGAAATATGAAGAGCTTCAAAAGGTGTCAAAAATAGGAGGAGCATGAAACAGTCTGAAAAATAGGAGGAGCATGAAGCGGTGTAAAAAACATGAAGAGCCTGAAAAGGTGTGAAAAATATGAAGAGCTTCAAAACGTGTAAAAATATGAGGAGCATGAAACGGTCCGAAAAATAGGAGGAGCAAGAAACGGTGTTGAAAAAGATTAAGAGCCTGAAAACGTTTGAAAAACATGAAGAGCTTCAAAAGGTGTGGAAAATATGAAGAGCTTCAAAATGTGTCAAATGCGAGATGAGTATGAAACGGTCTGAAAAATAGGAGGAGCATGAAGTGGTGTTGAAACACATGAAGAGCCTGAAAATGTGTGAAATATACGAAGAGCTTCAAAATGTGTCAGAAATGAGAGAAGCATGAAACGGTCTGAAAAATAGAATGAGCAAGAAGGGGTGTTGAAAAACAATAAGAACCTGAAAAGGTGGGTAAAATATGAAGAGCTTCAAAAGGTGTCAAAAATATGAGGAGCATGAACCGGTCTGAAAAAGAAGAGGAGCATGAAGCGGTGTACAAAAACATGAAGAGCATGAAAAGGTGTGAAAAATATGAAGAGCTTCAAAAGGTGTAAAAAATAGGAGGAGCATGAAACGGTCTGAAAAATAGGAGCAGCATGAAGCGGTGTAAAAAACATGAAGAGCCTGAAAAGGTGTGAAAGATATGAAGATCTTCAAAAGGTGTCAAAAATATGAGAAGCATGAAACGGTCTTAAAAATAGGAGCAGCATCAAGCGGTGTAATAAACATGAAGAGCCTGAAAAGGTGTGAAAAATATGAAGAGCTTCAAAAGGTGTGAAAAAAATGAAGAGCTTCAAAATGTGTCAAAAATATGAGGAGCATGAAAAGATCTGAAATATAGGAGCAGCATGAAACGGTGTTCAAAGACATGAAGAGCCTGAAAAGGTGTGAAAAATATGAAGAGCTTCAAAACGTGTCAAAAATATGAGGAGCATGAAACGATCTGAAAAATAGGAGGAGCAAGAAGCAGTGTTGAAAAAAATGAAGAGCCTGAAAACGTTTGAAAAATATGAAGAGCTTCAAAATGTGTCAAAAGCGAGATGAGTATGAAACGGTCTGAAAAATAGGAGGAGCATGAAGTGGTGTTGAAAAACATGAAGAGCCTGAAAATGTGTGAAATATATGAAGAGCTTCAAAATGTGTCAGAAATGAGAGAAGCATGAAACGGTCTGAAAAATAGGATGAGCAAGGAGGGATGTTGAAAAACATGAAGAGCCTGAAAACGTTTGAGAAATATGAAGAGCTTCAAAAGCTGTGAAAAATATGAAGACTTCAAAAGTTGTTAAAAATGAGATGAGCATGACACAGTTTGAAAAATAGAAGGAGCATGAAACCGTGTTCAAAAACATGAAGAGCCTAAAAAGGTTGAAAAATATGAAGAGCTTCAAAAGGTGTGAAAAATACGAGGAGCATAAAATGGTCTGAAAAATAGGAGAAGCATGAAGTGGTGTTGAAAAACATGAAGAGCCTGAAAACGTGTGAAATATATGAAGAGATTCAAAAGGTGTCAAAAATATGAGGAGCATGAAACGGTCTGAAAAATAGAAGGAACACAAGTGGTGTTCAAAAACATGAAGAGCCTGAAAAGGTGTGAAAAATATGAAGAGATTCAAAAGGTGTCAAAAATATGAGGAGCATGAATCGGTGTTGAAAAACATGAAGAGCCTGAAAATGTGTGAAAAATCTGAAGAGCTTCAAAAGGTGTCAAAAATATGAGGAGCATGAACCGGTCTGAAAAATAGGAGGAGCATGAAGCGGTGTTCAAAAACATGAAGAGCATGAAAAGGTGTGAAAAATATGAATAGCTTCAAAGGGTGTCAAAAATATGAGGAGCATGAAACGGTCTGAAAAATAGGAAGAGCATGAAGCGGTGTTGAAAAACATGAAGAACCTGAAAAGGTGTGAAAAACATGAAGAGCTTCAAAAGTTGTGAAAAATATGAAGAGCTTCAAAAGGTGATAAAAGTGAGATGAGCATGAAACGGTCTGAAAAATATGAGGAGCATGAAGCGGTGCTGGAAATGATGAAGAGTCTGAAAAGGTGTGAAATATATTAAGAGCTTCAAAAGGTGTCAAAAATATGAGGAGCATGAAACGGTCTGAAAAATAGGAGGAAAATGAAGCGGTGTTGATAAACATGAAGAACCTGAAAAGGTGTGAAAAATATGAAGAGCTTCAAAAGGTGTCAAAACTATGAGGAGAAAGAAACGGTCTGAAAAATAGGAGGAGCATGAAAGGTTGTTCAAATGCATGAAGAGCCTGAAAAGGTGTGAAAAATATGAAGAGCTTCAAAAGGTGTAAAATACATGAGGAACATGAAACGGTCTGGAAAATAGGATGAGCATGAAGTTGTGTTGAAAAACATGAAGAGACTGAAAAGGTGTGAAAAATATGAAGAGGTTCAAAAGGTGTGAAAAATATGACGAGTATGATACGGTCTGAAAAATAGGAGGAGCATGAAGCTCTGTTCAAAAACATGAAGATGCTGAAAAGTTGTGAAAAATATGAAAAGCTTCAAAAGTTGTCAAAAATATTAGGAGCATGAAACATTCTGAAAAATAGGAGGATCATGAAGTGGTGTTCAAAATCATGAAGAGGCTGAAAAGGTGTGAAAAATATGAAGAGCTTCAAAACGTGTGAAATACATGAGGAGCATGAAAAAGTCTGAAAAATAGGAGGAGCATCAAGCGGTGTTCAAAAACATGAAGAGCCTGAAAAGGTGTGAAAAATATGAAGAGCTTCAAAAGGGGTGAAAAAAAGGAGGAGCATGAAACGGGCTGAAAAATAGCAGGAGCATGAAGCGGTGTTCAAATACATAAAGAACCTGAAAAGGTGTGAAACATATGAAGAGCTTCAAAAAATGTCAAAAATATGAGGAGCATTAAACGGTCTGAAAAATAGGAGCAGCATGAAACGGTGTTCAAAAACATGAACAGCCTGAAAAGGTGTGGAAAATATGAAGAGCTTCAAAAGGTGTGAAATACATGAGGAGCATGAAACTCTCTGAAAAATAGGAGGAGCATGAAGCGGTTTTGAAAAACATGAAGAGTCTGAAAACGTGTGAAAATATGAAGAGCTTCAAAAATATGAAAAATATGAAGAGCTTCAATAGGTGTGGAAAATATGAAGAGCTTCAAAATGGGTCAAAAGTGAGATGAGCATGAAACGGTCTGAAAAATAGGAGGAGCATGAAGTAGTGTTGAAAAACATGAAGAGCCTGAAAATGTGTGAAATATATGAAGAGCTTCAAAAGTTGTCAGAAATGATAGAAACATGAAACGGTCTGAAAAATAGGATGAGCAAGAAGGGGTGTTGAAAAACATGAAGAGCCTGAAAATGTTTGAGAAATATGAAGAGCTTCTAAAGGTGTGAAAAATATGAAGAGTTTCAAAAGGTGTCAAAAATGAGATGAGCATGAAACAGTCTGAAAAATAGGAGGAGCCTGAAATCGTGTTCAAAAACATGAAGAGCCTAAAAAGGTGTGAAAAATATAAGGAGCTTCAAAAGGTGTGAAATACATGAGGAGCATGAAACGGTCTGAAAAATAGTAGGAGCATGAAGTGGTGTTGAAAAACATGAAGAGCCTGAAAATGTGTGAAATATATGAAGAGCTTCAAAAGGTGTCAGAAATGAGAGGAGCATGAAACGGTCTGAAAAATAGGAGAAGCATGTAGTGGCTTTGAAAAACATGAAGAGCCTGAAAAGGTGTGAAAAATATGAAGAGCTTCAAAAGGTGTCAAAAATATGAGGAGCATGAAACGGTCTGAAAAATACGAGGAGCATGAAACGGTGTTCAAAAACATGAAGAGCCTGAAAAGGTGTGAAAGATATGAAGACCTTCAAAAGGTGTCAAAAATATGAGGAGCATGAAACGGTCTGAAAAATAGGAGCAGCATGAAGCGGTGTAAAAAACATGAAGAGCCTGAAAAGGTGTGAAAAGTATGAAGAGCTTCAGAATGTGTGAAAAAAATGAAGAGCTTCAAAATGTGTCAAAAATATGAGGAGCATGAAAAGATCTGAAAAATAGGAGCAGCATGAAACGGTGTTCAAAGACATGAAGAGCCTGAAAAGGAGTGAAAAATATGAAGAGCTTCAAAAGGTGTCAAAAATATGAGGAGCATGAAACGGTCTGAAAAATAGGAGGAGCATGAAACGGTCTGAAAAATGGGAGGAGCATGAAGCGGTGTTGAAAAACATGAAGAGCCTGAAAACGTGTGAAAAACATGAAGAGCTTAAAAGTTGTGAGAAATATGAAGAGCTTCAAAAGGTGTCAAAAATGAGACGAGCATGAAACGGTCTGGAAAATTGGACGAGCATGAAGCGGTGTTGAAAACATGAAGAGCAAGAAAAGGTGTGAAAAATATGAAGAGCTTCAAAAAGTGTCAAAAATATGAAGAGCATGAAACGGTCTGAAAAATAGGAGGAGCAGGAAATTATGTTGAAAAACGTGAAGAGCCTAAAAAGGTGCGAAAAATATGAAGAGCTTCAAAAAGTGTCAAAAATATGAGGAGCATGAAACGGTCTGAAAAACAGTAGGATCATGAAGCCGTGTTGAAAAACATGGGGAGCCTGAAAAGGTGTGAAAAATATGAAGAGCTTTTAAAGGTGTGAAATACATGAGGAGCATGAAACGGTCTTAAAAATAGGAGGAGCATGAAACCGTGTTCAAAATCATGAAGAGCCTGAAAAGTTGTGAAATATATGAAGAGCTTCAAACGGTTGGAAATACATGAGGAGCATGAAACGGTGTTGAAAAACATGAAGAGCCTGAAAAGGTGGGTAAAATATGAAGAGCTTCAAAAGGTGTGAAATACAGGAGGAGCATGAATCGGTCTGAAAAATAGGAGGAGCATGAAGCGGTGTTGGAAATCATGAAGAGTCTGAAAAGGTGTGAAATATATTAAGAGCTTCAAAAGGTGTCAAAAATATGAGGAGCATGAAACGGTCTGAAAAATAGGAGGAGCATGAAGCGGTGTTGAAAAACATGAAGAACCTGAAAAGGTGTGAAAAATATGAAGAGCTTCAAAAGGTGTCAAAACTATGAGGAGCATGAAATGGTCTGAAAAATAGGAGGAGCATGAAAGGGTGTTCAAATGCATGAAGAGCCTGAAAAGGTGTGAAAAATCTGAAGAGCTTCAAAAGGTGTAAAATACATGAGGAACATGAAACGGTCTGGAAAATAGGATGAGCATGAAGTTGTGTTGAAAAACATGAAGAGACTGAAAAGGTGTGAAAAATATGAAGAGGTTCAAAAGGTGTGAAAAATATGACGAGTATGATACGGTCTGAAAAATAGGAGGAGCATGAAGCTCTGTTCAAAAACATGAAGATGCTGAAAAGTTGTGAAAAATATGAAAAGCTTCAAAAGTTGTCAAAAATATGAGGAACATGAAACATTCTGAAAAATAGGAGGATCATGAAGCGGTGTTCAAAATCATGAAGAGGTTGAAAAGGTGTGAAAAATATGAAGAGCCTCAAAACTTGTGAAATACATGAGGAGCATGAAAAAGTCTGAAAAATAGGAGGAGCATCAAGCGGTGTTCAAAAACATGAAGAGCCTGAAAAGGTGTGAAAAATATAAAGAGCTCCAAAAGGTGTGAAAAATAGGAGGAGCATGAAACGGGCTGAAAAATAGCAGTAGCATGAAGTGGTGTTCAAAAACATGAAGAGCCTGAAAAGGTGTGAAAAATATGAAGAGCTTCAAAAAATGTCAAAAATATGAGGAGCATTAAATGGTCTGAAAAATTGGAGCAGCATGAAACGGTGTTCAAAAACATGAACAGCCTGAAAAGTTGTGAAAAATATGAAGAGATTCAAGACGTGTGAAATACATGAGGAGCATGAAACTCTCTGAAAAATAGGAGGAGCATGAAGCGGTTTTGAAAAACATGAAGAGTCTGAAAACGTGTGAAAATATGAAGAGCTTCAAAAATATGAAAAATATGAAGAGCTTCAAAAGGTGTTGAAAATATGAAGAGCTTCAAAATGTGTCAAAAGTGAGATGAGCATGAAACGGTCTGAAAAATAGGAGGAGCATGAAGTGGTGTTGAAAAACATGAAGAGCCTGAAAATGTGTGAAATATATGAAGAGCTTCAAAAGTTGTCAGAAATGATAGAAACATGAAACGGTCTGAAAAATAGAATGAGCAAGAAGGGGTGTTGAAAAACATGAAGAGCCTGAAAACGTGTGAAAAATACGAAGAGCTTCAAAAGATGTGGTAAAATATGACGAGCTTCAAAATGTGGCAAAAATGAGATGAGCATGAAACGGTTTGAAAAATAGGAGGAGCATGAAACGGTGTTGAAAAACATGAAGAACCTGAAAAGCTGTGAGAAATATGAAGAGCTTCAAATGGTGTCAAAAATATGAGGAGCATGAAACGGTCTGAAAAATGGAGGAGCATGAAGCGGTGATGAAAAAAAAGAAGAGCATGAAATGGTTTGAAGAATATAAGGAGCTTCAAAAGGTATGAAAAATAGTAGTAGCATGAAACGGTGTTCAAAAAAGTGAAGAGCCTGAAAATGTGTAAAATATGAACAGCTTAAAAGGTGTCAAAATATTAGGAGCATGAAACGTTCTGAAAAATAGGAGGAGCATGAAGCGGTGTTCAAAAACATAAAGAGCCTGAAAAGGTGTGAAAAATATGAAGAGCGTTAAAACGTGTTAAAAATATGAGGAGCTTGAAACGTTCTCAAAAATAGGAGGAGCAGCAAACGGTGTTCAAAAATATGAAGAGCCTGAAAATGTGTGAAAAATATGAAGAGCATGAAACGGTCTGAAAAATAGGAGGAGCGTGAAGCGGTGTTCAGAAACATGAAGAACCTGAGAACTGTGAAAAATATGAAGAGCTTCAAAAAGTGTGAAAAATATGAAGAGCTTCAAAAGGTGTGAAAAATATGAGGAACATGAAACGGTCTGAAAAATAGGAGGAGCATGAAACAGTGTGGAAAAAATGAAGAGCATGAATAGGTGTGAAAATTATGAAGAGCTTTAAAAGGTTTGAAAAATATGACGAGCATGAAACGGTCTGAAAATAGGAGGAGCATGAAGTGGTGTTGAAAAATATGAAGAGCCTGAAAAGGAGTGAAAAATATGAAGAGTTTCAAAGGTGTCAAAAATATGAGGAGCATGAAACGGTCTGAAAAATAGGAGGAGCATGAAACGGTGTTCAAAAATATGAAGAGCCAGAAAAGGTGTGAAAAATATGAAAGCTTCAAAAGGTATCAAAAATATTAGGAGCATGATATGGTCTGAAAAATAGGAGGAGCATGAAACGATGTTCAAAAACTTGAAGAGTCTGAAAGGTGTGAAAAATATGAAGAGCTTCAAAAGGTGTCAAAAATATGAGGAGCATGAAACGGTATGAAAAATAGGAGGAGAATGAGGCGGTGTTGAAAAACATGAAGAGCCTGAAAAGCTTCAAAAAATATGAAGAGCTTCAAAAGGTGTGAAAAATATGAAGAGCTTCAAAATGTGTGGAATACATGAGGAGCATGAAACGGTCTGAAAAATAAGAGGAGCGTGAAGCGGTGTTCAAAAACATGAAGAGCCTGAAAAGGTGTGAAATATATGAAGAGATTCAAAAGGTTTCAATAATATGAGGAGCATGAAACGCTCAGAAAAGTATGAGGATCATGAAGCGATGTTGAAAAACATGAAAAGCCTGAAAAGGCGTGAAAAATATGAAGAGCTTCAAAAGGTGTCAAAAATATGAGGAGCATGAAACGGTCTGAAAAATAGGAGGAGCATGAAGCGGTGTTGAAAAACATGAAGAGCCTGAAAAGGTGTGAAAAATGTGAAGAGCTTCAAAAGTTGTGAAAAACAAGAGGAGCATGAAACGGTCTGAAAAAAAGGAGGAGCATGAAGCTGTGTTCAAAAACATGAAGAGCCTGAAAAGTTTTGAAAAATATGAAGAGCTTCAAAAGGTGTCAAAAATGAGATGAGCATGAAGCGGTCTAAAAATTGGAGGAGCATGAAGTGGCATTGAAAAACATGAAGAGCCTGAAAAGGTGTGAAATATATAAAGAGCTTCAAAAGGTATGAAATACATGAGGAGCATGAAACGGTCTGAAAAATAGGAGGAGCATGAAGCGGTGTTCAAAAACATGAAGAGCCTGAAAAGCTGTGAAAAAAATGAAGAGCCTGAAAAGGTGTGAAAAATATGAAGAGCTTCAAAAGATGTCAAAAATATGAGGAGCATGAAACCCTTTGAAAAATAGGAGGAGCATGAAGTGGTGTTGAAAAACCTGAAGAGCCTGAAAAGGTGTGAAAAATATGAAGAGCTTCAAAAGGTGTGACAAATATTAGGAGCATGAAACGGTCTGAAAAATAAGAGGAGCAAGAAGCGGTGTTGAAAAACATGAAGAGCTTCAAAAGTTGTGAAAAATATGAAAAATTTCAAAAGCTGTTAAAAATGAGATGAGTTGAAACGGTCTGAAAAATAGGCGGAGCATGAAACGGTCTGAAAAATAGGAGGAGCATGAAACGGTGTTCAAGAACATGAAGAGCCTGAAAAGCTTCAAATAATATGAAGAGCTTCAAAAGGTGTGAAAAATATGAAGAGCTTCAAAATGTGTGGAATACATGAGGAGCATGAAACGGTCTTAAAAATAAGAGGAGCGTGAAGCGGTGTTCAAAAACATGAAGAGCCTGAAAAGGTGTGAAATATATGAAGAGATTCAAAAGGTTTCAATAATATGAGGAGCATGAAACGCTCAGAAAAGTATGAGGATCATGAAGCGATGTTGAAAAACCTGAAAAGCCTGAAAAGGCGTGAAATATATGAAGAGCTTCAAAAGGTGTCAAAAATATGAGGAGCATGAAACTGTCTGAAAAATAGGAGGAGCATGAAGTGGTGTTGAAAACCATGAAGAGCCTGAAAAGGTGAGAGTAATATGAAGAGCTTCAAAAGGTGTGATAAATATGAGGAGCATGAAGCGGTCTGTAAAATAGGAGGAGCATGAAGCGGTGTTCAAAAACATGAAGAGCCTGAAAAGGTGTGAAAAATGTGAAGAGCTTCAAAAGTTGTGAAATACAAGAGGAGCATGAAACGGTCTGAAAAATAGGAGGAGCATGAAGCGGTTTTGAAAAACATGAAGAACCTGAAAAGGTGTGAAAAATATAAAGAACTTCAAAAGGTGCCAATAATAGGAGGAGCATGAAACGGTCTGAAAAATAGGAGGGGCATGAAACGTTGTTCAAAAACATGAAGAGCCTAAAAAGGTTTGAAAAATATGAGGAGCTTCAAAAGGTGTGAAATACATGAGAAACAAGAAACGGTCTGAAAAATAGGAGGAGCATGAAACGGTATTCAAAACATGAAGAGCTTGAAATGGTGTGAAAAATATGAAGAGCTTCAAAAGGTGTGAAAAATATGAGGAGCTTCACAAGTTGTCAAAAATATGATGAGCATGAAACGGTCTGAAAAATAGGAGAAGCATGAAGCGGTGTTGAAAAACATGAACAGCCTGAAAAGGTGTGAAAAATATGAAGAGCTTCAAAAGGTGTGAAAAATATGAGGTGAATGAAACGGTCTGAAAAATAGGAGGAGCATGAAGCTTTGTTGAAAAACATGAAGAGCCTGTAAAGGTGGGAAATATATGAAGAGCTTCAAAAGGTGTCAAAAATATGAGGAGCATCAAACGGTCTGAAAAATAGGAGGAGCATGAAGTGGTGTTGAAAAACATGAAGAGCCAGAAAAGGTGTGAAATATAGGAAGAGCTTCAAAAGGTGTCAAAAATATGAGGAGCATGAAACGGTCTGAAAAATAGGAGGAGCATGAAACAGTGTTCAAAAACACGAAGAGCCTGAAAAGGTGTGAAAAATATGAAGAGCTTCAAAATGTGTGAAATACATGAGGAGCATGAAACGGTGTGAAAAATAGGAGGAGCATGAAGGGGTGTTGAAAAACATGAAGAGCCTGAAAAGGTGTGAAAAACATGAAGAGCTTCAATAGGTGTGATAAACATGAGGAACAAGAAGTGGTCTGAAAAATAGGAGGAGCAGGAAGTGGTGTTCAAAAACATGAAGAGCCTGAAAAGGTGTGAAAAATGTGAAGAGCTTCAAAAGGTGTGAAATACAAGAGGAGCATGAAACGGTCTGAAAAAAAGAGGAGCATAAAGCGGTGATGAAAAACATGAAGAACCTGAAAAGGTGAGAAAAATATGAAGAACTTCAAAAGGTGCCAAAAATATGAGGAGCATGAAACGGTCTGAAATAAAGGAGGAGCATGAAACGGTCTGAAAAATAGGAGGAGCATGAAACGGTGATCAAAAACATGAAGAGCCTGAAAAGCTGTGAAAAATATTAAGAGCTTCAAAAGGTGCCAAAAATATGAGGAGCATGAAACGGTCTGAAATAAAGGAGGAGCATGAAACGGTCTGAAAAATAGGAGGAGCATGAAACGGTGATCAAAAACATGAAGAGCCTGAAAAGCTGTGAAAAATATTAAGAGCTTCAAAAGGTGTCAAAAATATGAGGAGCATGAAACGGTCTGGAAAATAGGAGGAATATGAAACCGTGTTAGAAAACATGAAGAGCCTGAAAATGTGTGAAAAATATGAAGAGCTTCAAAAGGTGTGAAATACATGAGGAGCAAGAAACGGTCTGAAAAATAGGAGGAGCATGAAGCGGTGTTGAAAAACATGAAGAGCCTGAAAATGTGTGAAAAATATGAAAAGCTTCAAATGGTGTCAAATATATGAAGAGAATGTTAAGATCTGAAAAATAGGAGGAGCATGATGCGGTGTTGAAAAACATGAAGAGCCTAAAAAGGTGTGAAAAATATGAAGAGCTTCAAAAGGTGTCAAAAATATGAGGAGCATGAAACGGTCTGGAAAATAGGAGGAGTATGAAGCTTTGTTGAAAAAAAGGAAGAGCCTGAAAAGGTGTGAAATATATGAAGAGCTTCAAAAGGTGTCAACAATATGAGGAGCATGAAACGGTCTGAAAAATAGGAGGAGCATGAAACGGTGTTCAAAAACATGAAGAGCCTGAAAAGGTGTGAAATATATGAAGAGATTCAAAAGGTGTCAAAAATATGAGGTGCATGAAACGCTCTGAAAAATAGGAGGATCACGAAGCAGTGTTGAAAAACATGAAGAACCTGAAAAGATGTGAAAAATATGAAGAGCTTCAAAAGGTGTCAAAATTATGAAGAGCTTCAAAGGTGTCAAAAATATTAGTAGTATGAAGCGGTCTGAAAAATAGGAGGAGCATGAAGTGGCATTGAAAAACATGAAGAGCCTGAAAAGGTGTGAAATATATGAAGAACTTCAAAAGATGTCAAAATTTTGAAGAGCTTCAAAGGTGTCAAAAATATGAGGAGCATGAAACGGTGTTCAAAAACATGGAAAGCAAGAAAAGGTGTGAAAAATATGAAGAGCTTCAAAAGGTGTCAAAAATATGAGGAGCATGAAACGGTCTGAAAAATAGGAGGAAAATGAAGTGGTGTTGAAAAACATGAAGAGCTTGAAAAGGTTTGAAAAATATGAAGAGCTTCAAAAGGTGTCAAAAATAGGAGGAGCATGAAGCGGTATGAAAAATAGGAGGAGCATGAACCGGTGTTGAAAAACATGAAGAGCCTGAAAAGGTGTGAAAAATATGAAGAGTTTGAAAATGTGACAAAAATATGAGGAGCAGGAAACGGTCTGAAAAATAGAAGCATGAAGTGGTGTTGAAAAACATGAAGAGCCTGAAAAGCTGTGAAAAATATGAAGAGCATCAAAAACTGTCAACATATGAGGAGCATGAAACGGTGTTCAAAAACATGAAACGCCTGAAAAGGTGTGAAATATATGAACAGCTTCAAAAGGTATCAAAAATAGGAGGACCATGAAGCGGTGTTGAAAAACATGAAGACCCTGAAAAGGTGTGAAAAATATGAAGAGCTTCAAAAGGTGTCAAATATATGAGGAGCATGAAACGGTCTGAAAAATAGGAAGAGCATGAAGTGGTATTCAAAAACATGAAGAGCCTGAAAAGTTGTGAAAAATATGAAGAGCTTCAAATGGTGTGAAAAATATGAGGAGCATTAAATGGTTTGAAAAATAGGAGGAGCATAAAACGGTGTTCAAAAACATGAAGAGCCTGAAAAGGTGTGAAATATATGAAGAGCTTCAAAAGGTGTCAAAAATAGAGGGGGCATGAAACTATCTGAAAAATAGGAGGAGCATGAAGCGGTGTTGAAAAACATGAAGAACCTTAAAAGGTTTGAAAAATATGAAGAGCTTCAAAAGGTGTCAAAAATAATAGTAGCATGAAACAGTCTGAAAAAAAGGAAGAGCAGGAAGCGGTGCAGAAAAACATGAAGAGCCTGAAAAAGTGTGTAAAATATGAAGAGCTTCAAAAGGTGTCAAAAATATGAAGAGCTTCAAAAGGTGTCAAAAATAAGAGGAGCATGAAACGGTCTGAATAATAGGAGGAGCATCAAGCGGTGTTCAAAATCATGAAGAGCATTAAAAGGTGTGAAAAATATGAAGAGCTTCAAAAGGTGTCAAAAATATGAGGAGCATGAAACGATCTGAAAAATAGGAGCAGCATGAAACGGTGTGCAAAAACATGAAGAGCCTGAAAAGGTGTGAAAAATATGAAGAGCTTCAAAATGTTTCAAAAATATGAGGAGCATGAAACGGTCTGAAACATAGGAGGAGCATGAATCGGTTTTGAAAAACATGAAGAGCCTGAAAATGTGTGAAAAATATGAAGAGCTTCAAAAGGTGTCAAAAATATGAGGAGATTGAACAGTTTTGAAAAATAGGAGGAGCATGAAGCGGTGTTCAAAAACATGAAGGGCATGAAAAGGTGTGAAAAATATGAAGAGCTTCAAAAGGTGTCAAAAATATGAGGAGCATGAAACGGTCTGAAAAATAGGAAGAGCATTAAGCGGTGTTGAAAAACATGAAGAGCCTGAAAAGGTGTGAATAATATGAAGAGCTTCAAAAGGTGTCAAAAATATGAAGAGCATGAAACGGTCTGAAAAATAGGAGGAGCATGAAACGGTCTCACAAATGGGAGGAGCATGAAGCGGTGTTGAAAAACATGAAGAGCCTGAAAACGTGTGAAACACATGAAGAGCTTAAAAGCTGTGAGAAATATGAAGAGCTTCAGAAGGTGTCAAAAATGAGACGAGCATGAAACGGTCTGGAAAATAGGACGAGCATGAAGCGGTGTTGAAAACATGAAGAGCCAGAAAAGGTGTGAAAAATATGAAGAGCTTCAAAAAGTGTCAAAAATATGAAGAGCTTGAAACGGTCTGAAAAATCGGAGGAGCATGAAGTGATGTTGAAATACATGAAGAGCCTAAAAAGGTGTGAAAAATATGAAGAGCTTCAAAACGTGTCAAAAATATGAGGAGCATGAAACGGTCTGAAAAACAGGAGGATCATGAAGCCGTGTTGAAAAACATGGGGAGACTGAAAAGGTGTGAAAAATATGAAGAGCTTCAAAAGGTGTCAAAAATATGAGGAGCATGAAACGGTCTGAAAAATAGGAGGAACATGAAGCGGTGTTCAAAAACATGAAGAGGCTCAAAAGGTGTGAAAATATAAAGAGCTTCAAAAGGTGTCAAAAATATGAGGAGCATGAAACGGTCTGAAAAATAGGAGGAGCATGAAACGGTGTTCAAAAACATGTAGAGCATGAAAAGGTGTGAAAAATATGAAGAGCTTCAAAAGGTGTAAAAATAGGAGGAGCATGAAACGGTCTGAAAAATAGGAGCAGCATGAAACGGTGTAAAAAACATGAAGAGCCTGAAAAGGTGTGAAAGATATGAAGATCTTCCAAAGGTTTCAAAAATATGAGGAGCATGAAACGGTCTGAAAAATAGGAGCAGCATGAAGCGGTGTAATAAACATGAAGAGCCTGAAAAGGTGTGAAAAATATGAAGAGCTTCAAAAGGTGTGAGAAATATGAGGAGCATGAAACGATCTGAAAAATAGGAGGAACAAGAAGCAGTGTTGAAAAAAATGAAGAGCCTGAAAACGTTTGAAAAATATGAAGAGCTTCGAAAGGTGTGGAAAATATGAAGAGCTTCAAAATGTGTCAAAGTGAGATGAGCATGAAACGGTCTGAAAAATAGGAGGAGCATGAAGTGGTGTTGAAAAATATGAAGAGCCTGAAAATGTGTGAAATATATGAAGAGCTTCAAAAGGTGTCAGAAAGGAGAGGAGCATGAAACGGTCTGAAAAATAGGAGAAGCATGAAGTGGCTTTGAAAAACATGAAGAGCCTGAAAAGGTGTGAAAAATATGAAGAGCTTCAAAAGGTGTCAAAAATATGAGGAGCATGAAACGGTCTGAAAAATACGAGGAGCATGAAACGGTGTTCAAAAACATGAAGAGCCTTAAAAGGTGTGAAAAATATGAAGAGCTTCAAAACGTGTCAAAAATATGAGGAGCATGAAACGGTCTGAAAAATAGGAGGAGCAAGAAGCGGTGTTGAAAAAGATTAAGAACCTGAAAACGTTTGATAATATGAAGAGCTTCAAAAGGTGTGGAAAATATGAAGAGCTTCAAAATGTGTCAAAAGCGAGATGAGTATGAAATGGTCTCAAAAATAGGAGGAGCATGAAGTGGTGTTGAAAAACATGAAGAGCCTGAAAATGTGTGAAATATATGAAGAGCTTCAAAATGTGTCAGAAATGAGAGAAGCATGAAACGGTCTGAAAAATAGGATGAGCAAGAAGGGGTGTTGAAAAACATGAAGAGCCTGAAAAGGTTTGAGAAATATGAAGAGCTTCAAAAGGTGTGAAAAATATGAAGAGCTTCAAAAGTTGTTAAAAATGAGATGAGCATGAAACGGTCTGAAAAATAGGAAGAGCATGAAGCGGTGTTGAAAAACATGAAGAGCCTGAAAAGGTGGATAAACTATGAAGAGCTTCAAAAGGTGTCAAAAATATGAGGAGCATGAAACGGTCTGAAAAACAGGAGAAATATGAAGTGGTGTTGAAAAACATGAAGAGCTTGAAAAGTTGTAAAAAATATGAAGAGCTTCAAACGGTTGGAAATACATGAGGAGCATGACGGTGTTGAAAAACATGAAGAGCCTGAAAAGGTGGGTAAAATATGAAGAGCTTCAAAAGGTGTCAAAAATATGAGGAGCATGAAACGGTCTGAAAAATAGGAGGAACATGAAGCGGTGTTCAAAAACATGAAGAGGCTCAAAAGGTGTGAAAATATAAAGAGCTTCAAAAGGTGTCAAAAATATGAGGAGCATGAAACGGTCTGAAAAATAGGAGGAGCATGAAACGGTGTTCAAAAACATGTAGAGCATGAAAAGGTGTGAAAAATATGAAGAGCTTCAAAAGGTGTAAAAATAGGAGGAGCATGAAACGGTCTGAAAAATAGGAGCAGCATGGAACGGTGTAAAAAACATGAAGAGCCTGAAAAGGTGTGAAAGATATGAAGATCTTCCAAAGGTTTCAAAAATATGAGGAGCATGAAACGGTCTGAAAAATAGGAGCAGCATTAAGCGGTGTAATAAACATGAAGAGCCTGAAAAGGTGTGAAAAATATGAAGAGCTTCAAAAGGTGTGAGAAATATGAGGAGCATGAAACGATCTGAAAAATAGGAGGAACAAGAAGCAGTGTTGAAAAAAATGAAGAGCCTGAAAACGTTTGAAAAATATGAAGAGCTTCGAAAGGTGTGGAAAATATGAAGAGCTTCAAAATGTGTCAAAGTGAGATGAGCATGAAACGGTCTGAAAAATAGGAGGAGCATGAAGTGGTGTTGAAAAATATGAAGAGCCTGAAAATGTGTGAAATATATGAAGAGCTTCAAAAGGTGTCAGAAAGGAGAGGAGCATGAAACGGTCTGAAAAATAGGAGAAGCATGAAGTGGCTTTGAAAAACATGAAGAGCCTGAAAAGGTGTGAAAAATATGAAGAGCTTCAAAAGGTGTCAAAAATATGAGGAGCATGAAACGGTCTGAAAAATACGAGGAGCATGAAACGGTGTTCAAAAACATGAAGAGCCTTAAAAGGTGTGAAAAATATGAAGAGCTTCAAAACGTGTCAAAAATATGAGGAGCATGAAACGGTCTGAAAAATAGGAGGAGCAAGAAGCGGTGTTGAAAAAGATTAAGAACCTGAAAACGTTTGATAATATGAAGAGCTTCAAAAGGTGTGGAAAATATGAACAGCTTCAAAATGTGTCAAAAGCGAGATGAGTATGAAATGGTCTCAAAAATAGGAGGAGCATGAAGTGGTGTTGAAAAACATGAAGAGCCTGAAAATGTGTGAAATATATGAAGAGCTTCAAAATGTGTCAGAAATGAGAGAAGCATGAAACGGTCTGAAAAATAGGATGAGCAAGAAGGGGTGTTGAAAAACATGAAGAGCCTGAAAAGGTTTGAGAAATATGAAGAGCTTCAAAAGGTGTGAAAAATATGAAGAGCTTCAAAAGTTGTTAAAAATGAGATGAGCATGAAACGGTCTGAAAAATAGGAAGAGCATGAAGCGGTGTTGAAAAACATGAAGAGCCTGAAAAGGTGGATAAACTATGAAGAGCTTCAAAAGGTGTCAAAAATATGAGGAGCATGAAACGGTCTGAAAAACAGGAGAAATATGAAGTGGTGTTGAAAAACATGAAGAGCTTGAAAAGTTGTGAAAAATATGAAGAGCTTCAAACGGTTGGAAATACATGAGGAGCATGACGGTGTTGAAAAACATGAAGAGCCTGAAAAGGTGGGTAAAATATGAAGAGCTTCAAAAGGTGTCAAAAATATGAGGAGCATGAAACGGTCTGAAAAATAGGAGGAACATGAAGCGGTGTTCAAAAACATGAAGAGGCTCAAAAGGTGTGAAAATATAAAGAGCTTCAAAAGGTGTCAAAAATATGAGGAGCATGAAACGGTCTGAAAAATAGGAGGAGCATGAAACGGTGTTCAAAAACATGTAGAGCATGAAAAGGTGTGAAAAATATGAAGAGCTTCAAAAGGTGTAAAAATAGGAGGAGCATGAAACGGTCTGAAAAATAGGAGCAGCATGGAACGGTGTAAAAAACATGAAGAGCCTGAAAAGGTGTGAAAGATATGAAGATCTTCCAAAGGTTTCAAAAATATGAGGAGCATGAAACGGTCTGAAAAATAGGAGCAGCATGAAGCGGTGTAATAAACATGAAGAGCCTGAAAAGGTGTGAAAAATATGAAGAGCTTCAAAAGGTGTGAGAAATATGAGGAGCATGAAACGATCTGAAAAATAGGAGGAACAAGAAGCAGTGTTGAAAAAAATGAAGAGCCTGAAAACGTTTGAAAAATATGAAGAGCTTCGAAAGGTGTGGAAAATATGAAGAGCTTCAAAATGTGTCAAAGTGAGATGAGCATGAAACGGTCTGAAAAATAGGAGAAGCATGAAGTGGCTTTGAAAAACATGAAGAGCCTGAAAAGGTGTGAAAAATATGAAGAGCTTCAAAAGGTGTCAAAAATATGAGGAGCATGAAACGGTCTGAAAAATACGAGGAGCATGAAACGGTGTTCAAAAACATGAAGAGCCTTAAAAGGTGTGAAAAATATGAAGAGCTTCAAAACGTGTCAAAAATATGAGGAGCATGAAACGGTCTGAAAAATAGGAGGAGCAAGAAGCGGTGTTGAAAAAGATTAAGAACCTGAAAACGTTTGATAATATGAAGAGCTTCAAAAGGTGTGGAAAATATGAAGAGCTTCAAAATGTGTCAAAAGCGAGATGAGTATGAAATGGTCTCAAAAATAGGAGGAGCATGAAGTGGTGTCGAAAAACATGAAGAGCCTGAAAATGTGTGAAATATATGAAGAGCTTCAAAATGTGTCAGAAATGAGAGAAGCATGAAACGGTCTGAAAAATAGGATGAGCAAGAAGGGGTGTTGAAAAACATGAAGAGCCTGAAAAGGTTTGAGAAATATGAAGAACTTCAAAAGGTGTGAAAAATATGAAGAGCTTCAAAAGTTGTTAAAAATGAGATGAGCATGAAACGGTCTGAAAAATAGGAAGAGCATGAAGCGGTGTTGAAAAACATGAAGAGCCTGAAAAGGTGGATAAACTATGAAGAGCTTCAAAACGTGTCAAAAATATGAGGAGCATGAAACGGTCCGAAAAATAGGAGGAGCAAGAAGCGGTGTTGAAAAAGATTAAGAGCCTGAAAACGTTTGAAAAATATGAAGAGCTTCAAAAGGTGTGGAAAATATGAAGAGCTTCAAAATGTGTCAAATGCGAGATGAGTATGAAACGGTCTGAAAAATAGGAGGAGCAGGAAGTGGTGTTGAAAAACATGAAGAGCCTGAAAATGTGTGAAATATATGAAGAGCTTCAAAATGTGTCAGAAATGAGAGAAGCATGAAACGGTCTGAAAAATAGAATGAGCAAGAAGGGGTGTTGAAAAACAATAAGAACCTGAAAAGGTGGGTAAAATATGAAGAGCTTCAAAAGGTGTCAAAAATATGAGGAGCATGAACCGGTCTGAAAAAGAAGAGGAGCATGAAGCGGTGTAAAATACATGAAGAGCCAGAAAAGGTGTGAAAGATATGAAGATCTTCAAAAGGTGTCAAAAATATGAGGAGCATGAAACGGTCTGAAAAATAGGAGCAGCATCAAGCGGAGTAATAAACATGAAGAGCCTGAAAAGGTGTGAAAAACATGAAGAGCTTCAAAAGGTGTGAAAAAAATGAAGAGCTTCAAAATGTGTCAAAAATATGAGGAGCATGAAAAGATCTGAAAAATAGGAGCAGCATGAAACGGTGTTCAAAGACATGAAGAGCCTGAAAAGGTGTGAAAAATATGAAGAGCTTCAAAACGTGTCAAAAATATGAGGAGCATGAAACGATCTGAAAAATAGGAGGAATAAGAAGCAGAGTTGAAAAAAAATGAAGAGCCTGAAAACGTTTGAAAAATATGAAGAGCTTCAAAATGTGTCAAAAGCGAGATGAGTATGAAAACGTCTGAAAAATAGGAGGAGCATGAAGTGGTGTTGAAAAACATGAAGAGCCTGAAATGAGTGAAATATATGAAGAGCTTCAAAAGGTGTCAAAAATATGAGGAGCATGAAACGGTCTGAAAAATAGGAGGAGCATGAAGCTGTGTTGAAAAACATGAAGAGCCTGAAAAGGTGTGAAAACTATTAAGAGCTTCAAAAGGTGTCAAAAATATGAGAAACATGAAACGGTTTGAAAAATAGGAGAAGATTGAAGCGGTGTTGAAACACATGAAGAGTCTGAAAAGTTGTGAACAATATAAAGAGCTTCAAAGGTGTCAAAAATATGAGGAGGATGAAATGGTGTTCAAAAACATGAAGAGCCTGAAAAGGTGTGAAAAATATGAACAGCTTAAAAAGGTGTCAAAAATATGAGGAACTTGAAAAGGGTTCAAAAACATGAAGAGCATGAAAATGTATGAAAAATATGAAGAGTTTCAATTGGTGTCAAAAATATGGGAGCATGAAACGGTCTGAAAAATAGGAGGAGCATGAAATGGTGTTCAAAAACATGAAGAGACTGAAAACCTGTGAAAAATATGAAGAGCTTCAAAAGTTGTGGAAAATATGAGGAGCATGAAACGGTTTGAAAAATAGGAGCAAGAAACTGTGTTGAAAAATATGAAGAGCGTGAAAAGGTGTGAAATACATGAATAGGTTCAGAACATGTCAAAAATATGAGGAGCATGAAACGGTCTGAAAAATAGGAGGAGAATGAAGCGGTGTTGAAAAACATGAAGAGCCTGAAAAGGTGTGAAAAATATGAAGAGCTTCAAAAGGTGTCAAAAATATGAGGAGCATTAAACTGTCTGAAAAATAGGAGGAGCATGAAAAGGTGTTCAAAAACATGAAGAGCCTGAAAATGTGTGAAAATTATGAAGAGCTTCAAAAGGTGTGAAAAATATGAGGAGCATGAAGTGGTGTTCAAAAACATGAAGAGCTTGAATAGGTGTGAAATATACGAAGAGCTTCAAAAGGTGTCAAAAGTATGAGGAGCATGAAAGGCTCTGAAAATAGGAGGAGGATGAAACCGTGTTGAAAAACATGAAGAGCATGAAAGGTGTGAAAAATATGAAGAGCTTCAAAAGGTGTCAAAAATCTGAGGAGCATGAAACGGTCTGAAAAATAGGAGGAGCACGAATCGGTGTTCAAAAACATGAAGAGCCTGAAAAGGTGTGAAAAATATGAAGAGCTTCAAAAGGTGTCAAAAATATGAGGAGCAGGAAACAGTCTGAAAAATAGGAGGAGCAAGAAACGGTGTTGATAAATATGAAGAGCCTGAAAAGGTGTGAAATATATGAAGAGGTTCAAAAGGTGTTAAAAATATGAGGAGCTTGAAACGGCCTGAAAAATAGGAGGAGAATGAAGAGGTGTTGAAAAACTTGAAGAGCCTGAAAAGGTTTGAAAAATATGAAGAGGTTCAAAAGGTGTCAAAAATATGAGGAGCATGAAACGGTCTGAAAAATAGGAGGAGCAAGAAGCAGTGTTGAAAAACATGAAGAGCCTGAAAAGGTGTGAAAAATATGAAGAGCTTCAAAAAGTGTCAAAAATATGAGGAGCATGAAACGGTCTGAAAAATAAGAGGAGCATGAAATGGTGTTGAAAAACATGAAGAGCCTGAAATGAGTGAAATATACGAAGAGCTTCAAAAGGTGTCAAAAATATGAGGAGCATGAAACGGTATGAAAAATAGGAGGAGCCTGAAGCGGTGTTGAAAAACATGAAGAGCCTGAAAAGGTGGGAACAATATGAAGAGCTTCAAAAGGTGTGAAAAATGTGAAGTGCTTCAAAAGTTGTCAAAATATGAGGTGCATGAAACGATTTGAAAAATAGGAGCAGCATGAAGGGGTGTTGAAAAACATGAAGAGCCTGAAAAGGTGTGAAAAACATGAAGAGATCGAAAAGGTGTGAAATATATGAAGAGCTTCAAAAGGTGTCAAAAATATGAGGAGCATGAAACGGTCTGAAAAATAGGAGGTGCATGAAGTGATGTTCACAAACATAAAGATCCTGAAAAGGTGTGAAATAAATGAAGAGCTTCAAAAGGTGTCAAAAATTTGAGGAGCATGAAACGGTCTGAAATATAGGAGGAGCATGAAGCGGTGTTGAAAAGCATGAAGAGCCTGAAAAGGTGTGAAATATATGAAGAGCTTCAAAAGGTGTCAAAAATATTAGGAGCATGAAAAGGTCTGAAAAACAGGAGGAGCATGAAGCGGTCTTGAAGGACATGAAGAGCCTAAAAAGGTGTGAAAAATAGGAGGAGCTTCAAAATGTGTCAAAAATATGAGGAGCATGAAACGGTCTGAAAAATAGGAGGAGCATGAAGTGGTGTTGAAAAACATGAAGAGCCTGAAAAAGTGTGAAATATATGAAGAGCTTCAAAAGGTGTCAAACAGATGAGGAGGATGAAAAGGTCTGAAAAATAGGAGGAGCATGAAGCGGTGTTGAAAAACATGAAGAACCTGAAAAGGTGTGAAAAATATGAAGAGCTTCAAAAGGTGTCAAAAATAAAAGGAGCATGAAATGGTCTGAAAAACAGGAGGAGCATGAAGCGGTGTTGAAAAACATGAAGAGCCTGAAAAGGTGTGAAAAATATAAAGAGCTTCAAAAGGTGTGAAATACATGAGGAGCATGAAACGGTCTGAAAAATAGGAGGAGCATGAAGCGGTGTTCAAAAACATGAAGAGCCTGAAAAGGTGTGAAAAATATGAAGAGCTTCAAAAGGTTTCAAAAATATGAGGAACATGAAACAATCTGAAAAACAGAAGGAGCATGAAACGGTGTTGAAAATCATGAAGAGCCTGAAAAGGTGTGAAAAATTTGAAGAGCTTCAAAAGGTGTAAAATACATGAGGAGAATGAAACGGTCTGAAAAATAGGAGGAGCATGAAGTGGTGTTCAAAAACATGAAGAGTCTGAAAAGAAGTGAAATATATGAAGAGCTTCAAAGGTTGTCAAAAATATGAGGAGCATGAAACGGTCTGAAATAAAGAAGGAGCATGAAACGGTCTGAAAAATAGGAGGAGCATGAAACGGTGTTCAAAAACATGAAGAGCCTGAAAAGCTGTGAAATATATGAAGAGTTTCAATAGGTGTGAAATATATGAAGAGCTTCAAAATGTTTGAAATACATGAGGAGCATGAAACGGTCTGAAAAATAGGAGGAGCATGAAACTGTGTTGAAAAATATGAAGAGCCTGAAAAGGTGTGAAATATATGTATAGGTTCAGAACGTGTCAAAAATATGAGGAGCATGAAACAATCTGAAAAATAGGAGGAGCATGAAAAGGTGTTCAAAAACATGAAGCGCCTGAAAATGTGTGAAAAATATGAAGAGCTTCAAAAGGTGTGAAAAATATGAGGAGCATGAAGTGGTGTTCAAAAACATTAAGAGCTTGAAAAAGTATGAAATATATTAAGAGCTTCAAAAGGTGTGAAAAATAGGAGGCGCAAAAAGCGGTGTTCAAAAACAGGAAAAGCCTGATAAGGTGTGAAATATATGAAGAGCTTCAAAAGGTGTCAAAAGTATGAGGAGCATGAAACGGTCTGAAAATAGGAGGAGGATGTAAGGGTGTTGAAAACATGAAGAGCCTGAAATGGTGTGAAATATGAAGAGCTTCAAAAGGTGTCAAAAATATGAGGAGCATGAAACGGTCTGAATAATAGGAGGAGCATTAAACGGTGTTCAAAAACATGAAGAGCCTGAAATGGTGTGAAATATGAAGAGCTTCAAAAGGTGTCAAAAGTTGGAGGAGCATGAAACAGTCTGAAAAATAGGAGGAGCATGAAGCGGTGTAAAAAACATGAAGACCCTGAAAAGGTGTGAAAAATATGAAGAGCTTCAAAAGGTGTCAAAAATATGAGGAGCATGAAACGGTCTGAAAAATAGGAGGAACATGAAGCGGTGTTCAAAAACATGAAGAGCCACAAAAGGTGTGAAAAATATGAAGAGCTTCAAAAGGTGTCAAAAATATGAGGAGCATGAAACGGTCTGATAAATAGGAGGAGCATGAAACGGTCTGAAAAATGGAAGGAGCATGAAGCGTTGTTGAAAAACAAGAAGAGCCTGAAAACGTGTGAAAAACATGAAGAGCTTAAAAGTTGTGAGAAATATGAAGAGCTTCAAAAGGTGTCAAAAATGAGACGAGTATGAAACGGTCTGGAAAATAGGACGAGCATGAAGCGGTGTTGAAAACACGAAGAGCCTGAAAACGTGTGAAATATATGAAGAGGTTCAAAAGGTGTCAAAAATATGAGGAGCATGAAACGGTCTGAAAATGAGGAGGAACACAAGTGGTGTTCAAAAACATGAAGAGCCTGAAAAGGTGGGAAAAATATGAAGAGATTCAAAAGGTGTCAAAAATATGAGGAGCATAAAACGGTCTGAAAAATAGGAGAAGCATGAAGTGGTGTTGAAAAACATGAAGAGCCTGAAAACGTGTGAAATATATGAAGAGGTTCAAAAGGTGTCAAAAATATGAGGAGCATGAAACGGTCTGAAAATGAGGAGGAACACAAGTGGTGTTCAAAAACATGAAGAGCCTGAAAAGGTGGGGAAAATATGAAGAGATTCAAAAGGTGTCAAATATATGAGGAGCATGAATCGGTGTTGAAAAACATGAAGAGCCTGAAAAGGTGTGAAAAATATGAAGAGCTTCAAAAGGTGTCAAAAATGAGACTAGAATGAAACGGTCTGGAAAATAGGACGAGCATGAAGCGGTGTTGAAAACATGGGGAGCCTGAAAAGGTGTGAAAAATATGAAGAGCTTTAAAAGGTGTGAAATACATGAGGAGTATGAAACGGTCTGAAAAATAGGAGGAGTATGAAACCTTGTTCAAAAACATGAAGAGCCTGAAAAGTTGTGAAAAATATGAAGAGCTTCAAACGGTTGGAAATACATGAGGAGTATGACGGTGTTGGAAAACATGAAGAGCCTGAAAAGTTGGGTAAAATATGAAGAGCTTCAAGAGGTGTCAAAAATATGAGGAGCATGAAACGGTCTGAAAAATAGGAGGAGCATTAAACGGTGTTCAAAAACATGAAGAGCCTGAAATGGTGTGAAATATGAAGAGCTTCAAAAGGTGTCAAAAATAGGAGGAGCATGAAACAGTCTGAAAAATAGGAGGAGCATGAAGCGGTGTAAAAAACATGACGAGCCTGAAAAGGTGTGAAAAATATGAAGAGCTTCAAAACGTTTCAAAAATATGAGGAGCATGAAACGGTCCGAAAAATAGGAGGAGCAGAAGCGGTGTTGAAAAAGATTAAGAGCCTGAAAACGTTTGAAAAATATGAAGAGCTTCAAAAGGTGTGGAAAATATGAAGAGCTTCAAAATGTGTCAATGCGAGATGAGTATGAAACAGTCTGAAAAATAGGAGGAGCATGAAGTGGTGTTGAAAAACATGAAGAGCCTGAAAATGTGTGAAATATATGAAGAGCTTCAAAATGTGTCAGAAATGAGAGAAGCATGAAACGGTCTGAAAAATAGAATGAGCAAGAAGGGGTGTTGAAAAACATGAAGAACTTGAAAAGGTGGGTAAAATATGAAGAGCTTCAAAAGGTGTCAAAAATATGAGGAGCATGAACCGGTCTGAAAAAGAAGAGGAGCATGAAGTGGTGTTCAAAAACATGAAGAGCATGAAAAGGTGTGAAAAATATGAAGAGCTTCAAAAGGTGTAAAAAATAGGAGGAGCATGAAACGGTCTGAAAAATAGGAGCAGCATGAAGCGGTGTAAAAAACATGAAGTGCCGGAAAAGGTGTGAAAGATATGAAGATCTTCAAAAGGTGTCAAAAATATGAGGAGCATGAAACCGTCTTAAAAATAGGAGCAGCATGAAGCGGTGTAATAAATATGAAGAGCCTGAAAAGGTGTGAAAAATATGAAGAGCTTCAAAAGGTGTGAAAAAAATGAAGAGCTTCAAAATGTGTCAAAAATATGAGGAGCATGAAAAGATCTGAAAAATAGGAGCAGCATGAAACGGTGTTCAAAGACATGAATAGGCTGAAAAGGTGTGAAAAATATGAAGAGCTTCAAAACGTGTCAAAAATATGAGGAGCATGAAACGATCTGAAAAATAGGAGGAGCAAGAAGCAGTGTTGAAAAAAATGAAGAGCCTGAAAACGTTTGAAAAATATGAATAGCTTCAAAATGTGTCAAAAGCGAGATGAGTATGAAACGGTCTGAAAAATAGGAGGAGCATGAAGTGGTGTTGAAAAACATGAAGAGCCTGAAAATGTGTGAAATATATGACGAGCTTCAAAATGTGTCAGAAATGAGAGAAGCATGAAACGGTCTGAAAAATAGGATGAGCAAGGAGGGGTGTTGAAAAACATGAAGAGCCTGAAAATGTTTGAGAAATATGAAGAGCTTCAAAAGGTGTGAAAAATATGAAGAGGTTCAAAAGTTGTTAAAAATGAGATGAGCATGACACAGTTTGAAAAATAGGAGGACCATGAAACCGTGTTCAAAAACATGAAGAGCCTAAGAAGGTTGAAAAATATGAAGAGCTTCAAAAGGTGTCAAAAATACGAGGAGCATAAAACGGTCTGAAAAATAGGAGAAGCATGAAGTGGTGTTGAAAAACATGAAGAGCCTGACAACGTGTGAAATATATGAAGAGCTTCAAAAGGTGTCAAAAATATGAGGAGCATGAATCAGTGTTGAAAAACACGAAGAGCCTGAAAATGCGTGAAAAATATGAAGAGCTTCAAAAGGTGTCAAAAATATGAGGAGCATGAAAAGGTCTGAAAAATAGGAGAAGCATGAAACGGTGTTGAAAAACATGAAGAACATGAAAAGGTGTGAAAAATATGAAGAGCTTCAAAAGGTGTCAAAAATATGAGGAGCATGAACTGGTCTGAAAAATAGGAGGAGCATGAAGCGGTGTTCAAAAACATGAAGAGCATGAAAAGGTGTGAAAAATATGAAGAGCTTCAAAAGGTGTCAAAAATATGAGGAGCATGAACCGGTCTGAAAAATAGGAGGAGCATGAAGCGGTGTTCAAAAACATGAAGAGTATGAAAAGGTGTGAAAAATATGAAGAGCTTCAAAAGGTGTCAAAAATATGAGGAGCATGAACCGGTCTGAAAAATAGGAGGAGCATGAAGCGGTGTTCAAAAACTTAAAGAGCATGAAAAGGTGTGAAAAACATGAAGAGCTTCAAAAGGTGTCAAAAATGAGACGAGCATGAAAAGGTCTGGAAAATAGGACGAGCATGAAGTGATGTTGAAAAACATGAAGAGCCTAAAAAGGTGTGAAAAATATGAAGAGCTTCAAAAGGTGTCAAAAATATGAGGAGCATGAAACGTTCTGAAAAACCATAGGATCATGAAGCCATGTTGAAAAACATGGGGAACCTGAAAAGGTGTGAAAAATATGAAGAGCTTCAAATGGTGTCAAAAATATGAGGAGCATGAAATGGTCTGAAAAATAGGAGGAGAATGAAACGGTGTTCAAAAACATGAAGAGCCTGAAAAGTTGTGAAAAATATGAAGAGCTTTAAGAGGTGTGAAATACATGAGGAGCATGAAACGGTCTGAAAAATAGGAGGAGCAAGAAATCGTGTTCAAAAACATGAAGAGCCTGAAAATTTGTGAAAAATATGAAGAGCTTCAAACGGTTGGAAATACATGAGGAGCATGAAACGGTGTTGAAAAACATGAAGAGCCTGAAAAGGTGGGTAAAATATGAAGAGCTTCAAAAGGTGTGAAATAGATGAGGAGCATGAATCGGTCTGAAAAATAGGAGGAGCATGAAGTGGTGTTTAAAAACATGAAGAGACTGAATAGGTGTGAAAAATATGAAGAGCTTCAAAAGGTGTCAAAATATGAGGAGCATGAAACGGTCTGAAACATAGGAGGAGCATGAATCGGTTTTGAAAAACATGAAGAGCCTGAAAATGTGTGAAAAATATGAAGATCTTCAAAACGTGTCAAAATATGAGGAGCATGAAACAGTCTGAAAAACAGGAGGATCATGAAGCCGTGTTGAAAAACATGGGGAGCCTGCAGAGGTGTGAAAAATATGAAGAGCTTCAAAAGGTTGGAAATACATGAGGAGCATGAAACGGTCTGGAAAATAGGAGAAGCATGAAGTGGTCTTGAAAAACATGAAGAGCCTGAAAACGTGTGAAAAATATGAAGAGCTTCAAAAGTTGTGAAAAATATGAAGAGCTTCAAAAGGTGATAAAAATGAGATGAGCATGCAACGGTCTGAAAAATAAGAGGATCATGAAGCGGTGTTGGAAATCATGAAGAGTCTGAAAAGGTGTGAAATATATTAAGAGCTTCAAAAGGTATCAAAAATATGAGGAGCATGAACCGGTCTGAAAAATAGGAGGAGAATGAAGCGGTGTTGAAAAACATGAAGAACCTGAAAAGGTGTGAAAAATATGAAGAGCTTCAAAAGGTGTCAAAACTATGAGGAGAAAGAAACGGTCTGAAAAATAGGAAGAGCATGAAAGGGTGTTCAAATGCATGAAGAGCCTGAAAAGGTGTGAAAAATATGAAGAGCTTCAAAAGGTGTAAAATACATGAGGAACATGAAACGGTCTGGAAAATAGGATGAGCATGAAGTTGTGTTGAAAAACATGAAGAGACTGAAAAGGTGTGAAAAATATGAAGAGGTTCAAAAGGTGTGAAAAATATGACGAGTATGATACGGTCTGAAAAATAGGAGGAGCATGAAGCTCTGTTCAAAAACATGAAGATGCTGAAAAGTTGTGAAAAATATGAAAAGCTTCAAAAGTTGTTCAAAAATATTAGGAGCATGAAACATTCTGAAAAATTGGAGGATCATGAAGCGGTGTTCAAAATCATGAAGAGGCTGAAAAGGTGTGAAAAATATGAAGAGCTTCAAAACGTGTGAAATACATGAGGAGCATGAAAAAGTCTGAAAAATAGGAGGAGCATCAAGCGGTGTTCAAATACATGAAGAGCCTGAAAAGGTGTGAAAAATATGAAGAGCTTCAAAAAATGTCAAAAATATGAGGAGCATTAAACGGTCTGAAAAATAGGAGCAGCATGAAACGGTGTTCAAAAACATGAACAGCCTGAAAAGGTGTGGCAAATATGAAGAGCTTCAAAAGGTGTGAAATACATGACGAGCATGAAACTCTCTGAAAAATAGGAGGAGCATGAAGCGGTTTTGAAAAACATGAAGAGTCTGAAAACGTGTGAAAATATGAAGAGCTTGAAAAATATGAAAAATATGAAGAGCTTCAAAAGGTGTGGAAAATATGAAGAGCTTCAAAATGTGTCAAAAGTGAGATGAGCATGAAACGGTCTGAAAAATAGGAGGAGCATGAAGTGGTGTTGAAAAACATGAAGAGCCTGAAAATGTGTGAAATATATGAAGAGCTTCAAAATGTGTCAGAAATGAGAGAAGCATGAAACGGTCTGAAAAATAGGATGAGCAAGAAGGGGTGTTGAAAAACATGAAGAGCCTGAAAACGTTTGAGAAATATGAAGAGCTTCAAAAGGTGTGAAAAATATGAAGACTTCAAAAGTTGTTAAAAATGAGATGAGCATGACACAGTTTGAAAAATAGAAGGAGCATGAAACCGTGTTCAAAAACATGAAGAGCCTAAAAAGGTTGAAAAATATGAAGAGCTTCAAAAGGTGTCAAAAATATGAGGAGCATGAAACGGTCTGAAAAATAGGAGGAGCAAGAAGCGCTGTTGAAAAAGATGAAGAGCCTGAAAATGTGTGAAAAATATGAAGAGCTTCAAAAAGTGTCAAAAATATGAGGAGCATGAAAAGTTCTGAAAAATAGGAGGAGCATGAAGCAGTGTTGAAAATCATGAAGAGCCTGAAAAGGTGTGAAAAATATGAAGAGCTTCAAAAGGTGTCAAATATATGAGGTGCATGAAACTGTCTGAAAAAAAGGAGGAGCAAGATGTGGTGTTGAAAAACATGAAGCGCCTGAAAATGTGTGAAATATATGAAGAGCTTCAAAAGGTGTCAAAAATATGAGGAGCATGAAACAGTCTGAAAAATAAGAGGAGCATGAAGCGGTATTGAAAAACATGAAGAGCATGAAAGGTGTGAAATATATGAAGAGCTTCAAAAGTTGTCAAAAATTTGAGGAGCATGAAGCGGTGTTCAAAAACATGAAGAGCCTGAAAAGGTGTGAAAAATATGAAGAGATTCAAAAGGTGTCAAAAATATGAGGAGCATGAAACGGTCAGAAAAATAGGAGGAGCATGAAGAGGTGTTGAAAACATGAAGAGCCTGAAAAGGTATGAAAAATATGAAGAGCTACAAAAGGGGTCAAAAATATGAGGAGCATGAAACGGTCTGAAAAATAGGAGGAGCATGAAATGGTGTTCAAAAACATAACAGCCTGGAAAGGTGTGAAAAACATGAAGAGCTTGAAAACGTGTGAAAAATATGAGGACTATGAAACCGTCTGAAAAATAGGAGGAGCAAGAAACGGTGTTGAAATCATGAAGAGCCAGAAAAGCTGTGAAAGATATGAAGAGCTTCAAAAGGTGTCAAAAATATGAGGAGCATGAAACGGTCTGAAAAATAGGAGGAACATGAGGCATTGTTGAAAAAAATGAAGAGCCTGAAAAGGTGTGAAAAATATGAAGAGCTTCAAAAGGAGTCAAAAATATGAGGAGCAGGAAAGGGTCTGAAAAAAAGGAGGAGCAAGAGGTGGTGTTGAAAAACATGAAGCGACTGAAATCTGTGAAATATATGAAGAGCTTCAAAAGGTGTCAATAATCTGAGGAGCATGAAACAGTCTGAAAAATAGGAGGAGCATGAAGCGGTGTTGAAAAACATGAAGAGCCTGAAATGGTGTGAAAAACATGAAGAGCTTCAAAAGGAGTCAAAAATATGAGGAGCATGAAACGGTCTGAAAAAAAGGAGGAGCAAGAGTTGATGTTGAAAAACATGAAGCGCCTGAAAATGTGTGAAATCTATGAAGAGCTTCAAAAGGTGTCAAAAATATGAGGAGCATGAAACGGTATGATGAATAAGAGGAGCATGGAGCGGTGTTGAAAAACATGAAGAGCCTGAAAAGGTGTGAAAAATATGAAGAGCTTCAAAAGGTGTGAAAAATATGAGGCGCATGAAACGGTCTGAAAATTAGAAGCAGCATGAAGCGGTGTTGAAAAACATGAAGAGCCTGAAAGGTGTGAAATATAAGAAGAGCTTCAAAACGTGTCAAAAATATGAGGAGCATGAAACCGTCTGAAAAATAGGAGGAGCATGAGTAGGTGTTCAAAAACATGACAGCCTGAAAAGGTGTGAAAAATATGAAGAGCTTCAAAACGTGAGAAAAATATGAGGACCATGAAACCGTCTGAAAAATAGGAGGAGCATGAAACGGTATTGAAAACATGAAGAGCCTGAAAACGTGTGAAAAATATGAAGAGCTTCAAAAGGTGTCAAAAATATGACGAGCATGAAACGGTCTGAAAAATCGGAGGAGCATGAAGCAGTGTTGAAAAACATTAAGAGCCTGAAAAGGTGTGAAAAATATGAAGAGCTTCAAAAAGTGTCAAATATATGAGGAGCATGAAACGGTCTGAAAAATAGGAGGAGCATGAAGTGGTGTTGAAAAACATGAAGAGCCTGAAATGAGTGAAATATATGAAGAGCTTCAAAAGGTGTCAAAAATATGAGGAGCATGAAACGGTCTGAAAAATAGGAGGAGCATGAAGCTGTGTTGAAAAACATGAAGAGCCTGAAAAGGTCGAAAACTATTAAGAGCTTCAAAAGGTGTCAAAAATATGAGAAACATGAAACGGTCTGAAAAATAGGAGAAGATTGAAGCGGTGTTGAAAAACATGAAGAGTCTGAAAAGTTGTGAACTATATAAAGAGCTTCAAAGGTGTCAAAAATATGAGGAGGATGAAATGGTGTTCAAAAACATGAAGAGCCTGAAAAGGTGTGAAAAATATGAACAGGTTAAAAAGGTGTCAAAAATATGAGGAGTTTGAAAAGGGTTCAAAAACATGAAGAGCATGAAAATGTATGAAAAATATGAAGAGTTTCAAATGGTGTCAAAAATATGAGAGCAAGAAACGGTCTGAAAAATAGGAGGAGCATGAAATGGTGTTCAAAAACATGAAGAGACTGAAAACCTGTGAAAAATATGAAGAGCTTCAAAAGTTGTGGAAAATATGAGGAGCATGAAACGGTCTGAAAAATAGGAGCATGAAACTGTGTTGGAAAATATGAAGAGCCTGAAAAGGTGTGAAATACATGAATAGGTTCAGAACGTGTCAAAAATATGAGGAGCATGAAACGGTCTGAAAAATAGGAGGAGCATGAAAAGGTGTTCAAAAACATGAAGCGCCTGAAAATGTGTGAAAAATATGAAGAGCTTCAAAAGGTGTGAAAAATATGAGGAGCATGAAGTGGTGTTCAAAAACATGAAGAGATTGAAAAGGTATTAAATACTAAGAGCTTCAAAAGGTGTGAAAAATAGGAGGCGCAAAAAGCGGTGTTCAAAAACATGAAAAGCCTGATAAGGTGTGAAATATATGAAGAGCTTCAAAAGGTGTCAAAAGTATGAGGAGCATGAAACGGTCTGAAAATAGGAGGAGGATGTAAGGGTGTTGAAAACATGAAGAGCAAGAAAAGGTGTGAAAAATATGAAGAGCTTCAAAAGGTGTCAAAAATATGAGGAGCATGAAACGGTCTGAAAAACAGGAGGAGCACGAATCGGTGTTCAAAAACATGAAGAGCCTGAAAAGGTGTGAAAAATATGAAGAGCTTCAAAAGGTGTCAAAAATATGAGGAGCATGAAACGGTCTGAAAAATAGGAGGAGCATGAATTGGTGTTGAAAAATATGAAGAGCCTGAAAAGGTGTGAAAAATATGAAGAGTTTCAAAGGTGTCAAAAATATGAGGAGCATGAAACGGTCTGAAAAATAGGAGGAGCATGAAACGGTGTTCAAAAATAGGAAGTGCCAGAAAAGGTGTGAAAAATATGAAAGCTTCAAAAGGTATCAAAAATATTAGGAGCATGATACGGTCTGAAAAATAGGAGGAGCATGAAACGATGTTCAAAAACTTGAAGAGTCTGAAAGGTGTGAAAAATATGAAGAGCTTCAAAAGGTGTCAAAAATATGAGGAGCATGAAACGGTATGAAAAATAGGAGGAGAATGAGGTGGTGTGAAAAACATGAAGAGCCTGAAAAGGTGTGAAATATATGAAGAGCTTCAAAACGTGTCAAACAGATGAGGAGCAGGAAACGGTCTGAAAAATAGGAGGAGCATGAAACAGTGTGGAAAAAATGAAGAGCATGAATAGGTTGAAAATTATGAAGAGCTTTAAAAGGTTTGAAAAATATGACGAGCATGAAACGGTCTGAAAAATAGGAGGAGCATGAAGTGGTGTTGAAAAACATGAAGAGCATGAAATGGTGTGAAAAAAATGAAGAGCTTCAAAAGGTGTTTGAAATATGAGGAGCATGAAGGGGTGTTCAAATACATGAAGAACTTGAAAAGGTATGAAAAATATGAAGAGCCTCAAAAGGTGTCAAAAAATGAGGAGCATGAAACGGTCTGAAAAATATGAGGAGCATGAAGCGGTGTTGAAAAACATGAAGAGCCTGAAAAGGTGAAAAAAACAAGAAAAGCCTGAAAAGGTGTGACATATACGAAGAGCTTCAAAAGGTGTCAAAAATATGAGGAGCATGAAACGGTCTGAAAAATAGGAGGAGAATGAGGCGGTGTTGAAAAACATGAAGAGCCTGAAAAGGTGTGAAAAACATGAAGAGATCGAAAAGGTGTGAAATATATGAAGAGCTTCAAAAGGTGTCAAAAATATTAGGAGCATGAAACGGTCTGAAAAATAGGAGGTGCATGAAGCGATGTTCACAAACATGAAGATCCTGAAAAGGTGTGAAATAAATGAAGAGCTTCAAAAGGTGTCAAAAATTTGAGGAGCATGAAACGGTCTGAAATATAGGAGGAGCAAGAAATCATGTTCAAAAACATGAGGAGCCTGAAAACGTGTGAAAAATATAAAGAGCTTCAAAATGTGTGGAATACATGAGGAGCATGAAACGGTCTGAAAAAGAGGAGGAGCGTGAAGCGGTGTTGAAAAACATGAAGAGCCTGAAAAGGTGTGAAAAATGTGAAGAGCTTCAAAAGTTGTGAAATACAAGAGGAGCATGAAACGGTCTGAAAAAAAGGAGGAGCATAAAGCGGTGTTGAAAAACATGAAGAACCTGAAAAATTGTGAAAATTATGAAGAACTTGAAAAGGTGCCAAAAATATGAGGAGCATGAAACGGTCTGAAATAAAGGAGGAGCATGAAACGGTCTGAAAAATAGGAGGAGCATGAAACGGTGTTCAAAAACATGAAGAGCCTGAAAAGCTGTGAAATATATGAAGAGTTTCAAAAGGTGTGAAATATATGAAGAGCTTCAAAAGGTGTGAAATACATGAGGAGCAGGAAACAGTCTGAAAAATAGGAGGAGCATGAAGCCGTGTTCAAAAACATGAAGAGCCTAAAAAGGTGTGAAATATATTAAGAGATTCAAAAGGTGTCAAAAATATGAGGAGCATGAAACGCTCTGGAAAATAGGAGGAGCATGAAACCGTGTTGAAAAACATGAAGAGCCTGAAAAGGTCTGAAAAATATGAAGAGCTTCAAAAGGTGTCAAAAATATGAGGAGCATGAAACTGTCTGAAAAACAGGAGGAGCATGAAGCGGTGTTGAAGGACATGAAGAGCCTGAAAAGGTGTGAAAAATAGGAGGAGCTTCAAAAAGTATCAAAAATATGAGGAGCATGAAACGGTCTGAAAAATAGGAGGAGTATGAAGTGGTGTTGAAAAATATAAAGAGCCTGAAAAGGTGTGAAAAATATGAAGAGTTTCAAAGGTGTCAAAAATATGAGGAGCATGAAACAGTCTGAAAAATAGGAGGAGCATGAATCGGTGTTGAAAAACATGAAGAGACTGAAATGATGCGAAAAATATGAAGAGCTTCAAAAGGTGTCAAAAATATGGGGACCATGAAAAGGTCTGAAAAATAGGAGGAGCATGAAGTGGTGTTGAAAAACATGAAGAGCCTGAAAAAGTGTGAAAAATATGAAGAGCTTCAAAAGTTGTCAGAAATGATAGAAACATGAAACGGTCTGAAAAATAGAATGAGCAAGAAGGGGTGTTGAAAAACATGAAGAGCCTGAAAACGTGTGAAAAATACGAAGAGCTTCAAAAGATGTGGTAAAATATGACGAGCTTCAAAAGGTGGCAAAAATGAGATGAGCATGAAACGGTCTGAAAAAAAGGAGGAGCATGAAGCGGTGTTGAAAAACATGAAGAACCTGAAAAGCTGTGAGAAATATGAAGAGCTTCAAATGGTGTCAAAAATATGAGGAGCATGAAACGGTCTGAAAAATAGGAGGAGCATGAAGCGGTGTTGAAAAACATGAAGTACCTGAAAAGCTGTGAGAAATATGAAAAGCTTCAAATGGTGTCAAAAATATGAGGAGCATGAAACGGTCTGAAAAATAGGAGGAGCATGAAGCGATGTTCAAAAACATGAAGAGCCTGAAAAGGTTTGAAATATATGAAGAGTTTCAAAAGGTGTCAAAAATATGAGGAGCATGAAACGGTCTGAAAAATAGG